>NW_026623057.1:967203-1267203 GCF_023065955.2 Ursus arctos
AACCCTAACCCGAAACCTAACCCTAACCCGAACCCTAACCCTAACCCTAACCATAACCGTAACCCTAACACGAACAGTAACCCGAACCCTAATCCTAACTCTAACCCTAACCATAACCTGAAACCGAATCCTAACCCGAACCCTAACCAGAACCCGAACCTGACCCTGACCCTGACACTGACCCTAAATCCTAAACCCTGACACTGACCCTGACCCTAAACCTAACCCGAACTCTGACCGAACCCGAACACTAACCCTGACGTGAACTTGAACCCGAGCCCTAACCTTAAACCAACCCCTAACCCTAACCCTAACCCTAACCCTAACCTTAACCCTAAACCTAACCCTACCCGAACCCTAACCCTAATGAAACCCTTAACCTAACACTAACGCTAACCCTAACCCTAACCCAAACTCTAACCCTAACCAGAACCCTAGCCCTAACGCGAATCCCTAACCGGAACCCAAACCCGAACCCCTAACCCGAACCCTAATCCTAACGCGAACCCTAGCCCTAACCCGAACCCTAACCCAAACCCGAATCCTAACCGGAAGCCTAACCCTAACCCTAACCTTACCCGAAATATAACCCTAAACCTAACCCTAACCCTAACATGAACACTAACCCTAACCCGAACGCTAACCCTAACCCGAACCCTAAAAGGAACACTAACACTAAACCTAACCCTAACCCTCAGCCTAACGCGAATCCAAATTCTAACCCTAACCCGAACCCGAACCCAAACCCTAACCCTAACCCGAACCCAAACCCTAACCCTAACCCGAACCCGAACCCTAACCCGAACCCTAACCGTAACCCTAACCATAACCCGTACCCTAACCCTAACCCTAATCCCTAAACCCTGACCTTGACCCTAACCCTGCCCTGACCCTGACCCTAACCCTAACCCGAACCCTGACCGGAACCTGAACCCTAACCCTGACGCGAACCTGAACCCGAACCCGAACCCCGAAACTGAACCCGAAACCAAACCCCTAACCCTAACCCTAACCCTAACCCTGACGTCAAGTTGAACCCGAAACCGAACCTTAAACCAAACCCTAACCCTAACCCTAACCCTAAACCTAACCCTAACCCGAACCCTAACCCAAAGTCTAACCCTGACGTGAACTTGAACCCAAACCCTAACCTTAAACCAAACCCTAACCCTAACCCTAAGGCTCAGCCTAACCCGAACCCTAACACTAACGCAAACCATAACCCTAACCCTAAACCTCAGCCTAACCCTAACCTTAACCCTAAACCTAACCCTACCCAAACCCTAACCAGAACCCAAACCCTACCCCTAATCCGAACCCGAACCCTAACCCGAACCCTAACCCGAAACCTAACTCGAACCCAAATCCTAACCGGAACTCTAACCCTAACCCTAACCACACCCGAAATATAACCCTAACCCAAACCCAAACCTGAACCCTAACCCTAACCCGTACCCTAACACGCCCTTAACCCGAAACCTAACACTAACAGTAACCCTAACCCGAAACCTAACCCTAACCCGAACCCTAACCCTAACCCTAACCATAACCGTAACCCTAACACGAACAGTAACCCGAACCCTAATCCTAACTCTAACCCTAACCATAACCTGAAACCGAATCCTAACCCGAACCCTAACCAGAACCCGAACCTGACCCTGACCCTGACACTGACCCTAAATCCTAAACCCTGACACTGACCCTGACCCTAAACCTAACCCGAACTCTGACCGAACCCGAACACTAACCCTGACGTGAACTTGAACCCGAGCCCTAACCTTAAACCAACCCCTAACCCTAACCCTAACCCTAACCCTAACCTTAACCCTAAACCTAACCCTACCCGAACCCTAACCCTAATGAAACCCTTAACCTAACACTAACGCTAACCCTAACCCTAACCCAAACTCTAACCCTAACCAGAACCCTAGCCCTAACGCGAATCCCTAACCGGAACCCAAACCCGAACCCCTAACCCGAACCCTAATACTAACGTGAACACTAGCCCTAACCCGAACCCTAACCCAAACCCGAATCCTAACCGGAAGCCTAACCCTAACCCTAACCTTACCCGAAATATAACCCTAAACCTAACCCTAACCCTAACATGAACACTAACCCTAACCCGAACGCTAACCCTAACCCGAACCCTAAAAGGAACCCTAACACTAAACCTAACCCTAACCCTCAGCCTAACGTGAATCCAAATTCTAACCCTAACCCTAACCCGAACCCAAACCCTAACCCTAACCCGAACCCAAACCCTAACCCTACCCGAACCCTAACCCTAACCCAAACCCTAACCCTAACCCTAACCCGAACCCTAACCGTAACCCTAACCATAACCCGTACCCTAACCCTAACCCTAATCCCTAAACCCTGACCTTGACCCTAACCCTAACCCTGCCCTGACCCTGACCCTAACCCTAACCCGAACCCTGACCGGAACCTGAACCCTAACCCTGACGCGAACCTGAACCCGAACCCGAACCCCGAAACTGAACCCGAAACCAAACCCCTAACCCTAACCCTAACCCTAACCCAGACGTCAAGTTGAACCCGAAACCGAACCTTAAACCAAACCCTAACCCTAACCCTAACCCTAAACCTAACCCTAACCCGAACCCTAACCCAAAGTCTAACCCTGACGTGAACTTGAACCCAAACCCTAACCTTAAACCAAACCCTAACCCTAACCCTAAGGCTCAGCCTAACCCGAACCCTAACACTAACGCAAACCATAACCCTAACCCTAAACCTCAGCCTAACCCTAACCTTAACCCTAAACCTAACCCTACCCAAACCCTAACCAGAACCCAAACCCTACCCCTAATCCGAACCCTAACCCTAACCCGAACCCTAACCCTAACACGAACCCAAACCCGAACTCGAACCCAAAAACTAACCCTAACCCGAACCCTAACCCGAACCCGAACCCTAACCCTAACCCGAACCCTAACCCTAACTCTAACCCTAGCCCTAACCCTAACCTTAACCTGAAACTGAACCCTATCACGAACCCGAACCTGAACACGACCCTAAACCGAACCCTAATCCTAACGCGAACCCTAACCCTAACCCGAACCCTAACCCTAACCCTAACCCTAACCCAAACCCTAACCGTAACCCTAACCCGAACAGTAACCCGAACCCTAATCCTAACCATTACCTGAAACCGAATCCTAACCTAAACCCTAACTCGAACCTGAACCCTGACCCTGACACTGACACTGACCCTAAACCATAAACCCTGACATTGACCCTGACCCTAACCCTAACCCGAACTCTGACCCGAACCCGAACACTAACCCTGACATGAACTTGAACCCGAACCCTAACCTTAAACCAAACCCTAACTCTAACCCTAACCCTAACCCTAACCCGAAATATAACCCTAAACCAAATCCTAACCCGAACCCTAACCCTAACCTGTACCCTAACATGAACCCTAACCCAAAACTTAACCCAAACAGTAACCCTAACTGGAACAGGAACCGTAACCCGAACCCTAACCCAACCCTACCCCTAACCCTACACCAAACAGTAACCTTAACCGTAACCCTAACCCTAACCTGAACCCTAACCATAACCCTAACCCTAAACTTAACCTGAAACCGAACCCTATCCCGAACCCGAAACCGAACCCGAACCATAACCCGAACCCTAACCCGAACCCGAACCCTAACCCTAACCCTAACCCTAACACGAACACTAAACCTAACCCTAACCCTAATCCTAACCCTAACGTGACCCTAACCCTAACCCTAACCCGAACCCTAACCCTAACCCGAACCGAAACCCTAACCCGAACTCTAACCCTAACCATAACCCTAACCCTAACCTTAACCAAAAACCGAACCCTAACCGAAACTTGACCCGAACCAGAACACTAACCCTGACACGAACTTGAACCCAAAACCTAACCCGAATCCGATCCCCAAAAACGAACCCGAACCCCTAACCCTAACCCTAACCCTAACCCTAACCCTACTAGAACCCTAACCTTAACCCTAACCCTAACCCGAACCCGAACCCTAACTCTAACCCTAACCCTAAACCTAACACTAATCCTAACCCTAACCCCTAACGCTAACCCTAACCCTAAACTTAACCCTGACGTCAAGTTGAACCAGAAACCTAACCTTAAACCAAACCCTAACCCTAACCCTAACCCTCAGCCTAACCCGAATCCAAATTATAACCCTAACCCGAACCCTAACCCTAACCCGAACCCTAACCCTAACCCTAACCCGAACCCTAACCCTAACCCTAACCCTAACCTGAACCCTAACCCTAACCCGAACCCGAACCCGATCCCTAACCCTAACCCTAACCCTAACCCGAACCCGAACCCTAACCCTAACCCTAACCCTAACCCTAACCCGAACCCGAACCCTAACCCAAACCCAACCCTAACCCTAACCCTAACCCGAACCCGAACCCTAACCCTAACCCTAACCCTAACCCTAACCCGAACCCGAACCCTAACCCGAACCCTAACCCTAACCCTAACCCGAACCCTAATCCGAACCCTAACCCTAACCCTAACCCTAACCCGAACCCGAACCCTAACCCGAACCCGAACCCTAACCCGAACCCTAACCCTAACCCGAACCCTAACCCGAACCCGAACCCGAACCCGTACCCTAACCCGAACTCGAACCCGAACCCGAACCCGCACCCGAACCCGAACCCGAACCCGTACCCGAACCCGAACCCTAACCCGAACCCGAACCCTAA
Source organism: Ursus arctos (assembly GCF_023065955.2). Taxonomy (NCBI): domain Eukaryota; kingdom Metazoa; phylum Chordata; class Mammalia; order Carnivora; family Ursidae; genus Ursus; species Ursus arctos. The sequence continues at coordinate 971,944 of NW_026623057.1, forward strand.
CCCCAACCCTAATCCGAACCCGAACCCGACCCCGAACCCGAACCCGAACCCGCACCCTAACCCGAACCCTCACCCTAACCCTAACTCGAAACCTAACCCGAACCCTAACCTTAACCCGAACCCTAACCCGAACCCGAACCCGAACCCTAACCCGAACCCGAATCCTAACCCGAACCCGAACCCTCACCCTAACCCGAACCCGAACCCGAACCCGAACCCTAACACGAACCCTAACCCGAACCCGAACCCTAACCCGAACCCTAACCCGAACCCTAACCCGAACCCGAACCCGAACCCGAACCCTAACCCCAAACCCCTAACCCCAACCTGAGGAACACAGCATTGAGACACATTTGACAAAAACCCACGTCCAACGAAAAATATTTTCTTCATGTGCAAACCCTATCATAACTGCTTTCGGCAAGGTAAAGAAAATGTCATATGCTTATCTGTAAGAAACAACAGTGCCCTGGAACAGTCTGAGCCCTAATATCAGCACTGTGCTTTTGGTAGCGGGAGTTAAAGCGGAGGCAAACAGCACTAAGACACATTTGGCAAAAATTGTGTTCCAACGAATATTTTCTTCCCTTTCAAACCCTAACGTAAGTGGTAGGGCCAGATAAATAAATGCCATACACTTATCTGTAAGAAACAACAGTGCCCAGGAACGGGTTTCCACGTGAAGAAAATATTTCTCGTTGGAACTCCGCTTTTTTACTTTACTTTCCACAACCCCTTGTGATAGGGTTTCCACGTTAAGAAAATAGTTTTCATTGGAAGCCGGTTTTTCCCAAATGTGTCTAAGTGCTGTATTCCTTGGGTTTCACTCATGCTACCAAAAGCACAGTGATGATGTTAGGGCTTAGACTGTTCCTGGGTAATGTTGTTTCTTACACATAAGGGTGTGGCATTTTCTTTACATTGCCCAAACCACATATAATAGGGTTTCAACATGAAGAAAATATTTTTCGTTGGAAGCGGTTTTTTGTCAAATGTGTCTCGATACCGTGTTGCTTGGGATTAACTAATGCTACCAAAAGCACAATACTGATATGAGGGCTCAGACCGTACCTGGACACTTCTGTTTCTCACAGATAAGCCTATGGCATTTTCTTTACATTAGCACAAACAATTATGATACAGTTTGCAAAAGAGAAAATATATTTCATTGAAAGGCGGTTTTTGCCAAATTTTCTCAGTGCTGTTTGCCTCGGTTTTAACTCATGATACCAAAAGAACAGTGATGATCCTAGGGCTCGGACCGTCCATGGGCACTGTTATTTCTTACAAATAAGTGTATGGCACATCCTATACCTTGCCACAACAACGTAAGATAGAGTTTGCACATCAAGAAATATATTTCATTGGAACCCGTTTTTGCCAAATATGTCTCAGTACTATGTCCTCAGCACTTGGGAACAAGTCTGCACGTGGAGAAGGACTTTCTCATGGGAAGCCGGTTTTTGTCAAATGCGTCCCAGTGCTGTGCTCCTCTCTTTTGACTCCTGCTGCCAGAGGCCAGGGACGAGGGGAGGGCTTAGAACTTGGCTGGGCACTAGGGTTTCTTCCAGAGAGGGGATGGCATTTGCTTTACCTTGCCACCACCCCTTGGGATAGGGTCTGCACCTCAGGAAAGCTGTTTCCGTGGGAAGCTGCCTTTCTGCCCAACGGGCCTCAGGGCCGAGGGCCTCGGGGGTCCCTCCGGCTCCCCAAAGCACAGGGAAGAGGTGAGGGGCTTAGACCATGCCTGGGACATGTTGTTTCTTCCACCTGGATGTGTGGCATTTTGTTGACCTGGCTACCCCCACTTGGGATAGGTTTTCCACAGCAAGAGCATATTGTTCGTCGGAAGCCGTTTGGGCCCCAGAGGGTCTCCGGGCTGTGTTCGTTGGGCTTGAACTCCTGCTAGCAAAACCGCCGGGATGAGGGAAGGGCTCAGACTGTGCCTGGGCTCTGTGGTCTCTTCGAGTTCAGTGTATGGCATTTCCTTCACCTTGCCACAGGCACTGGGGAACATGACTGCACGTGGAGAAGGACTTTCTCGTGGGAAGCCGGTTTCTGTCAAACGCGTCCCAGTGCTGTGCTCCTCTCTTTTCACTCCTGCTACCAGAAGCCCAGGGAGGAGGGGAGGGCTTAGAACATGGCGGGGCACTGGGGTTTCTTCCAGAGAAGGGGATGGCATTTGCTTTCCCTTGCCACCAGCCCTTGGGATAGGGTCTGCACCTCAGGAAAGCTGTTTCCGTGGGAAGTCGGCTTTCTGCCCAACGGGCCTCAGGGCCGTGGGCCTCGGGGTCCCTCCGGCTCCCCAGAGCACAGGGACGTGGTGAGGGGCTTAGACCAAACCTGGGCCATGTTGTCTCTTCCACCTGGGTGTGTGGCATTTTGTTGACCTGGCTACCCCCACTTGGGATAGGATTTCCACAGCAAGAGCATATTGTTCATCGGAAGACGTTTGGGCCACAGGGGGTCTCCTGGCTGTGTTCGTTGGGGTTGAACTCCTGCTAGCAAAACCGCCGGGATGAGGGAAGGGCTCAGACTGTGCCTGGGCCCTGTGGTCTCTTCCAGGTCAGTGTATGGCATTTCCTTCACCTTGCCACAGGCACTGGGGAGCATGTCTGCACGTGGAGAAGGACTTCCTCGTGGGAAGCCGGTTTCTGTCAAACGGGTCCCAGTGCTGTGCTCCTCTCTTTTCACTCCTGCTGCCGGAAGCCCAGGGAGGAGGGGAGGGCTTACAACATGGCTGGGCACTGGGGTTTCTTCCAGAGAAGGGGATGGCATTTGCTTTCCCTTGCCACCAGCCCTTGGGATAGGGTCTGCACCTCAGGAAACTGTTTCCGTGGGAAGCCGGCTTTCTGCCAACGGGCCTCCGGGCCGTGGGCCTCGAGGGTCCCTCCGGCTCCCCAGAGCACAGGGACGAAGTGAGGGGCTTAGACCATGCCTGGGCCATGTTGTTTCTTCCACCTGGGTGTGTGGCATTTTGTTGACCTGGCTACCCCCACTTGGGATAGGTGTTCCACAGCAAGCACCTATTGTTCGTCGGAAGCCGTTTTTGCCCCAGGAGTCTCCGGGCTGTGTTCGTTGGGGTTGAACTCCTGCTAGCAAAACCGCCGGGTTGAGGGAAGCGTTCAGACTGTGCCTGGGCCCTGTGGTCTCTTCCAGGTCAGTGTATGGCATTTCCTTCCCCTTGCCCCAGGCACCTGGGAGCATGTCTGCACGTGGAGAAAGACTTTCCCGTGGGAAGCCGGGTTTTGTCAAACGGGTCCAGTGCTCCGCTCCTCTTTTCACTCCTGCTGCCAGAAGCCCAGGGAGGATGGGAGGGCTTAGAACATGGCTGGGCACTGTGGTTTCTTCCAGAGAAGTGGAGGGCATTTGCTTTACCTTGCCACAACCACTTGGGATAGGGTCTGCACCTCAGGAAAACTGTCTCCGTGGGAAGCCGGCTTTTTGCAAAGGGGTCTCAGGGCCGTGTGCCTCGGCTGTCCCTCCGGCTCCCCAAAGCACAGGGACGAGGTGAGGGGCTTAGACCATGCCTGGGCAATGTTGTTTCTTACACCTGGGTGTGTGGCATTTTGTTGAGCTGGCTACCCCCACTTGGGATAGGTGTTCCACAGCAAGCACCTATTGTTCGTCGGAAGCTGTTTTTGCCTCAGGGGTCTCCGGGCTGTGTTCGTTGGGGTTGAACTCCTGCTAGCAAAACCGCCGGGTTGAGGGAAGCGTTCAGACTGTGCCTGGGCCCTGTGGTCTCTTCCAGGTCAGTGGAAGGCATTTCCTTCCCCTTGCCCCAGACACCTGGGAGCATGCCTGCACGTGGAGAAAGACTTCCCCGTGGGAAGCCGGTTTTTGTCAAACGGGTCCCAGTGCTCTGCTCCTCTCTTTTCACTCCTGCTGCCAGAAGCCCAGGGAGGATGGGAGGGCTTAGAACATGGCTGGGCACTGTGGTTTCTTCCAGAGAAGTGCAGGGCATTTGTTTTACCTTGCCACAACCACTTGGGATAGGGTCTGCACCTCAGGAAAACTGTCTCCGTGGGAAGCCGGCTTTTTGCAAAGGGGTCTCAGGGCCGTGGGCCTCGGCTGTCCCTCCGGCTACCCAAAGCACAGGGACGAGGTGAGGGGCTTAGACCATGCCTGGGCAATGTTGTTTCTTACACCTGGGTGTGTGGCATTTTGTTGAGCTGGCTACCCCCACTTGGGATAGGTGTTCCACAGCAAGCACCTATTGTTCGTCGGAAGCCGTTTTTGCCTCAGGGGTCTCCGGGCTGTGTTCCTTGGGGTTGAACTCCTGCTAGCAAAACCGCCGGGTTGAGGGAAGGGTTCAGACTGTGCCTGGGCCCTGTGGTCTCTTCCAGGTCAGTGTATGGCATTTCCTTCCCCTTGCCACAGGCACCTGGGAGCATGTCTGCACGTGGAGAAAGACTTTCCCGTGGGAAGCCGGGTTTTGTCAAACGGGTCCCAGTGCTCTGCTCCTCTCTTTTCACTCCTGCTGCCAGAAGCCCAGGGAGGATGGGAGGGCTTAGAACATGGCTGGGCACTGTGGTTTCTTCCAGAGAAGTGGAGGGCATTTGCTTTACCTTGCCACAACCACTTGGGATAGGGTCTGCACCTCAGGAAAACTGTCTCCGTGGGAAGCCGGCTTTTTGCAAAGGGGTCTCAGGGCCGTGTGCCTCGGCTGTCCCTCCGGCTCCCCAAAGCACAGGGACGAGGTGAGGGGCTTAGACCATGCCTGGGCAATGTTGTTTCTTACACCTGGGTGTGTGGCATTTTGTTGAGCTGGCTACCCCCACTTGGGATAGGTGTTCCACAGCAAGCACCTATTGTTCGTCGGAAGCCGTTTTTGCCCCAGGGGTCTCCGGGCTGTGTTCGTTGGGGTTGAACTCCTGCTAGCAAAACCGCCGGGTTGAGGGAAGGGTTCAGACTGTGCCTGGGCCCTGTGGTCTCTTCCAGGACAGTGGATGGCATTTCCTTCCCCTTGCCCCAGACACCTGGGAGCATGCCTGCACGTGGAGAAAGACTTCCCCGTGGGAAGCCGGGTTTTGTCAAACGGGTCCCAGTGCTCTGCTCCTCTCTTTTCACTCCTGCTGCCAGAAGTCCAGAGAGGATGGGAGGGCTTAGAACATGGCTGGGCACTGTGGTTTCTTCCAGAGAAGTGGAGGGCATTTGCTTTACCTTGCCACAACCACTTGGGATAGGGTCTGCACCTCAGGAAAACTGTCTCCGTGGGAAGCCGGCTTTTTGCAAAGGGGTCTCAGGGCCATGTGCCTCGGCTGTCCCTCCGGCTCCCCAAAGAACAGGGACGAGGTGAGGGGCTTAGACCATGCCTGGGCAATGTTGTTTCTTACACCTGGGTGTGTGGCATTTTGTTGAGCTGGCTACCCGCACTTGGGATAGGTGTTCCACAGCAAGCACCTATTGTTCGTCGGAAGCCGTTTTTGCCTCAGGGGTCTCCGGGCTGTGTTCGTTGGGGTTGAACTCCTGATAGCAAAACCGCCGGGTTGAGGGAAGGGTTCAGACTGTGCCTGGGCCTTGTGGTCTCTTCCAGGTCAGTGTATGGCATTTCCTTCCCCTTGCCCCAGGCACCTGGGAGCATGTCTGCACGTGGAGAAAGACTTTCCCGTGGGAAGCCGGGTTTTGTCAAACGGGTCCCAGTGCTCTGCTCCTCTCTTTTCACTCCTGCTGCCAGAAGCCCAGGGAGGATGGGAGGGCTTAGAACATGGCTGGGCACTGTGGTTTCTTCCAGAGAAGTGGAGGGCATTTGCTTTACCTTGCCACAACCACTTGGGATAGGGTGTGCACCTCAGGAAAACTGTCTCCGTGGGAAGCCGGCTTTTTGCAAAGGGGTCTCAGGGCCGTGTGCCTCGGCTGTCCCTCCGGCTCCCCAAAGCACAGGGACGAGGTGAGGGGCTTAGACCATGCCTGGGCAATGTTGTTCCTTACACCTGGGTGTGTGGCATTTTGTTGAGCTGGCTACCCCCACTTGGGATAGGTGTTCCACGGCAAGCACCTATTGTTCGTCGGAAGCCATTTTTGCCCCAGGGGTCTCCGGGCTGTGTTCGTTGTGGTTGAACTCCTGCTAGCAAAACCGCCGGGTTGAGGGAAGGGTTCAGACTGTGCCTGGGCCCTGTGGTCTCTTCCAGGTCAGTGTATGGCATTTCCTTCCCCTTGCCCCAGACACCTGGGAGCATGCCTGCACGTGGAGAAAGACTTCCCCGTGGGAAGCCGGGTTTTGTCAAACGGGTCCCAGTGCTCTGCTCCTCTCTTTTCACTCCTGCTGCCAGAAGCCCAGGGAGGATGGGAGGGCTTAGAACATGGCTGGGCACTGTGGTTTCTTCCAGAGAAGTGGAGGGCATTTGCTTTACCTTGCCACAACCACTTGGGATAGGGTCTGCACCTCAGGAAAACTGACTCCGTGGGAAGCCGGCTTTTTGCAAAGGGGTCTCAGGGCCGTGTGCCTCGGCTGTCCCTCCGGCTCCCCAAAGCACAGGGACGAGGTGAGGGGCTTAGACCATGCCTGGGCAATGTTGTTTCTTACACCTGGGTGTGTGGCATTTTGTTGAGCTGGCTACCCCCACTTGGGATAGGTGTTCCACAGCAAGCACCTATTGTTCGTCGGAAGCCGTTTTTGCCCCAGGGGTCTCCGGGCTGTGTTCGTTGGGGTTGAACTCCTGCTAGCAAAACCGCCGGGTTGAGGGAAGGGTTCAGACTGTGCCTGGGCCCTGTGGTCTCTTCCAGGTCAGTGTATGGCATTTCCTTCCCCTTGCCCCAGACACCTGGGAGCATGCCTGCACGTGGAGAAAGACTTCCCCGTGGGAAGCCGGGTTTTGTCAAACGGGTCCCAGTGCTCTGCTCCTCTCTTTTCACTCCTGCTGCCAGAAGCCCAGGGAGGATGGGAGGGCTTAGAACATGGCTGGGCACTGTGGTTTCTTCCAGAGAAGTGGAGGGCATTTGCTTTACCTTGCCACAACCACTTGGGATAGGGTCTGCACCTCAGGAAAACTGTCTCCGTGGGAAGCCGGCTTTTTGCAAAGGGGTCTCAGGGCCGTGTGCCTCGGCTGTCCCTCCGGCTCCCCAAAGCACAGGGACGAGGTGAGGGGCTTAGACCATGCCTGGGCAATGTTGTTTCTTACACCTGGGTGTGTGGCATTTTGTTGAGCTGGCTACCCCCACTTGGGATAGGTGTTCCACAGCAAGCACCTATTGTTCGTCGGAAGCCGTTTTTGCCCCAGGAGTCTCCGGGCTGTGTTCGTTGGGGTTGAACTCCTGCTAGCAAAACCGCCGGGTTGAGGGAAGCGTTCAGACTGTGCCTGGGCCCTGTGGTCTCTTCCAGGTCAGTGTATGGCATTTCCTTCCCCTTGCCCCAGGCACCTGGGAGCATGTCTGCACGTGGAGAAAGACTTTCCCGTGGGAAGCCGGGTTTTGTCAAACGGGTCCAGTGCTCCGCTCCTCTTTTCACTCCTGCTGCCAGAAGCCCAGGGAGGATGGGAGGGCTTAGAACATGGCTGGGCACTGTGGTTTCTTCCAGAGAAGTGGAGGGCATTTGCTTTACCTTGCCACAACCACTTGGGATAGGGTCTGCACCTCAGGAAAACTGTCTCCGTGGGAAGCCGGCTTTTTGCAAAGGGGTCTCAGGGCCGTGTGCCTCGGCTGTCCCTCCGGCTCCCCAAAGAACAGGGACGAGGTGAGGGGCTTAGACCATGCCTGGGCAATGTTCTTTCTTACACCTGGGTGTGTGGCATTTTGTTGAGCTGGCTACCCCCACTTGGGATAGGTGTTCCACAGCAAGCACCTATTGTTCGTCGGAAGCTGTTTTTGCCTCAGGGGTCTCCGGGCTGTGTTCGTTGGGGTTGAACTCCTGCTAGCAAAACCGCCGGGTTGAGGGAAGCGTTCAGACTGTGCCTGGGCCCTGTGGTCTCTTCCAGGTCAGTGGAAGGCATTTCCTTCCCCTTGCCCCAGACACCTGGGAGCATGCCTGCACGTGGAGAAAGACTTCCCCGTGGGAAGCCGGTTTTTGTCAAACGGGTCCCAGTGCTCTGCTCCTCTCTTTTCACTCCTGCTGCCAGAAGCCCAGGGAGGATGGGAGGGCTTAGAACATGGCTGGGCACTGTGGTTTCTTCCAGAGACGTGCAGGGCATTTGTTTTACCTTGCCACAACCACTTGGGATAGGGTCTGCACCTCAGGAAAACTGTCTCCGTGGGAAGCCGGCTTTTTGCAAAGGGGTCTCAGGGCCGTGGGCCTCGGCTGTCCCTCCGGCTACCCAAAGCACAGGGACGAGGTGAGGGGCTTAGACCATGCCTGGGCAATGTTGTTTCTTACACCTGGGTGTGTGGCATTTTGTTGAGCTGGCTACCCCCACTTGGGATAGGTGTTCCACAGCAAGCACCTATTGTTCGTCGGAAGCCGTTTTTGCCCCAGGGGTCTCCGGGCTGTGTTCGTTGGGGTTGAACTCCTGCTAGCAAAACCGCCGGGTTGAGGGAAGGGTTCAGACTGTGCCTGGGCCCTGTGGTCTCTTCCAGCTCAGTGTATGGCATTTCCTTCCCCTTGCCACAGGCACCTGGGAGCATGTCTGCACGTGGAGAAAGACTTTCCCGTGGGAAGCCGGGTTTTGTCAAACGGGTCCCAGTGCTGTGCTCCTCTCTTTTCACTCCTGCTGCCAGAAGCCCAGGGAGGATGGGAGGGCTTAGAACATGGCTGGGCACTGTGGTTTCTTCCAGAGAAGTGGAGGGCATTTGCTTTACCTTGCCACAACCACTTGGGATAGGGTCTGCACCTCAGGAAAACTGTCTCCGTGGGAAGCCGGCTTTTTGCAAAGGGGTCTCAGGGCCGTGTGCCTCGGCTGTCCCTCCGGCTCCCCAAAGCACAGGGACGAGGTGAGGGGCTTAGACCATGCCTGGGCAATGTTGTTTCTTACACCTGGGTGTGTGGCATTTTGTTGAGCTGGCTACCCCCACTTGGGATAGGTGTTCCACAGCAAGCACCTATTGTTCGTCGGAAGCCGTTTTTGCCCCAGGGGTCTCCGGGTTGTGTTCGTTGGGGTTGAACTCCTGCTAGCAAAACCGCCGGGTTGAGGGAAGGGTTCAGACTGTGCTTGGGCCCTGTGGTCTCCTCCAGGTCAGTGTATGGCATTTCCTTCCCCTTGCCCCAGGCACCTGGGAGCATGTCTGCACGTGGAGAAAGACTTTCCCGTGAGAAGCCGGGTTTTGTCAAACGGGTCCCAGTGCTCTGCTCCTCTCTTTTCACTCCTGCTGCCAGAAGCCCAGGGAGGATGGGAGGGCTTAGAACATGGCTGGGCACTGTGGTTTCTTCCAGAGAAGTGGAGGGCATTTGCTTTACCTTGCCACAACCACTTGGGATAGGATCTGCACCTCAGGAAAACTGTCTCCGTGGGAAGCCGGCTTTTTGCAAAGGGGTCTCAGGGGCGAATGCCTCGGCTGTCCCTCCGGCTACCCAAAGCACAGGGACGAGGTGAGGGGCTTAGACCATGCCTGGGCAATGTTGTTTCTTACACCTGGGTGTGTGGCATTTTGTTGAGCTGGCTACCCCCACTTGGGATAGGTGTTCCACAGCAAGCACCTATTGTTCGTCTGAAGCCGTTTTTGCCCCAGGGGTCTCCGGGCTGTGTTCGTTGGGGTTGAACTCCTGCTAGCAAAACCGCCGGGTTGAGGGAAGGGTTCAGACTGTGCCTGGGCCCTGTGGTCTCTTCCAGGTCAGTGTATGGCATTTCCTTCCCCTTGCCCCAGGCACCTGGGAGCATGTCTGCACGTGGAGAAAGACTTTCCCGTGGGAAGCCGGTTTTTGTCAAACGGGTCCCAGTGCTCTGCTCCTCTCTTTTCACTCCTGCTGCCAGAAGCCCAGGGAGGATGGGAGGGCTTAGAACATGGCTGGGCACTGTGGTTTCTTCCAGAGAATTGGAGGGCATTTGCTTTACCTTGCCACAACCACTTGGGATAGGGTCGGCACCTCAGGAAAACTGTGTCCGTGGGAAGCCGGCTTTTTGCAAAGGGGTCTCAGGGCCGTGTGCCTCGGCTGTCCCTCCGGCTCCCCAAAGCACAGGGACGAGGTGAGGGGCTTAGACCATGCTTGGGCAATGTTGTTTCTTACACCTGGGTGTGTGGCATTTTGTTGAGCTGGCTACCCCCACTTGGGATAGGTGTTCCACAGCAAGCACCTATTGTTCGTCGGAAGCCGTTTTTGCCCCAGGGGTCTCCGGGCTGTGTTCGTTGGGGTTGAACTCCTGCTAGCAAAACCGCCGGGTTGAGGGAAGGGTTCAGACTGTGCCTTGGCCCTGTGGTCTCTTCCAGCTCAGTGTATGGCATTTCCTTCCCCTTGCCCCAGGCACCTGGGAGCATGTCTGCACGTGGAGAAAGACTTTCCCGTGGGAAGCCGGGTTTTGTCAAACGGGTCCCAGTGCTCTGCTCCTCTCTTTTCACTCCTGCTGCCAGAAGCCCAGGGAGGATGGGAGGGCTTAGAACATGGCTGGGCACTGTGGTTTCTTCCAGAGAAGTGGAGGGCATTTGCTTTACCTTGCCACAACCACTTGGGATAGGGCCTGCACCTCAGGAAAACTGTCTCCGTGGGAAGCCGGCTTATTGCAAAGGGGTCTCAGGGCCGTGTGCCTCGGCTGTCCCTACGGCTCCCCAAAGCACAGGGACGAGGTGAGGGGCTTAGACCATGCCTGGGCAATGTTGTTTCTTACACCTGGGTGTGTGGCATTTTGTTGAGCTGGCTACCCCCACTTGGGATAGGTGTTCCACAGCAAGCACCTATTGTTCGTCGGAAGCCGTTTTTGCCCCAGGGGTCTCCGGGCTGTGTTCGTTGGGGTTGAACTCCTGCTAGCAAAATCGCCGGGTTGAGGGAAGGGTTCAGACTGTGCCTGGGCCCTGTGGTCTCTTCCAGCTCAGTGTATGGCATTTCCTTCCCCTTGCCACAGGCACCTGGGAGCATGTCTGCACGTGGAGAAAGACTTTCCCGTGGGAAGCCGGGTTTTGTCAAACGGGTCCCAGTGCTCTGCTCCTCTCTTTTCACTCCTGCTGCCAGAAGCCCAGGGAGGATGGGAGGGCTTAGAACATGGCTGGGCACTGTGGTTTCTTCCAGAGAAGTGGAGGGCATTTGCTTTACCTTGCCACAACCACTTGGGATAGGGTCTGCACCTCAGGAAAACTGTCTCCGTGGGAAGCCGGCTTTTTGCAAAGGGGTCTCAGGGCCGTGTGCCTCGGCTGTCCCTCCGGCTCCCCAAAGCACAGGGACGAGGTGAGGGGCTTAGACCATGCCTGGGCAATGTTGTTTCTTACACCTGGGTGTGTGGCATTTTGTTGAGGTGGCTACCCCCACTTGGGATAGGTGTTCCACAGCAAGCACCTATTGTTCGTCGGAAGCCGTTTTTGCCCCAGGGGTCTCCGGGTTGTGTTCGTTGGGGTTGAACTCCTGCTAGCAAAACCGCCGGGTTGAGGGAAGGGTTCAGACTGTGCTTGGGCCCTGTGGTCTCTTCCATGTCAGTGTATGGCATTTCCTTCCACTTGCCCAAGGCACCTGGGTGAATGTCTGCACGTGGAGAAAGACTTTCCCGTGAGAAGCCGGTTTTGTCAAACGGGTCCCAGTGCTCTGCTCCTCTCTTTTCACTCCTGCTGCCAGAAGCCCAGGGAGGATGGGAGGGCTTAGAACATGGCTGGGCACTGTGGTTTCTTCCAGAGAAGTGGAGGGCATTTGCTTTACCTTTCCACAACCACTTGGGATACGATCTGCACCTCAGGAAACTGTCTCCGTGGGAAGCCGGCTTTTTGCAAAGGGGTCTCAGGGCCGAATGCCTCGGCTGTCCCTCCGGCTCCCCAAAGCACAGGGACGAGGTGAGGGGCTTAGACCATGCCTGGGCAATGTTGTTTCTTACACCTGGGTGTGTGGCATTTTGTTGAGCTGGCTACCCCCACTTGGGATAGGTGTTCCACAGCAAGCACCTATTGTTCGTCTGAAGCCGTTTTTGCCCCAGGGGTCTCCGGGCTGTGTTCGTTGGGGTTGAACTCCTGCTAGCAAAACCGCCGGGTTGAGGGAAGGGTTCAGACTGTGCCTGGGCCCTGTGGTCTCTTCCAGATCAGTGTATGGCATTTCCTTCCCCTTGCCCCAGGCACCTGGGAGCATGTCTGCACGTGGAGAAAGACTTTCCCGTGGGAAGCCGGGTTTTGTCAAACGGGTCCCAGTGCTCTGCTCCTCTCTTTTCACTCCTGCTGCCAGAAGCCCAGGTAGGATGGGAGGGCTTAGAACATGGCTGGGCACTGTGGTTTCTTCCAGAGAAGTGGAGGGCATTTGCTTTACCTTGCCACAACCACTTGGGATAGGGTCTGCACCTCAGGAAAACTGTCTCCGTGGGAAGCCGGGTTTTTGCAAAGGGGTCTCAGGGCCGAGTGCCTCGGCTGTCCCTCCGGCTACCCAAAGCACAGGGACGAGGTGAGGGGCTTAGACCATGCCTGGGCAATGTTGTTTCTTACACCTGGGTGTGTGGCATTTTGTTGAGCTGGCTACCCCCACTTGGGATAGGTGTTCCACAGCAAGCACCTATTGTTCGTCAGAAGCCGTTTTTGCCCCAGGGGTCTCCGGGCTATGTTCCTTGGGGTTGAACTCCTGCTAGCAAAACCGCCGGGTTGAGGGAAGGGTTCAGACTGTGCCTGGGCCCTGTGGTCTCTTCCAGGTCAGTGTATGGCATTTCCTTCCCCTTGCCCCAGGCACCTGGGAGCATGTCTGCACGTGGAGAAAGACTTTCCCGTGGGAAGCCGGTTTTTGTCAAACGGGTCCCAGGGCTCTGCTCCTCTCTTTTCACTCCTGCTGCCAGAAGCCCAGGGAGGATGGGAGGGCTTAGAACATGGCTTGGCACTGTGGTTTCTTCCAGAGAAGTGGAGGGCATTTGCTTTACCTTGCCACAACCACTTGGGATAGGGTCTGCACATCAGGAAAACTGTCTCCGTGGGAAGCCGGCTTTTTGCAAAGGGGTCTCAGGGCCGTGTGCCTCGGCTGTCCCTCCGGCTCCCCAAAGCACAGGGACGAGGTGAGGGGCTTAGACCATGCCTGGGCAATGTTGTTTCTTACACCTGGGTGTGTGGCATTTTGTTGAGCTGGCTACCCCCACTTGGGATAGGTGTTCCACAGCAAGCACCTATTGTTCGTCGGAAGCCGTTTTCGCCCCAGGGGTCCCCGGGCTGTGTTCTTTGGGGTTGAACTCCTGCTAGCAAAACCGCCGGTTGAGGGAAGGGTTCAGACTGTGCCTGGGCCCTGTGGTCTCTTCCAGGTCAGTGTATGGCATTTCCTTCCCCTTGCCCCAGGCACCTGGGAGCATGTCTGCACGTGAAGAAAGACTTTCCCGTGGGAAGCCGGGTTTTGTCAAACGGGTCCCAGTGCTCTGCTCCTCTCTTTTCACTCCTGCTGCCAGAAGCCCAGGGAGGATGGGAGGGCTTAGAACATGGTTGGGCACTGTGGTTTCTTCCAGAGAAGTGGAGGGCATTTGCTTTACCTTGCCACAACCACTTGGGATAGGGTCTGCACCTCAGGAAAACTGTCTCCGTGGGAAGCCGGCTTTTTGCAAAGTGGTCTCAGGGTCGTGTGCCTCGGCTGTCCCTCCGGCTCCCCAAAGCACAGGGACGAGGTGAGGGGCTTAGACCAAGCCTGGGCAATGTTGTTTCTTACACCTGGGTGTGTGGCATTTTGTTGAGCTGGCTTCCCCCACTTGGGATAGGTGTTCCACAGCAAGCACCTATTGATCGTCGGAAGCCGTTTTTGCCCCAGGGGTCTCCGGGCTGTGTTCGTTGGGGTTGAACTCCTGCTAGCAAAACCGCCGGGTTGAGGGAAGGGTTCAGACTGTGCCTGGGCCCTGTGGTCTCTTCCAGGTCAGTGTATGGCATTTCCTTCCCCTTGCCACAGGCACCTGGGAGCATGTCTGCACGTGGAGAAAGACTTTCCCGTGGGAAGCCGGTTTTTGTCAAACGGGTCCCAGTGCTCTGCTCCTCTCTTTTCACTCCTGCTGCCAGAAGCCCAGGGAGGATGGGAGGGCTTAGAACATGGCTGGGCACTGTGGTTTCTTCCAGAGAAGTGGAGGGCATTTGCTTTACCTTGCCACAACCAGTAGGGATTGGGTCTGCACCTCAGGAAAACTGTCTCCGTGGGAAGCCGGCTTTTTGCAAAGGGGTCTCAGGGCCGTGGGCCTCGGCTGTCCCTCCGGCTCCCCAAAGCACAGGGACGAGGTGAGGGGCTTAGACCATGCCTGGGCAATGTGTTTCTTACACCTGGGTGTGTGGCATTTTGTTGAGCTGGCTACCCCCACTTGGGATAGGTGTTCCACAGCAAGCACCTATTGTTCGTCGGAAGCCGTTTTTGCCCCAGGGGTCTCCGGGCTGTGTTCGTTGGGGTTGAACTCCTGCTAGAAAAACCGCCGGGTTGAGGGAAGGGTTCAGACTGTGCGTGGGCCCTGTGGTCTCTTCCAGGTCAGTGTATGGCATTTCCTTCCCCTTGCCCCAGGCACCTGGGAGCATGTCTGCACGTGGAGAAAGACTTTCCCGTGGGAAGCCGGGTTTTGTCAAACGGGTCCCAGTGCTCTGCTCCTCTCTTTTCACTCCTGCTGCCAGAAGCCCAGGGAGGATGGGAGGGCTTAGAACATGGCTGGGCACTGTGGTTTCTTCCAGAGAAGTGGAGGGCATTTGCTTTACCTTGCCACAACCACTTGGGATAGGGTCTGCACCTCAGGAAAACTGTCTCGGTGGGAAGCCGGCTTTTTGCAAAGTGGTCTCAGGCTCGTGGGCCTCGGCTGTCCCTCCGGCTCCCCAAAGCACAGGGACGAGGTGAGGGGCTAAGACCAAGCCTGGGCAATGTTGTTTCTTACACCTGGGTGTGTGGCATTTTGTTGAGCTGGCTTCCCCCACTTGGGATAGGTGTTCCACAGCAAGCACCTATTGATCGTCGGAAGCCGTTTTTGCCCCAGGGGTCTCCGGGCTGTGTTCGTTGGGGTTGAACTCCTGCTAGCAAAACCGCCGGGTTGAGGGAAGGGTTCAGACTGTGCTTGGGCCCTGTGGTCTCTTCCAGGTCAGTGTATGGCATTTCCTTCCCCTTGCCACAGGCACCTGGGAGCATGTCTGCACGTGGAGAAAGACTTTCCCGTGGGAAGCCGGTTTTTGTCAAACGGGTCCCCGTGCTCTGCTCCTCTCTTTTCACTCCTGCTGCCAGAAGCCCAGGGAGGATGGGAGGGCTTAGATCATGGCTGGGCACTGTGGTTTCTTCCAGAGAAGTGGAGGGCATTTGCTTTACCTTGCCACAACCACTTGGGATAGGGTCTGCACCTCAGGAAAACTGTCTCCGTGGGAAGCCGGCTTTTTGCAAAGTGGTCTCAGGGTCGTGGGCCTCGGATGTCCCTCCGGCTCCCCAAAGCACAGGGACGAGGTGAGGGGCTTAGACCATGCCTGGGCAATGTTGTTTCTTACACCTGGGTGTGTGGCATTTTGTTGAGCTGGCTTCCCCCACTTGGGATAGGTGTTCCACAGCAAGCACCTATTGATCGTCGGAAGCCGTTTTTGCCCCAGGGTTCTCCGGGCTATGTTCGTTGGGGTTGAACTGCTGCTAGCAAAACCGCCGGGTTGAGGGAAGGGTTCAGACTGTGCCGGGGCCCTGTGGTCTCTTCCAGGTCAGTGTATGGCATTTCCTTCCCCTTGCCACAGGCACCTGGGAGCATGTCTGCACGTGGAGAAAGACTTTCCCGTGGGAAGCCGGTTTTTGTCAAAAGGGTCCCAGTGCTCTGCTCCTCTCTTTTCACTCCTGCTGCCAGAAGCCCAGGGAGGATGGGAGGGCTTAGAACATGGCTGGGCACTGTGGTTTCTTCCAGAGAAGTGGAGGGCATTTGCTTTACCTTGCCACAACCACTTGGGATAGGGTCGGCACCTCAGGAAAACTGTCTCCGTGGGAAGCCGGCTTTTTGCAAAGGGGTCTCAGGGCCGTGTGCCTCGGCTGTCCCTCCGGCTCCCCAAAGCACAGGGACGAGGTGAGGGGCTTAGACCATGCCTGGGCAATGTTGTTTCTTACACCTGGGTGTGTGGCATTTTGTTGAGCTGGCTACCCCCACTTGGGATAGGTGTTCCACAGCAAGCACCTATTGTTCGTCGGAAGCCGTTTTTGCCCCAGGGGTCTCCGGGCTGTGTTCGTTGGGGTTGAACTCCTGCTAGCAAAACCGCCGGGTTGAGGGAAGGGTTCAGACTGTGCCTGGGCCCTGTGGTCTCTTCCAGGTCAGTGTATGGCATTTCCTTCCCCTTGCCCCAGGCACCTGGGAGCATGTCTGCACGTGGAGAAAGACTTTCCCGTGGGAAGCCGGGTTTTGTCAAACGGGTCCCCGTGCTCTGCTCCTCTCTTTTCACTCCTGCTGCCAGAAGCCCAGGGAGGATGGGAGGGCTTAGAACATGGTTGGGCACTGTGGTTTCTTCCAGAGAAGTGGAGGGCATTTGCTTTACCTTGCCACAACCACTTGGGATAGTGTCTGCACCTCAGGAAAACTGTTTCCGTGGGAAGCCGGCTTTTTGCAAAGTGGTTTCAGGGTCGTGGGCCTCGGCTGTCCCTCCGGCTCCCCAAAGCACAGGGACGAGGTGAGGGGCTAAGACCAAGCCTGGGCAATGTTGTTTCTTACACCTGGGTGTGTGGCATTTTGTTGAGCTGGCTTCCCCCACTTGGGATAGGTGTTCCACAGCAAGCACCTATTGATCGTCGGAAGCCGTTTTTGCCCCAGGGGTCTCCGGGCTGTGTTCGTTGGGGTTGAACTCCTGCTAGCAAAACCGCCGGTTTGAGGGAAGGGTTCAGACTTTGCCTGGGCCCTGGGGTCTCTTCCAGATCAGTGTATGGCATTTCCTTCCCCTTGCCACAGGCACCTGGGAGCATGTCTGCACGTGGAGAAAGACTTTCCCGTGGGAAGCCGGTTTTTGTCAAACGGGTCCCCGTGCTCTGCTCCTCTCTTTTCACTCCTGCTGCCAGAAGCCCAGGGAGGATGGGAGGGCTTAGAACATGGCTGGGCACTGTGGTTTCTTCCAGAGAAGTGGAGGGCATTTGCTTTACCTTGCCACAACCACTTGGGATAGGGTCTGCACCTCAGGAAAACTGTCTCCGTGGGAAGCCGGCTTTTTGCAAAGTGGTCTCAGGGTCGTGGGCCTCGGCTGTCCCTCCGGCTCCCCAAAGCACAGGGACGAGGTGAGGGGCTTAGACCAAGCCTGGGCAATGTTGTTTCTTACACCTGGGTGTGTGGCATTTTGTTGAGCTGGCTTCCCCCACTTGGGATAGGTGTTCCACAGCAAGCACCTATTGATCGTCGGAAGCCGTTTTTGCCCCAGGGTTCTCCGGGCTATGTTCGTTGGGGTTGAACTGCTGCTAGCAAAACCGCCGGGTTGAGGGAAGGGTTCAGACTGTGCCTGGGCCCTGTGGTCTCTTCCAGGTCAGTGTATGGCATTTCCTTCCCCTTGCCACAGGCACCTGGGAGCATGTCTGCACGTGGAGAAAGACTTTCCCGTAGGAAGCCGGTTTTTGTCAAAAGGGTCCCAGTGCTCTGCTCCTCTCTTTTCACTCCTGCTGCCAGAAGCCCAGGGAGGATGGGAGGGCTTAGAACATGGCTGGGCACTGTGGTTTCTTCCAGAGAAGTGGAGGGCATTTGCTTTACCTTGCCACAACCACTTGGGATAGGGTCGGCACCTCAGGAAAACTGTCTCCGTGGGAAGCCGGCTTTTTGCAAAGGGGTCTCAGGGCCGTGTGCCTCGGCTGTCCCTCCGGCTCCCCAAAGCACAGGGACGAGGTGAGGGGCTTAGACCATGCCTGGGCAATGTTGTTTCTTACACCTGGGTGTGTGGCATTTTGTTGAGCTGGCTACCCCCACTTGGGATAGGTGTTCCACAGCAAGCACCTATTGTTCGTCGGAAGCCGTTTTTGCCCCAGGGGTCTCCGGGCTGTGTTCGTTGGGGTTGAACTCCTGCTAGCAAAACCGCCGGGTTGAGGGAAGGGTTCAGACTGTGCCTGGGCCCTGTGGTCTCTTCCAGGTCAGTGTATGGCATTTCCTTCCCCTTGCCCCAGGCACCTGGGAGCATGTCTGCACGTGGAGAAAGACTTTCCCGTGGGAAGCCGGTTTCTGTCAAACGGGTCCCCGTGCTCTGCTCCTCTCTTTTCACTCCTGCTGCCAGAAGCCCAGGGAGGATGGGAGGGCTTAGAACATGGCTGGGCACTGTGGTTTCTTCCAGAGAAGTGGAGGGCATTTGCTTTACCTTGCCACAACCACTAGGGATTGGGTCTGCACCTCAGGAAAACTGTCTCCGTGGGAAGCCGGCTTTTTGCAAAGGGGTCTCAGGGCCGTGGGCCTCGGCTGTCCCTCCGGCTCCCCAAAGCACAGGGACGAGGTGAGGGGCTTAGACCATGCCTGGGCAATGTTGTTTCTTACACCTGGGTGTGTGGCATTTTGTTGAGCTGGCTACCCCCACTTGGGATAGGTGTTCCACAGCAAGCACCTATTCATCGTCGGAAGCCGTTTTTGCCCCAGGGGTCTCCGGGCTGTGTTCGTTGGGGTTGAACTCCTGCTAGCAAAACCGCCGGGTTGAGGGAAGGGTTCAGACAGTGCCTGGGCCCTGTGGTCTCTTCCAGGTCAGTGTATGGCATTTCCTTCCCCTTGCCCCAGGCACCTGGGAGCATGTCTGCACGTGGAGAAAGACTTTCCCGTGGGAAGCCGGTTTTTGTCAAAAGGGTCCCAGTGCTCTGCTCCTCTCTTTTCACTCCTGCTGCCAGAAGCCCAGGGAGGATGGGAGGGCTTAGAACATGGTTGGGCACTGTGGTTTCTTCCAGAGAAGTGGAGGGCATTTGCTTTACCTTGCCACAACCACTTGGGATAGGGTCTGCACCTCAGGAAAACTGTCTCCGTGGGAAGCCGGCTTTTTGCAAAGTGGTGTCAGGGTCGTGGGCCTCGGCTGTCCCTCCGGCTCCCCAAAGCACAGGGACGAGGTGAGGGGCTTAGACCAAGTCTGGGCAATGTTGTTTCTTACACCTGGGTGTGTGGCATTTTGTTGAGCTGGCTTCCCCCACTTGGGATAGGTGTTCCACAGCAAGCACCTATTGATCGTCGGAAGCCGTTTTTGCCCCAGGGGTCTCCGGGCTGTGTTCGTTGGGGTTGAACTCCTGCTAGCAAAACCGCCGGGTTGAGGGAAGGGTTCAGACTGTGCCTGGGCCCTGTGGTCTCTTCCAGGTCAGTGTATGGCATTTCCTTCCCCTTGCCACAGGCACCTGGGAGCATGTCTGCACGTGGAGAAAGACTTTCCCGTGGGAAGCCGGTTTTTGTCAAACGGGTCCCCGTGCTCTGCTCCTCTCTTTTCACTCCTGCTGCCAGAAGCCCAAGGAGGATGGGAGGGCTTAGAACATGGCTGGGCACTGTGGTTTCTTCCAGAGAACTGGAGGGCATTTGCTTTACCTTGCCACAACCACTAGGGATTGGGTCTGCACCTCAGGAAAACTGTCTCCGTGGGAAGCCGGCTTTTTGCAAAGGGGTCTCAGGGCCGTGGGCCTCGGCTGTCCCTCCGGCTCCCCAAAGCACAGGGACGAGGTGAGGGGCTTAGACCATGCCTGGGCAATGTTGTTTCTTACACCTGGGTGTGTGGCATTTTGTTGAGCTGGCTACCCCCACTTGGGATAGGTGTTCCACAGCAAGCACCTATTGATCGTCGGAAGCCGTTTTTGCCCCAGGGGTCTCCGGGCTGTGTTCGTTGGGGTTGAACTCCTGCTAGCAAAACCGCCGGGTTGACGGAAGGGTTCAGACTGTGCCTGGGCCCTGTGGTCTCTTCCAGGTCAGTGTATGGCATTTCCTTCCCCTTGCCACAGGCACCTGGGAGCATGTCTGCACGTGGAGAAAGACTTTCCCGTGGGAAGCCGGTTTTTGTCAAAAGGGTCCCAGTGCTCTGCTCCTCTCTTTTCACTCCTGCTGCCAGAAGCCCAGGGAGGATGGGAGGGCTTAGAACATGGCTGGGCACTGTGGTTTCTTCCAGAGAAGTGGAGGGCATTTGCTTTACCTTGCCACAACCACTTGGGATAGGGTCGGCACCTCAGGAAAACTGTCTCCGTGGGAAGCCGGCTTTTTGCAAAGGGGTCTCAGGGCCGTGTGCCTCGGCTGTCCCTCCGGCTCCCCAAAGCACAGGGACGAGGTGAGGGGCTTAGACCATGCCTGGGCAATGTTGTTTCTTACACCTGGGTGTGTGGCATTTTGTTGAGCTGGCTACCCCCACTTGGGATAGGTGTTCCACAGCAAGCACCTATTGTTCGTCGGAAGCCGTTTTTGCCCCAGGGGTCTCCGGGCTGTGTTCGTTGGGGTTGAACTCCTGCTAGCAAAACCGCCGGGTTGAGGGAAGGGTTCAGACTGTGCGTGGGCCCTGTGGTCTCTTCCAGGTCAGTGTATGGCATTTCCTTCCCCTTGCCCCAGGCACCTGGGAGCATGTCTGCACGTGGAGAAAGACTTTCCCGTGGGAAGCCGGGTTTTGTCAAACGGGTCCCCGTGCTCTGCTCCTCTGTTTTCACTCCTGCTGCCAGAAGCCCAGGGAGGATGGGAGGGCTTAGAACATGGCTGGGCACTGTGGTTTCTTCCAGAGAAGTGGAGGGCATTTGCTTTACCTTGCCACAACCACTTGGGATAGGGTCTGCACCTCAGGAAAACTGTCTCCGTGGGAAGCCGGCTTTTTGCAAAGGGGTCTCAGGGCCGTGTGCCTCGGCTGTCCCTCCGGCTCCCCAAAGCACAGGGACGAGGTGAGGGGCTTAGACCATGCCTGGGCAATGTTGTTTCTTACACCTGGGTGTGTGGCATTTTGTTGAGCTGGCTACCCCCACTTGGGATAGGTGTTCCACAGCAAGCACCTATTGTTCGTCGGAAGCCGTTTTTGCCCCAGGGGTCTCCGGGCTGTGTTCGTTGGGGTTGAACTCCTGCTAGCAAAACCGCCGGGTTGAGGGAAGGGTTCAGACTGTGCCTGGGCCCTGTGGTCTCTTCCAGGTCAGTGTATGGCATTTCCTTCCCCTTGCCCCAGGCACCTGGCAGCATGTCTGCACGTGGAGAAAGACTTTCCCGTGGGAAGCCGGTTTCTGTCAAACGGGTCCCCGTGCTCTGCTCCTCTCTTTTCACTCCTGCTGCCAGAAGCCCAGGGAGGATGGGAGGGCTTAGAACATGGCTGGGCACTGTGGTTTCTTCCAGAGAACTGGAGGGCATTTGCTTTACCTTGCCACAACCACTAGGGATTGGGTCTGCACCTCAGGAAAACTGTCTCCGTGGGAAGCCGGCTTTTTGCAAAGGGGTCTCAGGGCCGTGGGCCTCGGCTGTCCCTCCGGCTCCCCAAAGCACAGGGACGAGGTGAGGGGCTTAGACCATGCCTGGGCAATGTTGTTTCTTACACCTGGGTGTGTGGCATTTTGTTGAGCTGGCTACCCCCACTTGGGATAGGTGTTCCACAGCAAGCACCTATTGTTCGTCGGAAGCCGTTTTTGCCCCAGGGGTCTCCGGGCTGTGTTCGTTGGGGTTGAACTCCTGCTAGCAAAACCGCCGGGTTGAGGGAAGGGTTCAGACTGTGCCTGGGCCCTGTGGTCTCTTCCAGGTCAGTGTATGGCATTTCCTTCCCCTTGCCCCAGGCACCTGGGAGCATGTCTGCACGTGGTGAAAGACTTTCCCGTGGGAAGCCGGTTTTTGTCAAACGGGTCCCCGTGCTCTGCTCCTCTCTTTTCACTCCTGCTGCCAGAAGCCCAGGGAGGATGGGAGGGCTTAGAACATGGCTGGGCACTGTGGTTTCTTCCAGAGAAGTGGAGGGCATTTGCTTTACCTTGCCACAACCACTAGGGATTGGGTCTGCACCTCAGGAAAACTGTCTCCGTGGGAAGCCGGCTTTTTGCAAAGGGGTCTCAGGGCCGTGGGCCTCGGCTGTCCCTCCGGCTCCCCAAAGCACAGGGACGAGGTGAGGGGCTTAGACCATGCCTGGGCAATGTGTTTCTTACACCTGGGTGTGTGGCATTTTGTTGAGCTGGCTACCCCCACTTGGGATAGGTGTTCCACAGCAAGCACCTATTGTTTGTCGGAAGCCGTTTTTGCCCCAGGGGTTTCCGGGCTATGTTCGTTGGGGTTGAACTCCTGCTAGCAAAACCGCCGGGTTGAGGGAAGGGTTCAGACTGTGCCTGGGCCCTGTGGTCTCTTCCAGGTCAGTGTATGGCATTTCCTTCCCCTTGCCCCAGGCACCTGGGAGCATGTCTGCACGTGGAGAAAGACTTTCCCGTGGGAAGCCGGTTTTTGTCAAACGGGTCCCCGTGCTCTGCTCCTCTCTTTTCACTCCTGCTGCCAGAAGCCCAGGGAGGATGGGAGGGCTTAGAACATGGCTGGGCACTGTGGTTTCTTCCAGAGAAGTGGAGGGCATTTGCTTTACCTTGCCACAACCACTAGGGATTGGGTCTGCACCTCAGGAAAACTGTCTCCGTGGGAAGCCGGCTTTTTGCAAAGGGGTCTCAGGGCCGTGGGCCTCGGCTGTCCCTCCGGCTCCCCAAAGCACAGGGACGAGGTGAGGGGCTTAGACCATGCCTGGGCAATGTTGTTTCTTACACCTGGGTGTGTGGCATTTTGTTGAGCTGGCTACCCCCACTTGGGATAGGTGTTCCACAGCAAGCACCTATTGATCTTCGGAAGCCGTTTTTGCCCCAGGGGTCTCCGGGCTGTGTTCGTTGGGGTTGAACTCCTGCTAGCAAAACCGCCGGGTTGAGGGAAGGGTTCAGACTGTGCCTGGGCCCTGTGGTCTCTTCCAGGTCAGTGTATGGCATTTCCTTCCCCTTGCCCCAGGCACCTGGGAGCATGTCTGCACGTGGAGAAAGCCTTTCCCGTGGGAAGCCGGGTTTTGTCAAACGGGTCCCAGTGCTCTGCTCCTCTGTTTTCACTCCTGCTGCCAGAAGCCCAGGGAGGATGGGAGGGCTTAGAACATGGTTGGGCACTGTGGTTTCTTCCAGAGAAGTGGAGGGCATTTGCTTTACCTTGCCACAACCACTTGGGATAGGGTCTGCACCTCAGGAAAACTGTCTCCGTGGGAAGCCGGCATTTTGCAAAGGGGTCTCAGGGCCGTGGGCCTCGGCTGTCCCTCCGGCTCCCCAAAGCACAGGGACGAGGTGAGGGGCTTAGACCAAGCCTGGGCAATGTTGTTTCTTACACCTGGGTGTGTGGCATTTTGTTGAGCTGGCTTCCCCCACTTGGGATAGGTGTTCCACAGCAAGCACCTATTGATCGTCGGAAGCCGTTTTTGCCCCAGGGGTCTCCGGGCTGTGTTCGTTGGGGTTGAACTCCTGCTAGCAAAACCGCCGGGTTGAGGGAAGGGTTCAGACTGTGCCTGGGCCCTGTGGTCTCTTCCAGGTCAGTGTATGGCATTTCCTTCCCCTTGCCCCAGGCACCTGGGAGCATGTCTGCACGTGGAGAAAGAGTTTCCCGTGGGAAGCCGGTTTTTGTCAAACGGGTCCCCGTGCTCTGCTCCTCTCTTTTCACTCCTGCTGCCAGAAGCCCAGGGAGGATGGGAGGGCTTAGAACATGGCTGGGCACTGTGGTTTCTTCCAGAGAAGTGGAGGGCATTTGCTTTACCTTGCCACAACCACTTGGGATAGGGTCGGCACCTCAAGAAAACTGTCTCCGTGGGAAGCCGGCTTTTTGCAAAGGGGTCTCAGGGCCGTGTGCCTCGGCTGTCCCTCCGGCTCCCCAAAGCACAGGGACGAGGTGAGGGGCTTAGACCATGCCTCGGCAATGTTGTTTCTTACACCTGGGTGTGTGGCATTTTGTTGAGCTGGCTACCCCCACTTGGGATAGGTGTTCCACAGCAAGCACCTATTGTTCGTCGGAAGCCGTTTTTGCCCCAGGGGTCTCCGGGCTATGTTCGTTGGGGTTGAACTCCTGCTAGCAAAACCGTCGGGTTGAGGGAAGGGTTCAGACTGTGCCTGGGCCCTGTGGTCTCTTCCAGGTCAGTGTATGGCATTTCCTTCCCCTTGCCCCAGGCACCTGGGAGCATGTCTGCACGTGGAGAAAGACTTTCCCGTGGGAAGCCGGGTTTTGTCAAACGGGTCCCCGTGCTCTGCTCCTCTCTTTTCACTCCTGCTGCCAGAAGCCCAGGGAGGATGGGAGGGCTTAGAACATGGCTGGGCACTGTGGTTTCTTCCACGTAAGTGGAGGGCATTTGCTTTACCTTGCCACAACCACTAGGGATTGGGTCTGCACTCAGGAAAACTGTCTCCGTGGGAAGCCGGCTTTTTGCAAAGGGGTCTCAGGGCCGTGGGCCTCGGCTGTCCCTCCGGCTCCCCAAAGCACAGGGACGAGGTGAGGGGCTTAGACCATGCCTGGGCAATGTTGTTTCTTACACCTGGGTGTGTGGCATTTTGTTGAGCTGGCTACCCCCACTTGGGATAGGTGTTCCACAGCAAGCACCTATTGTTCGTCGGAAGCCGTTTTTGCCCCAGGGGTCTCCGGGCTGTGTTCGTTGGGGTTGAACTCCTGCTAGCAAAACCGCCGGGTTGAGGGAAGGGTTCAGACTGTGCCTGGGCCCTGTGGTCTCTTCCAGGTCAGTGTATGGCATTTCCTTCCCCTTGCCCCAGGCACCTGGGAGCATGTCTGCACGTGGAGAAAGACTTTCCCGTGGGAAGCCGGTTTTTGTCAAACGGGTCCCAGTGCTCTGCTCCTCTCTTTTCACTCCTGCTGCCAGAAGCCCAGGGAGGATGGGAGGGCTTAGAACATGGCTGGGCACTGTGGTTTCTTCCAGAGAAGTGGAGGGCATTTGCTTTACCTTGCCACAACCACTAGGGATTGGGTCTGCACCTCAGGAAAACTGTGTCCGTGGGAAGCCGGCTTTTTGCAAAGGGGTCTCAGGGCCGTGGGCCTCGGCTGTCCCTCCGGCACCCCAAAGCACAGGGACAAGGTGAGGGGCTTAGACCATGCCTGGGCAATGTTGTTTCTTACACCTGGGTGTGTGGCATTTTGTTGAGCTGGCTACCCCCACTTGGGATAGGTGTTCCACAGCAAGCACCTATTGTTCGTCGGAAGCCGTTTTTGCCCCAGGGGTCTCCGGGCTGTGTTCGTTGGGGTTGAACTCCTGCTAGCAAAACCGCCGGGTTGAGGGAAGGGTTCAGACTGTGCGTGGGCCCTGTGGTCTCTTCCAGGTCAGTGTATGGCATTTCCTTCCCCTTGCCCCAGGCACCTGGGAGCATGTCTGCACGTGGAGAAAGACTTTCCCGTGGGAAGCCGGGTTTTGTCAAACGGGTCCCCGTGCTCTGCTCCTCTGTTTTCACTCCTGCTGCCAGAAGCCCAGGGAGGATGGGAGGGCTTAGAACATGGCTGGGCACTGTGGTTTCTTCCAGAGAAGTGGAGGGCATTTGCTTTACCTTGCCACAACCACTTGGGATAGGGTCTGCACCTCAGGAAAACTGTCTCCGTGGGAAGCCGGCTTTTTGCAAAGGGGTCTCAGGGCCGTGTGCCTCGGCTGTCCCTCCGGCTCCCCAAAGCACAGGGACGAGGTGAGGGGCTTAGACCATGCCTGGGCAATGTTGTTTCTTACACCTGGGTGTGTGGCATTTTGTTGAGCTGGCTACCCCCACTTGGGATAGGTGTTCCACAGCAAGCTCCTATTGTTCGTCGGAAGCCGTTTTTGCCCCAGGGGTCTCCGGGCTATGTTCTTTAGGGTTGAACTCCTGCTAGCAAAACCGCCGGGTTGAGGGAAGGGTTCAGACTGTGCCTGGGCCCTGTGGTCTCTTCCAGGTCAGTGTATGGCATTTCCTTCCCCTTGCCCCAGGCACCTGGGAGCATGTCTGCACGTGGAGAAAGACTTTCCCGTGGGAAGCCGGTTTTTGTCAAACGGGTCCCCGTGCTCTGCTCCTCTCTTTTCACTCCTGCTGCCAGAAGCCCAGGGAGGATGGGAGGGCTTAGAACATGGCTGGGCACTGTGGTTTCTTCCAGAGAAGTGGAGGGCATTTGCTTTACCTTGCCACAACCACTAGGGATTGGGTCTGCACCTCAGGAAAACTGTCTCCGTGGGAAGCCGGCTTTTTGCAAAGGGGTCTCAGGGCCGTGGGCCTCGGCTGTCCCTCCGGCTCCCCAAAGCACAGGGACGAGGTGAGGGGCTTAGACCATGCCTGGGCAATGTTGTTTCTTACACCTGGGTGTGTGGCATTTTGTTGAGCTGGCTACCCCCACTTGGGATAGGTGTTCCACAGCAAGCACCTATTGTTCGTCGGAAGCCGTTTTTGCCCCAGGGGTCTCCGGGCTGTGTTCGTTGGGGTTGAACTCCTGCTAGCAAAACCGCCGGGTTGAGGGAAGGGTTCAGACTGTGCCTGGGCCCTGTGGTCTCTTCCAGGTCAGTGTATGGCATTTCCTTCCCCTTGCCCCAGGCACCTGGGAGCATGTCTGCACGTGGTGAAAGACTTTCCCGTGGGAAGCCGGTTTTTGTCAAACGGGTCCCAGTGCTCTGCTCCTCTCTTTTCACTCCTGCTGCCAGAAGCCCAGGGAGGATGGGAGGGCTTAGAACATGGCTGGGCACTGTGGTTTCTTCCAGAGAAGTGGAGGGCATTTGCTTTACCTTGCCACAACCACTAGGGATTGGGTCTGCACCTCAGGAAAACTGTCTCCGTGGGAAGCCGGCTTTTTGCAAAGGGGTCTCAGGGCCGTGGGCCTCGGCTGTCCCTCCGGCTCCCCAAAGCACAGGGACGAGGTGAGGGGCTTAGACCATGCCTGGGCAATGTTGTTTCTTACACCTGGGTGTGTGGCATTTTGTTGAGCTGGCTACCCCCACTTGGGATAGGTGTTCGACAGCAAGCACCTATTGTTCGTCGGAAGCCGTTTTTGCCCCAGGGGTCTCCGGGCTGTGTTCGTTGGGGTTGAACTCCTGCTAGCAAAACCGCCGGGTTGAGGGAAGGGTTCAGACTGTGCCTGGGCCCTGTGGTCTCTTCCAGGTCAGTGTATGGCATTTCCTTCCCCTTGCCCCAGGCACCTGGGAGCATGTCTGCACGTGGTGAAAGACTTTCCCGTGGGAAGCCGGTTTTTGTCAAACGGGTCCCAGTGCTCTGCTCCTCTCTTTTCACTCCTGCTGCCAGAAGCCCAGGGAGGATGGGAGGGCTTAGAACATGGCTGGGCACTGTGGTTTCTTCCAGAGAAGTGGAGGGCATTTGCTTTACCTTGCCACAACCACTAGGGATTGGGTCTGCACCTCAGAAAAACTGTCTCCGTGGGAAGCCGGCTTTTTGCAAAGGGGTCTCAGGGCCGTGTGCCTCGGCTGTCCCTCCGGCTCCCCAAAGCACAGGGACGAGGTGAGGGGCTTAGACCATGCCTGGGCAATGTTGTTTCTTACACCTGGGTGTGTGGCATTTTGTTGAGCTGGCTACCCCCACTTGGGATAGGTGTTCCACAGCAAGCACCTATTGTTCGTCGGAAGCCGTTTTTGCCCCAGGGGTCTCCGGGCTGTGTTCGTTGGGGTTGAACTCCTGCTAGCAAAACCGCCGGGTTGAGGGAAGGGTTCAGACTGTGCCTGGGCCCTGTGGTCTCTTCCAGGTCAGTGTATGGCATTTCCTTCCCCTTGCCCCAGGCACCTGGGAGCATGTCTGCACGTGGAGAAAGACTTTCCCGTGGGAAGCCGGTTTTTGTCAAACGGGTCCCCGTGCTCTGCTCCTCTCTTTTCACTCCTGCTCCCAGAAGCCCAGGGAGGATGGGAGGGCTTAGAACATGGCTGGGCACTGTGGTTTCTTCCAGAGAAGTGGAGGGCATTTGCTTTACCTTGCCACAACCACTAGGGATTGGGTCTGCACCTCAGGAAAACTGTCTCCGTGGGAAGCCGGCTTTTTGCAAAGGGGTCTCAGGGCCGTGGGCCTCGGCTGTCCCTCTGGCTCACCAAAGCGCAGGGACGAGGTGAGGGGCTTAGACCAAGCCTGGGCAATGTTGTTTCTTACACCTGGGTGTGTGGCATTTTGTTGAGCTGGCTACCCCCACTTGGGATAGGTGTTCCACAGCAAGCACCTATTGATCGTCGGAAGCCGTTTTTGCCCCAGGGGTCTCCGGGCTGTGTTCGTTGGGGTTGAACTCCTGCTAGCAAAACCGCTGGGTTGAGGGAAGGGTTCAGACTGTGCCTGGGCCCTGTGGTCTCTTCCAGGTCAGTGTATGGCATTTCCTTCCCCTTGCCACAGGCACCTGGGAGCATGTCTGCACGTGGAGAAAGACTTTCCCGTGGGAAGCCGGTTTTTGTCAAAAGGGTCCCAGTGCTCTGCTCCTCTCTTTTCACTCCTGCTGCCAGAAGCCCAGGGAGGATGGGAGGGCTTAGAACATGGCTGGGCACTGTGGTTTCTTCCAGAGAAGTGGAGGGCATTTGCTTTACCTTGCCACAACCACTTGGGATAGGGTCGGCACCTCAGGAAAACTGTCTCCGTGGGAAGCTGGCTTTTTGCAAAGGGGTCTCAGGGCCGTGTGCCTCGGCTGTCCCTCCGGATCCCCAAAGCACAGGGACGAGGTGAGGGGCTTAGACCATGCCTGGGCCATGTTGTTTCTTACACCTGGGTGTGTGGCATTTTGTTGAGCTGGCTACCCCCACTTGGGATAGGTGTTCCACAGCAAGCACCTATTGTTCGTCGGAAGCCGTTTTTGCCCCAGGGGTCTCCGGGCTATGTTCGTTGGGGTTGAACTCCTGCTAGCAAAACCGCCGGGTTGAGGGAAGGGTTCAGACTGTGCCTGGGCCCTGTGGTCTCTTCCAGGTCAGTGTATGGCATTTCCTTCCCCTTGCCCCAGGCACCTGGGAGCATGTCTGCACGTGGAGAAAGACTTTCCCGTGGGAAGCCGGGTTTTGTCAAACGGGTCCCCGTGCTCTGCTCCTCTCTTTTCACTCCTGCTGCCAGAAGCCCAGGGAGGATGGGAGGGCTTAGAACATGGCTGGGCACTGTGGTTTCTTCCAGAGAAGTGGAGGGCATTTGCTTTACCTTGCCACAACCACTAGGGATTGGGTCTGCACCTCAGGAAAACTGTCTCCGTGGGAAGCCGGCTTTTTGCAAAGGGGTCTCAGGGCCGTGGGCCTCGGCTGTCCCTCCGGCTCCCCAAAGCACAGGGACGAGGTGAGGGGCTTAGACCATGCCTGGGCAATGTTGTTTCTTACACCTGGGTGTGTGGCATTTTGTTGAGCTGGCTACCCCCACTTGGGATAGGTGTTCGACAGCAAGCACCTATTGTTCGTCGGAAGCCGTTTTTGCCCCAGGGGTCTCCGGGCTGTGTTCGTTGGGGTTGAACTCCTGCTAGCAAAACCGCCGGGTTGAGGGAAGGGTTCAGACTGTGCCTGGGCCCTGTGGTCTCTTCCAGGTCAGTGTATGGCATTTCCTTCCCCTTGCCCCAGGCACCTGGGAGCATGTCTGCACGTGGTGAAAGACTTTCCCGTGGGAAGCCGGTTTTTGTCAAACGGGTCCCAGTGCTCTGCTCCTCTCTTTTCACTCCTGCTGCCAGAAGCCCAGGGAGGATGGGAGGGCTTAGAACATGGCTGGGCACTGTGGTTTCTTCCAGAGAAGTGGAGGGCATTTGCTTTACCTTGCCACAACCACTAGGGATTGGGTCTGCACCTCAGGAAAACTGTCTCCGTGGGAAGCCGGCTTTTTGCAAAGGGGTCTCAGGGCCGTGGGCCTCGGCTGTCCCTCCGGCTCCCCAAAGCACAGGGACGAGGTGAGGGGCTTAGACCATGCCTGGGCAATTTGTTTCTTACACCTGGGTGTGTGGCATTTTGTTGAGCTGGCTACCCCCACTTGGGATAGGTGTTCCACAGCAAGCACCTATTGTTCGTCGGAAGCCGTTTTTGCCCCAGGGGTCTCCGGGCTGTGTTCGTTGGGGTTGAACTCCTGCTAGCAAAACCGCCGGGTTGAGGGAAGGGTTCAGACTGTGCGTGGGCCCTGTGGTCTCTTCCAGGTCAGTGTATGGCATTTCCTTCCCCTTGCCCCAGGCACCTGGGAGCATGTCTGCACGTGGAGAAAGACTTTCCCGTGGGAAGCCGGGTTTTGTCAAACGGGTCCCAGTGCTCTGCTCCTCTCTTTTCACTCCTGCTGCCAGAAGCCCAGGGAGGATGGGAGGGCTTAGAACATGGCTGGGCACTGTGGTTTCTTCCAGAGAAGTGGAGGGCATTTGCTTTACCTTGCCACAACCACTTGGGATAGGGTCTGCACCTCAGGAAAACTGTCTCCGTGGGAAGCCGGCTTTTTGCAAAGTGGTCTCAGGCTCGTGGGCCTCGGCTGTCCCTCCGGCTCCCCAAAGCACAGGGACGAGGTGAGGGGCTTAGACCAAGCCTGGGCAATGTTGTTTCTTACACCTGGGTGTGTGGCATTTTGTTGAGCTGGCTACCCCCACTTGGGATAGGTGTTCCACAGCAAGCACCTATTGTTCGTCGGAAGCCGTTTTTGCCCCAGGGGTTTCCGGGCTATGTTCGTTGGGGTTGAACTCCTGCTAGCAAAACCGCCGGCTTGAGGGAAGGGTTCAGACTGTGCCTGGGCCCTGTGGTCTCTTCCAGGTCAGTGTATGGCATTTCCTTCCCCTTGCCCCAGGCACCTGGGAGCATGTCTGCACGTGGAGAAAGACTTTCCCGTGGGAAGCCGGGTTTTGTCAAACGGGTCCCCGTGCTCTGCTCCTCTCTTTTCACTCCTGCTGCCAGAAGCCCAGGGAGGATGGGAGGGCTTAGAACATGGTTGGGCACTGTGGTTTCTTCCAGAGAAGTGGAGGGCATTTGCTTTACCTTGCCACAACCACTTGGGATAGGGTCTGCACCTCAGGAAAACTGTCTCCGTGGGAAGCCGGCATTTTGCAAAGTGGTCTCAGGGTCGTGGGCCTCGGCTGTCCCTCCGGCTCCCCAAAGCACAGGGACGAGGTGAGGGGCTTAGACCAAGCCTGGGCA
The DNA here is from genome assembly GCF_023065955.2 of Ursus arctos. NCBI lineage: Eukaryota > Metazoa > Chordata > Mammalia > Carnivora > Ursidae > Ursus > Ursus arctos. Next base: position 1,002,841 of record NW_026623057.1, read on the forward strand.
ATGTTGTTTCTTACACCTGGGTGTGTGGCATTTTGTTGAGCTGGCTTCCCCCACTTGGGATAGGTGTTCCACAGCAAGCACCTATTGATCGTCGGAAGCCGTTTTTGCCCCAGGGGTCTCCGGGCTGTGTTCGTTGGGGTTGAACTCCTGCTAGCAAAACCGCCGGGTTGAGGGAAGGATTCAGACTGTGCCTGGGCCCTGTGGTCTCTTCCAGGTCAGTGTATGGCATTTCCTTCCCCTTGCCCCAGGCACCTGGGAGCATGTCTGCACGTGGAGAAAGAGTTTCCCGTGGGAAGCCGGGTTTTGTCAAACGGGTCCCAGTGCTCTGCTCCTCTCTTTTCACTCCTGCTGCCAGAAGCCCAGGGAGGATGGGAGGGCTTAGAACATGGTTGGGCACTGTGGTTTCTTCCAGAGAAGTGGAGGGCATTTGCTTTACCTTGCCACAACCACTTGGGATAGGGTCTGCACCTCAGGAAAACTGTCTCCGTGGGAAGCCGGCTTTTTGCAAAGTGGTGTCAGGGTCGTGTGCCTCGGCTGTCCCTCCGGCTCCCCAAAGCACAGGGACGAGGTGAGGGGCTTAGACCATGGCTGGGCAATGTTGTTTCTTACACCTGGGTGTGTGGCATTTTGTTGAGCTGGCTACCCCCACTTGGGATAGGTGTTCGACAGCAAGCACCTATTGTTCGTCGGAAGCCGTTTTTGCCCCAGGGGTCTCCGGGCTGTGTTCGTTGGGGTTGAACTCCTGCTAGCAAAACCGCCGGGTTGAGGGAAGGGTTCAGACTGTGCCTGGGCCCTGTGGTCTCTTCCAGGTCAGTGTATGGCATTTCCTTCCCCTTGCCCCAGGCACCTGGGAGCATGTCTGCACGTGGTGAAAGACTTTCCCGTGGGAAGCCGGTTTTTGTCAAACGGGTCCCAGTGCTCTGCTCCTCTCTTTTCACTCCTGCTGCCAGAAGCCCAGGGAGGATGGGAGGGCTTAGAACATGGCTGGGCACTGTGGTTTCTTCCAGAGAAGTGGAGGGCATTTGCTTTACCTTGCCACAACCACTAGGGATTGGGTCTGCACCTCAGGAAAACTGTCTCCGTGGGAAGCCGGCTTTTTGCAAAGGGGTCTCAGGGCCGTGGGCCTCGGCTGTCCCTCCGGCTCCCCAAAGCACAGGGACGAGGTGAGGGGCTTAGACCATGCCTGGGCAATTTGTTTCTTACACCTGGGTGTGTGGCATTTTGTTGAGCTGGCTACCCCCACTTGGGATAGGTGTTCCACAGCAAGCACCTATTGTTCGTCGGAAGCCGTTTTTGCCCCAGGGGTCTCCGGGCTGTGTTCGTTGGGGTTGAACTCCTGCTAGCAAAACCGCCGGGTTGAGGGAAGGGTTCAGACTGTGCGTGGGCCCTGTGGTCTCTTCCAGGTCAGTGTATGGCATTTCCTTCCCCTTGCCCCAGGCACCTGGGAGCATGTCTGCACGTGGAGAAAGACTTTCCCGTGGGAAGCCGGGTTTTGTCAAACGGGTCCCAGTGCTCTGCTCCTCTCTTTTCACTCCTGCTGCCAGAAGCCCAGGGAGGATGGGAGGGCTTAGAACATGGCTGGGCACTGTGGTTTCTTCCAGAGAAGTGGAGGGCATTTGCTTTACCTTGCCACAACCACTTGGGATAGGGTCTGCACCTCAGGAAAACTGTCTCCGTGGGAAGCCGGCTTTTTGCAAAGTGGTCTCAGGCTCGTGGGCCTCGGCTGTCCCTCCGGCTCCCCAAAGCACAGGGACGAGGTGAGGGGCTTAGACCAAGCCTGGGCAATGTTGTTTCTTACACCTGGGTGTGTGGCATTTTGTTGAGCTGGCTACCCCCACTTGGGATAGGTGTTCCACAGCAAGCACCTATTGTTCGTCGGAAGCCGTTTTTGCCCCAGGGGTTTCCGGGCTATGTTCGTTGGGGTTGAACTCCTGCTAGCAAAACCGCCGGCTTGAGGGAAGGGTTCAGACTGTGCCTGGGCCCTGTGGTCTCTTCCAGGTCAGTGTATGGCATTTCCTTCCCCTTGCCCCAGGCACCTGGGAGCATGTCTGCACGTGGAGAAAGACTTTCCCGTGGGAAGCCGGGTTTTGTCAAACGGGTCCCCGTGCTCTGCTCCTCTCTTTTCACTCCTGCTGCCAGAAGCCCAGGGAGGATGGGAGGGCTTAGAACATGGTTGGGCACTGTGGTTTCTTCCAGAGAAGTGGAGGGCATTTGCTTTACCTTGCCACAACCACTTGGGATAGGGTCTGCACCTCAGGAAAACTGTCTCCGTGGGAAGCCGGCATTTTGCAAAGTGGTCTCAGGGTCGTGGGCCTCGGCTGTCCCTCCGGCTCCCCAAAGCACAGGGACGAGGTGAGGGGCTTAGACCAAGCCTGGGCAATGTTGTTTCTTACACCTGGGTGTGTGGCATTTTGTTGAGCTGGCTTCCCCCACTTGGGATAGGTGTTCCACAGCAAGCACCTATTGATCGTCGGAAGCCGTTTTTGCCCCAGGGGTCTCCGGGCTGTGTTCGTTGGGGTTGAACTCCTGCTAGCAAAACCGCCGGGTTGAGGGAAGGATTCAGACTGTGCCTGGGCCCTGTGGTCTCTTCCAGGTCAGTGTATGGCATTTCCTTCCCCTTGCCCCAGGCACCTGGGAGCATGTCTGCACGTGGAGAAAGAGTTTCCCGTGGGAAGCCGGGTTTTGTCAAACGGGTCCCAGTGCTCTGCTCCTCTCTTTTCACTCCTGCTGCCAGAAGCCCAGGGAGGATGGGAGGGCTTAGAACATGGTTGGGCACTGTGGTTTCTTCCAGAGAAGTGGAGGGCATTTGCTTTACCTTGCCACAACCACTTGGGATAGGGTCTGCACCTCAGGAAAACTGTCTCCGTGGGAAGCCGGCTTTTTGCAAAGTGGTGTCAGGGTCGTGTGCCTCGGCTGTCCCTCCGGCTCCCCAAAGCACAGGGACGAGGTGAGGGGCTTAGACCATGGCTGGGCAATGTTGTTTCTTACACCTGGGTGTGTGTCATTTTGTTGAGCTGGCTACCCCCATTTGGGATAGGATTTCCAGAGCAAGCACCTATTGTTCGTCGGAAGCCGTTTTTGCCCCAGGGGTCTCCGGGCTGTGTTCGTTGGGGTTGAACTCCTGCTAGCAAAACCGCCGGGTTGAGGGAAGGGTTCAGACTGTGCCTGGGCCCTGTGGTCTCTTCCAGGTCATTGTATGGCATTTCCTTCCCCTTGCCCCAGGCACCTGGGAGCATGTCTGCACGTGGAGAAAGACTTTCCCGTGGGAAGTCGGTTTTTGTCAAACGGGTCCCAGTTCTCTGCTCCTCTCTTTTCACTCCTGCTGCCAGAAGCCCAGGGAGGATGGGAGGGCTTCGAACATGGCTGGGCACTGTGGTTTCTTCCAGAGAAGTGGAGGGCATTTGCTTTACCTTGCCACAACCACTTGTGAGAGGGTCAGCACCTCAGGAAAACTGTTTCCGTGGGAAGCCGGCTTTTGGCCAAACGGGTCTCACTGCCGTGGGCCTCGGGGGTCCTTCTAGCTACCAAAAGCACAGGGACGAGGTGAGGGGCTTAGACCATGTCTGGGCATCGTTTCTTACACCTGTGTGGCATTTTGTTTACCTGGCTACCCTCACTTGGGATAGGTTTTCCACAGCAAGCCCCTATTGTTTGTCGGACACCGTTTTTGTCCCAGGGGTCCCCGGGCTGTGTTCGTTCGGGTTGAACTCATGCTAGCAAAACCGCCGGGATGAGGTAAGGGCTCAGACTGTTCCTAGGCTCTGTGGTCTCTTACAGATCAGTGTTCGGCATTTACTTCACCTTGCCACAGGCACTTGTGAGCATGTTTGCACGTTATGAAAGATTTTTCCATTCGAAGCCGGTTTTTCTCAAATGGGTCTACGTGCTTGCTCCTCTGTTTTCACTCCTGCTGTCAGAAGCCCAGGGAGGATGGGAGGGCTTAGAACATGGCTGGGCACTGTGGTTTCTTCCAGAGAAGTGGATGGCATTTGCTTTACCTTGCCACAACCACTTGTGATAGGGTCTGCACCTTAGGAAAACTGTTTCCGTTGGAAGTCGGTTTTTTGCCAAATGGGTCAGGGATGTGGGGCTCGGGTTTCCTTCATGCTACTAAAAGCACAGTGACGATGTCTGGGGTTAGACCATGCCTGGGGAATGTTGTTTCTTACACATAAGTGTGTGGCATTCTGTTTACTTTGCTACAACCACTTTGGATAGGTTTTCCACATCAAGAACTTATTTTTCGGCGGAAGTCGTTTCTGCCTCAAGTGTCCCGTGTTGTGTTCGTTCGGGTTTATCTCCTGCTAGCAAACTGCGGTCTCTTACAGATCAGTGTATGGCATTTACTTCACCTTGGCACAGGCACTTGTGAGCATGTTTGCACGTTACGAAAGATTTTTCCGTTGGAAGCCGGTTTTTGTCAATCTCATAGGGAAGAAACAGAAACTCTTTGGCATAACCTTACTCACCCAGCATCAGTAAAGCAGTTCCAGAACTCAGCCCAGGGCCCCTGTCGCCTACCCAATTGAAGCCACCACCATGCCTCTATCGAAAGGAATTCCCAAAGACTCTCTTCTGACTCCACCACCAAAGAAACAGCAGATTGAATATGGCACTTCAAAATATCGAGATGATACATCTGGTATAGTTAGATACACAAGGTTTACCTTTATTTTTTTATTGTTTTTTATTACATAATGTTATAGTCTCCATACAGTACAGTAAATTTCGATGATACATTAGTTTCATATTACACCCAGTGCACCATGCAATATGTGCCCTCCTTACTACCCATCACCAGCATATATTTTAAACAGGAAAATGCTGCTCTGAATAATTTTGAATTTTCCCTCGACCCCCATTGTAACTCTTGGGATGAAAAGACTAATCAGTGATGAAACATCACCTTTGACAATTGGAAAGACATCATCCATATTTGTATGTGACGACAAAAGGCCATCTAACACTAAATGGTGGCCACTCACCCATATCTTAGGCCCAACTGTATAAACACTGTCAAACGTATATCTTAAAAATAGACAAAGAGTAAACCTCACCTTCCCTTTCTAATGAAAGAGTGTTTCTAGGAAACAGCTGTTCAAAATACATTCATAAGCAATGAACAGAGAAAATGGGATCCCCTGCAAAGTGCTCCAAGCTCAGAAACTAAGTACCTCCTTCACCAAATTCAGAACGCTGACAACTATTACTTAAGTTTTACTTCATGGCTCAACTAGAGAAAAGAGAAAAACCCAGGAGATGGTGGGTTAATGAGAGGTTTTACTTCCAGTCCTGATGTGGATATGACATTTCTCCAAATGGACCTGCCGCTTTCTCTGAATGCTGGATCCCGTGTCAAGCTGCCTCACTGACTCAGATGCAGACGTTCAGAACGTCGGGTCTCGCGGAGCCAGAGCAGAGAAGTGTTGTCAGATGGGGAGAAGCAGCTCCTCGGACCTAAAGCCTGCACACCTGCTGTGGTTTCTGGGAGAAGGGGAAACATAGACTTGTCTTTTAGTAGTAATTATCTCCCAGCCCATTGCCACCATTCCCAGGAAACAGCTAGCACAATGCTGAAGTTGGGTAACGGCTCTGGGCCTTCCTAGCGCCACACCTGTGCCTGAGGGAACAGGGAATACCCTGCTGAACTCGGGGAACTGCTCAAGGTCCATTACCTGCACTGTGTCGGGGGACAGGGGCACCGCACTGAAGTTGGGGACTGTGCGGTCCTTTCTCTCGCTCTTCCTGGGGAACACGGGAAACCCTGGAATGTCTGCGAACCATCCCACAAAAGCTTTGCTGAGCGGGTGCCCTGGAGTTCCTGGGTCTGGGGTGTATGGCCAGTTGACGGAGACTAGGCAGAAGAGACTTTCAAGGGAAAAAGGAAAGAAAACTGAGTCTCCATGATGAACTCTCTCAACATGCCCTTCCAGAACCCCGCCTCTTACCCGGGGTACCCCTACTCCCAGAAAGCCCACCTATGGCCACACAGCATGCACTCACCCAGCCAGGAACTCCACAGGTCCACTCTCTCAAAACTCCACTTCCTTGGCTCCTGGTCTGTGTCCTTGGGCTGCTCCGGATCTGCACACAGAGACGTAGCTCCACCCCCATGGGGTGATTGCTTGGGGAGTATGATGCTTCCAACTCCTTGAATGCCAGGCAACCGGCCCCATGACTCACAACTCTGGGAGTGCAGAGGTCCAGGAGGCACCTCCTTGGCTAAACGCCCTGAGCAGGCATGAGGGGGATCATGGGCAGGGCTGCAATCACACACACACACACACACACACACACACACACACACACACACGGCCCCTTTCGCGGACCCCTCTAGCTGCAGACCACCCTCAGAGCCCTGCCCCTTCCCTTCTGCACCAACCCTTCCTGCAAGGGTGTGCCTGGTTCCTGGCAAGGTCAGCTGCTCTCAGACTGTTCCAGCCTTGGGCTTTAGGAAATGCAATGCTTTTATGCATATCCAAGGCAATTTTAAGCGCCAAAAGGAATGCTCCAAGCGGGAATAGCTTTGCCTTCTTGTCTCACCCATGGAGTGGATAGTGCTTCTCAGACCTTCAAAACATCCTTCTAGGGTGAGCCCATTTGTGCTGCAATCTATATACACATGCTTAGTTCTACAGGGAAGGAAGGAAAAGCCGGCCTTCTGTTCTGTCGCGGTTGTGAACCAGGAACATTTATTTTTCACTTGAAAACAGAGTGTTATTGTCGACACTAAATGAAGGAACCTTTTAAAACATTTTAGAGAGGAAGGAAGAGAGTTTTATTCAAACCCAAGTCAAGGACAGCTGCCTGGGAGACACAATCTTCACAAAGAAGGGAGTGCTCCAGGGAAGGAACATTTAGGGCAGGGTCATATATTTGTTCTGAGTTGTGCTACGTACAGTTATACATCACGATGAGGAAGAAGGTTCCAGAAAGTGACAGACTTTTTCTTATGTTTTCAGTATGTACAAATCAGTATGACTTTAATCTTATGGGAGCAAGAAAGGTTCTTTTGTGTTCTCACCTTGATGTTGGCAAAGGCATTTTTTGGTTCTCTTTTTCTTTTTGATGCATATGGACAATAAGTGCTGGGGGCAGAAATAGGGCCCATGCTTTGAGGGTTTGCCCAGTCATTTTGAGCTGGGTAAAATGTTAAAGGAGAGCTTTCCTGGGAGGCCAAGATCAGGCCTCACAGATGGTATGACATAAAAATTACTCTTATCCTTATCATCACTACCAAATGGTGGAACGTGAGATGAAAGCACCTTTCCAATAGTAAAGAGACATCAAAGGACCCCTACAGAAGGTTACCTGCTCCATGGTCAACACAGGTAACAGAGGCGTTCATGGTCTCTGGACTCCTCCCCTTGTCCTGCCCAAATCTCTGAAACATAGAGATCATTTACAGTCAGAATTTTACACATCTTAGAGATGTCTGGCACCATTCCCTTGGACTACAGAATACAACAGAATAGCTCACTGTCACAACACGAAAGTGCCCCTGGATACACTAAGTTCTTTCTCCGCAACGTTGGCCTTAATGAAATCATAATCGTAACATAGAAACACTACGATGGTTGGGAATAAATAATCACAGGTAAGGGAATATTTAGGAAATCTTTAGAAGCATTGTCTCACTCTATAGAAGAGGCTAACTGCTTTAAATACTATTTCCGACCTTACAGGACACTCTACAGACCAGAGCCTCCATCAGTTAAAAAAGCATAGTTCTTTCAGTCACTTTAATATCAGAAAAATAGTATAGTATCTCTATTCCTAGGGATCTTTAAGTCTCCGACTCAAAGGTCCTCCACTGAGAGAATTATCTTCATGATCATGATGGGCAGAGGTGAAAAGGCAGCCGAATTCATTCCATTTGGCCACACAAGAAAATCCTAATACTTCCTAGGTTTCCAGATTGAGAAGACCTGGGGTAGAGCGAAATGGTACCTTGTATGGAAGAACAAGGGATTTGGAGTCAGTTTGGAGATCACACTTAGGTTTCTGACACTAAAATCCTCTGTAATTCATATCATTTCTGAGCCTTTGTCTATCCATCTAAAAATGGGACTCATTCTATCTACACCCCAGTTGAGAAGTTTACGAGGGAGAATGCTACTCAGAGCCAGTATGGATTCTCCCAAGAGCAGGTGCTCAGGAGCCATAATTACCATTGGGTCTATTTCTTTTCCAGAGAAAAGAACACATGGTGAAACCGTGTTTCGAAAAGATGACTCACAAGATGATTTTCACACTTTCATGAAGGTCAAGAAACTGCTATTTTGTTGTAATTCTCTCAGAAATCATGTTATTAGCTTGGTGGGGACAATAGCAACATCATCACTAGGAGTGGGGAGCTTCTCATCTCCATATGGCTATGTTGACTACCTTAACACAATGCCACCAGAAAGGAAAGTTGGAGGGAGGTGTGTGTGGGCACAGGCCAAGGCTGCCAGGTGTGCCTGGGACATGCAGAACCCTGATAGGAGGCTTAAGTCCTGTCTATGTTAGGATAGTCAGTGCTCTTCAGAGACAAAGGGCCATTGTGTGTGAGCCCTGATGTAGAAAAGGTGGAAAATGTCCATTGCGATTCCCTCTCTGACCCTTAGGATATGCAGCAAAGTTACATTGAATTTTTAAACATGGAGGGATTTCCTGGTCTTCTTTTCATGAGGACTCGGGCTCTATTCCTTGGTGGCCTAAGAATAGAATCTAGTTAGTTTCAGGATGTTAAAATGTAGACATGATTCATGGAACAACATATCATCTGTTTGGGTAAATAGTCTATGACCACTGGAAATAATGTATTCTGCACGTATTATGCAATATTACATAGACGTCAATTAGGTCACATTTGTTACCAATGTTTTGTCTGCTTTTTCCATCAGATATTGAGAAAGGCATATTAAAATTTCCAAACAAAATTTCCAAAAAAAGAGGATGCCGATCAAAAATGTTGTGTGAAAACGAAAAGAAAGTGCCATCACTCCATTCAGTGAATCAGGTTTGTGCAGAGAGATGGTAACGTTGATCACTGAAGACACCAGGGTTTCCCAATATGTGTGTTGAACCTTAAGGAAACTGCCATAGACGTAACTCTCAGTAAGAAGAGCATGGTAAGGGTCTTCCAACTCCCATCCTCTGTCATGATGATGGAAGCATGTTGCAGAGTGGGAATGAAAGCATAAGGGCCACTAACCAATCTTCAAGAAGAACATTGTATCAAAGCCATCATTCACCTGACATCTTCGGTCGTGAAGATGAAACTATTGGCACAGGTGTCTAAGAAAACATAGGGAAAGTGCCATATACTGAAGTCCACGAAAGAACACCATAGAGAAAGCATCTTGCATCTCACAGTCTTCTGTCATAAAAACGGAAGTATGTGCAAACCTGTCTGTGAAAACAGACGCATAAAGCGCGTTGTTTCACTCTATACAGGAACACTGTATTGACACCATGTCTCAACTCACAACTTCTGTAGTGAAGACGGAAGCCTTGGTAAGAATGTGTGCGAGCTCATAAAGAAGTGCCGTCTACTTAATTCTAAGAACCAAATCTGTGTAGATAGAAAACAATATCAAACCAACCTCCTGACAAATGGATCAACCGGGGTTTCTTTCCTGTGTGTTGAACCTTAACGAAAGTGCCATAAACTTAATAGTAGGTGAGAGCACTGGGTAGATAGCATCTTTCAACCAACAAATTCTGTCATGAAGATGGAAACGTTTGCATCATTGCCCTGAAAGCATAAGGAAAGTGGCAGAGACTTAGCTTCAAGAAACGACCGTACCGAATCCATCCTTCAAGGCACATCTTCTTTTACGAAGTTGGAAGCATTCTCAGAAGTGTTTCTCAGCATAAGGGAATTATCGTACGCTTAACTTTATGAGGGAAATCCGTAGGACACTGTCTGAAACTCAGATCTTTTCTCATGAGGCTGAAAGCATTGGCTCAAGGGTAAAGGAACTTGTAAAGAAATGACGTTTACTCCACTCTGAGCACCAAGGTTCTGTATAGAGAATGAAACTTCAAACATCCTGATGCATGAAGAGAGAAGCTTTTTCAAATATCTGTGTTGAACGGTAAAAGAAGTGCCATACGCTTAGCACTATTAAAGAGCACCATCTGGAGACAACTTTCCAAATCAAGTTCATGAGGGTGGATGTATGTTACAAAATCTGCATGAAACCTAAGGAACATTCTGTATACTCAGGTAAGAACACCCTTGGAAAAAAATCTTTCAACTCACATCTTCTGTAATGAAGATGGGAGTACTTGCAGAAGTGCAAGTGAAAGCATAAGGAGAGGTCCTATCTAAGTAGTTGTGAGAAACAACTCCGTGTTGATAGAAGGCAACATCGAAGTAACATGGTGACCCATGAATATACACCCGTTGTCCAGCACGTGCCTTGAACCTTAAGGAAAAGGGCACTATATACAAATCTCAGTCAGAACACCGAATGGACACCATCTTCCAAGTCACAGCTTCTGTGAGGATGATCGCAAGTTTTTCAAGTGTCTACGAATGCATAAGGAAGGTGTCACCTACTTTACACTAGGAGAGAATACTCTATCTAAAAGCATCTTGCACCTCACATCTTTTCTCATGAAGTGGGAGCATTGTGCAAAACAGTGCCTGCGAGCATCAAGATAATGCACTTCGTTTAAAACTGTAATAATACTACACAGAAAGCATCACTCAACTCACTTCTTTCATGAGGATGAAAGCCGTTCGAAAAGGTTGTGTGAAAACAAAAAGAAAGTGCAATCAGTCAATTAGCTAAAGAGTTTGTGTAGAGAGACGGCAACTTTGATCAGTGAAGACACTAGGGCTTCCCTATATGTGTTTCCTTAAGGTTCACTTAAGGAAACAGCCCCAGATGTAACTCTCAGTAATAGGAGTGCATGGAAACAGTCTTCCAACTCCCGTCGTCTGTCATGATGATGGAAGAATGTTTCAGAGTGGGAATAAAAGCATAGGGAAAGGGCCAATAACGAATATTTAAGACAGAATATTGTATCGAAGCCATCTTTCACCTCACGTATTCTATCATGAAGATGAAAGCATTTCAACAGGCGTCTAAGAAAACATAAGGAAAGTGCCATATACTGAAGTCTCTGAAAGAACACCATAGAGAAAGCATCTTGCATCTCACAGTTTTTCTTTTTTTTTCTTTTTTTAATGTTTTATTATGTTTGTCAACATACAGTGCATCCCCGGTTTCTGATGTAAGGCTCGATGATTCATTAGTTGCGTATAACACCTAGTGCACCATGCAATACGTGCCCTCCTTACCACCCATCACCGGTCTATCCCATTCCCCCACCCCCCTCCCTTCTGAGGCCCTCAGTTTGTTTCTCATAGTCCATAGTCTCTCATGTTTCATTCCCCCTTCTGATTACCCCCCCTTTCTTTATCCCTTTCTTCTCCTACCGATCTTCCTAGTTCTTTTGTTCCATAGATGAGAGAAATCATATGATAGTTGTCTTTCTCTGCTTATTTCACTTAGCATTATCTCCTCCAGTGCCGTCCATGTTGTAGCAAATGTTGAGAACTCGTTCTGATAGCTGAGTAATATTCCATTGTATATATGGACCACAACTTCTTAATCCAGTCATCTGTTGAAGGGCATCTCGGCTCCTTCCATGATTTAGCTATTGTGGACATTGCTGCTGTGAACATTGGGGTGCATATGGCCCTTCTCTTCACTACGTCTGTATCTTTGGGGTAAACACCCAGTAGTGCAATGGCTGGATCATAAGGTAGCTCAATTTTTAACTTTTTAAGGGACCTCCACACTGTTTTCCAGAGTGGCTGTACCAACTTGCATTCCCACCAACAATGTAGGAGGGATCCCCTTTCTCCACATCCTCTCCAACAATTGTTGTTTCTTGCCTTGTCTATTTTTGCCATTCTAACTGGTGTAAGGTGGTATCTCAGTGTGGTTTTGATTTGAATTTCTTTGATGGCTAATGATTTTGACATTTTTTCATGTGTCTGTTAGCCATTTGTATGTCTTCATTGGAAAAGTGTCTGTTCATATCTTCTGCCCATTTTTTGATTTGTTTATTTGTTTCTCGTGTATTGAGTTTGAGAAGATCTTTGTAGATCTTGGATACCAGTCCTTTATCTGTAGTGTCATTTGCAAATATATTCTCCCATTCAGTGGGATGCCTCTTTGATTTTCTGTTTCCTTGACTGTGCTGAAACTTTTAATCTTGATGAAGTCCCATAAATTCATTGTATCTTTTTTTTCTCTTGCCTTTGGGGATGTATCATGAAAAAGGTTGTTTTGGCCGATGTCGTGGAGGTTGCTGCCTATGTTCTCCTCTAGAATTTTGATGGATTCCCATAGAGGTCTTTCATCCATTTGGAGTTTATTTTTGTGTATGGTGTGAGAGAGTGGTCAAGTTTCATTCTTTTGCATGTAGCTGTCCAATTTTCCCAGCACCATTTATTGAAGAGACTTTTTTCCCCACCGGATGTTTTTTCCTCCTTGCTCAAATATTAGCTGCACAAAGAGCCGAGGGTCCATTTCTCTGTTCTCTATTCTGTTCCATTGGTCTATGTGTCTGCTTTTGTGCCAGTACCATGCTGTCTTTGTGATCACAGCTTTGTAGTACAACTCGAAATCTGGCATTGTGATGCCCCCAGCTTTATTTTTCCTTTTCAACAGTTCCTTGGAGATTCATGGCTTTTTCTGTTTCCATGCAAATTTAAGGACTATTTGTTCCAGTTCTTTGAAAAATGTCCTCAGTATTTTGATCGGGATAGCATTGAAAGTGTAGATGGCTCTGGGTAGCATGGACATTTTAACTATGTTAATTCTTCTGATCCTTGAGCATGGAATACCTTTCCATCTTTTTATGTCTTCCTTAATGTCTTTCAAGAGTGATTTATAGTTTCTAGAATATAGGTCCTTTACGTCTCTGGTTAATTCTAAGGTAACGTACGGTTTTTGGTGCTATTGTAAATGGGATGGATTCCCTAATTTCTCTTTCTTCGGTCTCGTTATTCGTGTACAGAAATGCAACTGATTTCTGAGCATTAATTTTGTATCCCACCACATTACTGAATTGCTCTATAACTTCTAATAGTTTGGGAGTGGCTTCTTTTGGGTTTTCCACATAGAGTATCATGTCATCTGCGAAGAGAGACATTTTGACTTCTTCTTTGCCGATTTGAATACCTTTGATCCCTTTTTGTCGTCTGATTGCTGTTGCAAAGACTTCCAGTACGATGTTGAATAATAGTGGCGAGAGTGGGCATCCTTGTCGTGTTCCTGATCTTAAGGGAAAGGCTTCCAGCTTTTCCCCATTGAGAATAATATTTGCAGTAGGCTTTTCACAGATGGCTTTTATGAGATTGAGAAATGTACCCTCTATTCCTACACTCTGAAGGGTTTTAATCAGGAAAGGATGCTGTATTTTGTCAAATGCTTTTTCGGCATCGATTGAGAGGATCATATGGTTCCTGAGTCTTTTCTTGTTGATATGATATATCACGCTGATGGATTTGCGAATATTGAACCACGCTTGCATCCCAGGTATGAATCCCACTTGATCGTGATGGGTAATTCTTTTAATGTACTGTTGGATTTTATTAGCAAGTATCTTGTTGAGGATTTTGGCGTCCATATTCATTAGGGAAATCGGTCTGTAATTCTCCTTTTTGAGGGGGTCTTTGCCTGGTTTGGGGATCAAGGTAATATTGGTCTCATAGAATGAGTTTGGTAGCTTTCCTTCTGTTTCTATTTTTTGAAATAGCTTTAGGAGAATAGGTATTATTTCTTCTTTGAATGTTTGGTAGAATTCCCCAGGAAAACCATCCGGGCCTGGAGTTTTGTTATTTGGAAGGTTGTTTATCACTGACTCAATTTCTTCATCATTAATTGGCCTGTTTAAGAAATCAATTTCTTCCTCTTTCAATCTTGGTAGTTTATAGGTTTCCAGGAAGGATTCCATCTCTTCCAGATTGCTTAGTTTATTGGCATATAGCTGTTGATAAAAATTTCTAATAATCCTTCCAATTTCAATGGTGTTCATCGTGACCTCTCCTTTTTCATTCATAATATTAATATTCGGGTCCTTTCTCTTTTCTTTTGGATGAGCGTTGCCAGTGGTCTGTCAATTTTATTGATTCTCTCAAAGAACCAGCTTCTAGTCCTGTTGATCTGCTCTACTGTACTTCTGGTTTCTGCTTGATTGATTTCAGCTCTAATTTTGGTCAACTGCTTCCTCGTGCATGGATTAGGCCTGTCCCTCTGTTGCTGTTCCAGTTTCTTGAGGTGAGAATATAAAAACTGCATTTTAGATTTTTCTATTCTTTTGAGTGAGGCTTGGATGGCTATGTATTTCCCCCTTAGGACTGCCTTTGCAATATCCCATAGGTTTTTGGACTGTTGTATTTTCATTCTCATTGGTCTCCATAAATTGTTTAATTTGATTTTTGATTTCCTGGTTTATTGAGTCATTCCTGAGCAGGATGGTTCTTAGTCACCAGGTGTCTGAGTTTCTTCCAAATTTTTCCTTGTGGTTGAGTTTCGATTTCAGAGCGTTGTGGTCTGAGAATATGCACGGGATAATTTCAATCTTTTGGTATCGGTTGAGACCTGTTTTGTGTCCCAGAACATGGTCTATTCTTGAGAATGTTCCATGGGCATTAGAATAGAATGAGTATTCTTTGGTTCTGGGGTATAGTGTTCTTTATATATCTATGAGGTCCAACTTGTCAAGTATGGCATTCAAAGCCTTTGATTCTTTGCTTTGTTTTTGCCAGGGTGTTCTGTCTATTTCTGAGAGTGGAGTGTTGAGGTCCCCTACTATTAATGTATTTTTATTTATATGTCTCTTTATTCTGGTTAAGAGTTGGCTTGTGTATCTTGCTGCTCCCCTGTTGGGGGCATATATATTTATAATTGTCATATCCACTTGTTGAATACTTCCTTTAAGAATAATATAGTGCCCTTCTGCATCTCTAACAATAGTCTGTAGTTTAAAATCCAATTTATCTGATATGAGAATTGCTACCCCAGCTTGCTTTTGAAGTCCATTTGTGTGAAAGATGGTACTCCATCCCCTTACTCTCAGTCTGAATGCATCTTTGGGTTCGAAATGAGTCTCTTGTAGACAGCAAATGGATGGGTCATTTCTTTTTATCCAATCTGCAACCCTTCTTTTTCTTTTAAGATTTCATTTATTAATTTGACAGCAAAACAGCCAGTGAGAGAGGGAACACAAGCAGGGGGAGTAGGAGAGGAAGAAGCAGGCTCACAGCGGAGGAGCCTGATGTGGGGCTCGATCCCACAATGCCGGGATCACGCCCTGGCTGAAGGCAGACGCTTAAGTGCTGTTCCACCCAGGCGCCCTGCATCTCACTGTCTTCTGGCATGAAAAAGGAAGCATGTGAAAAAGTGTGTACAAAAAAGATGCATAAAGCGCGTTGCCTCACTCTATAGAAGAACACTGTATAGACATCATGTCTCAACTCACAACTTCTGTTGTGAAGATGGAAGCCTTGGCAAGAGTGTGTGCAAGCACGTAGAGAAAGGGCTGTCTACTTAATTCTGAGAACCAAATCTGTCTAGATAGAAAACGATATCGAACCCACCTCCTGACAAATGGATCAACCAGGGTTTTCTTCCCTATGTGTTGAAACTTAAGGAAAGTGCCATAAACTTAGTAGGTGAGAGCACTGGGTAGATAGCATCTTACAAACCACGGCTTCTGTCATGAAGACGAAAATGTTTGCAACGTAGTGGTGAAAACATAAGGAAAGTGGCAGAGACATGGCTCCAAAAAAGGACAGTACCTAATCCATCTTTAAAGGCACGTGTTCTTTCATGAAGCTGGAAGCATATACAAGAGAGTGTTTCTCAGCTTAAGGGAATTATCGTATGCTTAACTTTACAAGAGAACTCCATAGAATACCCTCTGAAACATCTTTTCACATGACCCTGGAAGCATTGGCTAAAGGGTGAGGGAATGTGTAAAGAAATGCCATTTACTCGACTCTGAGCACCAATGTTCTGTAGAGAGGAAGAGATTTCAAACATCCTGATGTATGAAGAGAGATTTTCAAATCTCTCTGTTGAACCGTAAGAGAAGTGCCATATGCTTAACACTAAGAAAGAGCACCATCTAGAGACAACCTTCCAAATCACAACTACCTTCATGAAGATGGATGTATGTTCCAAAACTGTATGAAAACCTAAGGAACATGCTGTATGCTCAGGTAAGAACACCCTTGGAAAAAATCTCCCAACTCACATCTTCTGTAATGAAGATGGAAGTACATGCAGAAGTGTGAGTGAAAGCATAAGGAGAGGTCCTAAGTAGTTGTGAGTACCAGGTCAGTGTTGATAGGCAACATCGAAGTAACATGGTGACCCAGGAATATATATGCGTTGTCCAATACGTGCGTTGAACCTTAAGGAAAGAACAATATACCCAAATCTCAGTCAGAACACCGAATGGACACCCTCATCCAAGTCACATCTTCTGTTAGGAAGATGTCAAGATTTTCGAAAGTGTCTACAAATGCATAGGGAAAGGGACACCTACTTTACTCAAGGAGAGAACACTCTATATAAAAGCGTCTTGCACCTCACATCTGGTGTCATGAATTGGGAGCATTGTACAAAACTGTGCCTGCAAGCATCAAGATAATGCCTTTTGTTGAACCATGTAAGAACACTACAAGGAAAGCATCTCTCAACTCACATCAGTCATGAGGAGGAAAGCCCTTCAAAAGTTGTATGAAAACGAAAGGAAAGTGCCATCAGTCAATTCAGCGAACCATGTTTTTGTAGAGACAAGGAAACATTGATCAGTGAAAACAGCAGGGTTTACCAATACGTGTGTTGAACCTTAAGGAAACAGCCATAGACGTAATCTCAGGAAGAAGAGGGTATGGAAAGGGTTTTCCAAGTCCCATAATCTGTCATGATGATGGAAGCATGTGTCTGATTGGGAATAAAAGCATAAGGAAAGGGAGGTGAACCAACTTTAGGAAAGAACATTGTACCGAAGCCATCTTTGAAGTCACGTCTTCAGTCTTGAAGATGAAACCGTTTGTACAAGTGCCTAAGAAAACATAAGGAAAGTGCCATGTACTGAATCTACGAAGGAACACCGCAGAGAAACCATCTGGCATCTCACAGTCCTCTGTCATGAAAACGGAAGCTTGTGCAAATGTGTGTAAGAAAGAGACACATAAAGCTCCTGGAGCATGCAGGGGCGGCTGGCGGTGTTAGAAACACAGACAGAGAGACACTGGCCCTGTAGGTGAGAGCTGGGAAGCCAGGTGTGGGGCTCACATCCTGGACAGTGCAGGGTTGAGCAGCACCAACAGAAACAGAGTTAAAGTGGCCAGAACATCAGTGGAGAATGGTCCGCAATCCATCTGTTCTGAGACAGAGGCTGAGATTCGGCCACTGCTGCTCTGACTCTCAGAAGAAACACAGCAAACCACCAGGGAAAGCCGCCAGAGAAAAGAAGCCTGGAAAGACCGGCTCACAGTGTGCCCACCCCCATCCCCCTTCGCAGGGTACACAGAGACTCTACCCAAACAGGGTTGCCCAAGTATCGGCACGGCAGGCCCCTACCTCAGAAGGCAGGCTGAAAAATCAAGAAGCCCCCATACCTAAGATGCCTATAAAACAAGGGCGCACGGCCTGGGTCGTGGTCAATAATTTGGGCTCTGGACAACACCACAACCTCTCCTCATCTGAATGATGAGGAGAAGTCCCCCCCCCCCCAGCAAAGAAAAGACAATGAGTTTGTGGCCTCTGCCACAGAACTTATGGATATGGATATAACCAAATTGTCAGAAATGGAATTCAGAGTAACAATGGTCAAGATGATTTGTAGACTTGAAAAAAATATTGACAAAATTGTTAATGAGAACATAGAATCTCTAAGGGCAGAAATGTGAGCGAATCTGGCAGAAATTAAAAATTCTAGGAGCCAAATGCAGTCAAAACTAGAGGCTCTGTTGGCCAGGGTGAATGAGGCAGAAGGACGTATCAGCGAATTGGAAAATGGGTTAGTAGAGGAAAAAGCTAAAAGAGAATCTGGACTCAAAAAAAATCCACACACAGGAATGTAGGTTACGGGAAATGACTGACTCAATAAAACGTTCCAGTGTCAGAATCATCGGCATTCCTGAGGACGTAGAGAAAAACAGAGGTCTAGAAGAGATATTTGAACAAATTGTAGCTGAAAACTTCCCTAATCTAGCAAGGGAAACAAACATTCATGTCCAAGAGGCAGAGAGGACCCCTTCCAAGCTCAACCACGACAAACCCACGCCACGTCACGTCATAGTGCATTTCGCAAATATTAGATGCAAGGATACAGTATTGAAAGCGGCCAGGGCAAAGAAGGTTCTCACGTACCAAGGCAAAGATATCAGAATTACGTCTGACCTCTCTCCACAGACCTGGAATGAGATAAAGGGTTGGGGGGCATTTTTAAATCTCTTTCAGAGAAAAACATGCAGCCAAGGATCCTTTATCCAGCAAGGCTGTCATTCAGAATTCATGGAGAAATAAAGACCTTCCAGAATCGTGGTCATTGACCAATTTTTTTAACCACAAAACCAGCCCTACAGGAGATATTAAGGGGGGGGGGTTCTATAAAAGTAAAAAGCCCCAAGAGTGATACAGAACATAAAGTCACAATCTATGGAAACAAAGACTTTACTGGCAATATGGCATCATTAAAATCACATCTCTCAATAATCCTTCTCAATGTAAATGGCCTAAATGCTCCCATAAAACACCACAGGGTTGCTGATTGGATAAAAAGACATGACCCATCCATTTGCTGTCTACAAACACTCATTTTGAACCTAAAGATACATTCAGACTAAAAGGATGGAATACCATCTTTCACGCCAATGGACCTGAAAAGAAAGCTGGGGTAGCAATTCTCATGTCAGACACATTGGATTTGAAACTAATGACTATGGTTAGAGACACATAAGGGCACTATATTATTCTTAAAGGATGTATCCAACAAGTGGATATGACAATTATAAATATATATGCCCCCAACAGGGGAGCAGCAAGATACACAAGCCAACTCTTAACCGGAATAAAGAGATATATAGATAAAAATACATTAATAGTAGGAACCTCAACACTCCACTATCAGCAACAGACAGAGCACCGGAGCAGAAAACCAGCATAGAAACAAGAGCTTTGAATGCCATGCTAGATGAGATAGACCTCATAGATATATATAGAACACTGTACCCCAGAACCAAAGAATACTCATTCTATTCTAATGCCCATGGAACATTCTCAAGATTAGACCATGTTCTGGGACACAAATCAGGTCTCAACTGATACCAAAAGATTGAAATTATCCCGTGCATATTCTCAGAGCACAACACTCTGAAATTGGAACTCAAAAACAAGGAAGATTTTGGAAAAAAACTCAAACACTTGGAAACTAAGAACCATCCTGCTCAGGAATGACCCAATGAACCAGGAAATCAAAAATATATTTAAACAATTTATGGAGACCAACGGGAATGAAAACACAATGGTCCAAAACCTATGGGATACTGCAAAGGCAGTCCTAATGGGGAAATACATACCCATCCAAGCCAGTGAATAGATTGAGCCAGTGATAAACAACCTTCCAAATAACAAAACTCCAGGCCCGGACGGTTTTCCTGGGGAATTCTACCAATCATTCAAAGAAGAAATAATACCTATTCTCCTAAAGCTATTTCAGAAAATAGAAACAGAAGGAAAGCTACCAAACTCATTCTATGAGGCCAATATTACCTTGATCCGCAAAACAGGCAAAGACCCCCTCAAAAAGAAGAATTACAGACCAATTTCCCTAATGAATATAGATGCCAAAATCCTCAACCAGATTCTGGCTAATAGAATCCAACAGTACATTAAAACGATTATCCATCATGAACAAGTGGGATTCATCCCTGGGATGAAAGCGTGGTTCAATATTCGCAAATCGATCAGCGTGATACATCATATCAACAAGAAAAGACTCAGGAACCATATGATCCCCTCAACTGATCCAGAAAAAACATTTGACAAAATACAGCATCCTTTCCTGATTAAAACCCTTCAGAGTGTAGGAATAGAGGGTTCATTTCTCAATCTCATAAAAGCCATCTATGGAAAGGCTACAGAAAATATTCTCAATGGGGAAAAGCTGGAAGCCTTTCCCTTAAGATCAGGAACTCAACAAGGATGCCCACTCTCGCCACTATTATTCAACATAGTACTAGAAGTCCTTGCAACAGCAGACAACAAAAAGGGATAAAAGGTATCCAAATCAGCAAAGAAGTCAAAATGTCTCTCTTCACAGATGACATGATACTCTATATGGAAAACCCAATAGAATACACGCGCAAAATATGAGAAGTTATAGAGCAATTCAGTAATGGGGTGGGATAGAAAATCAATGCTCAGAAATCAGTTGCATTTCTATACACGAATAACGAGAACGAAGAAAGAGAAATTAGGGAATCCATCCCATTTACAATAGCACCAAAAACCATACGTTACCTTGGAATTAACTTAACCAGAGACGTAAAGGACCTTTATTCTAGAAACTATAAATCATTCTTAAAAGACATTGAGGAAGACATAAAAAGATGGAAAGATATTCCATGCTCATGGATCGGAAGAATTAACATAGTTAAAATGTCCATGCTACCCAGAGCAATCTACACTTTCAATGCTATCCCGATCAAAATACCGATGAGATTTTACAAAGAACTCGAAAACACAGCCCTTAAATTTGTATGGAACCAGAAAAGGCCCCGAATCGCCAAGGAATTGTTGAAAAGGAAAAACAAAGCTGGAGGCATCACAATGCCAGATTTCAAGCTGTACTACAAAGCTGTGATCACAAAGACAGCATGGTACTGGCACAAAAGCAGACACATAGACAAATGGAACAGAATAGAGAACCCAGAAATGGGCCCTCGACTCTGGGCAACTGATTTTTGACAAAGCAGGAAACAACATCCAGTGGAAAAAAGACAGTCTCTTCAATACATGGTACTGGGGAAATTGGACAGCTACATGCAAAAGAATGAAATGTGACCACTCCCTAACACCATACACAAAGATAAACTCTAAATGGATGAAAGACCTCAATGTGAGACAGAAATCCATCAAAATCCGAGAGAAGAGCATAGGCAGCAACCTCTATGACATCAGCCACAGCAACCTTTTTTATGACACATCTCCAAAGGCAAGAGAGACAAAAGATAAAATGAACTTGTGGGATTTCATCAATATAAAAACTGCTGCACAGCCAAGGAAACAGAAAACCAAAGAGGCAGCCCACGGAATGGGAGAATACATTTGCAAATGATACTACAGAGAAAAGACAGGTATCCAAGATCTACAAAGAAGTTCTCAAACTCAATACGTGAGAAACAAATAAACATCATAAAATGGGCAGAAGATATGAACTGACACTTTTCCAGTGAAGACATAGAAATGGCTAACAGACACTTTAAAAAATGTTCAAAATCATTAGCCATCAGGGAAATTCATATCAAAATCACACGGAGATACCAACTTAAGCCAGTTAGAATGGCAAAAATTGACAAGGCAAGAAACAATTGTTAGAGAGGATGTGGAGAAAGGGGATCCCTCCTACATTGTTGGTGGGAATGCAAGTTGGTATTCTTTGGAAAAAGATTGGAGGTCCCTTAAAAGATTAAAAATAGAGCTACCCTGTGTCCAGCCATTGCACTACTGGGTATTTAAACCAAAGATACAGACGTAGTGAGGAGAAGGGCCATATGCACCCCAATGTTCATAGCAGGGCTGTTCACAATAGCTATATCGTGGAAGGAGCCAACATGCCCTTCAACAGATGACTGGATTAAGAAGTTGTGGTCCAGGCAGGAGGGGTTAAGATGGCGGAGGAGTAGGGGACCCCTTTTTCAGCCGGTCCCCTGAGTCGAGCTGGATAGGTAACAGACCAGCCCAAATAACCACAGAATCAGCCTGAGACGCAGGAAGATACATCTGGATCTCTACAAATGAACATCTCCAGCGCTGAGTATTGAGGTACCAAGAGGGGAGCTGTAAACCGTGCACAGATATCGGAAGATAAATGGAAGGGGGAGGGAGCCGCCGCGTTTGGGCGCCGAAAAGCGGAAGCCACCTGCACGGGGGAGCGGGCGGACTCATGGAGGGCACCCGCGAGAGAGTGGACTGAGCCCGGTGAACCGTGAACGCGCTCCACCAGGCATCTCCCGGAACACCGGAATCCCGGTGTGCTCACGGGATCCAGACTGAGACCGGGAGCTCCCGGAGCGCGCGCGGGGCGGCTGGCGGCTGGCAGGCCACCTGCACGGGGGAGCGGGCGGACTCGCGGTCGGCACCCACGAAACAGCAGACTGAGACCCTGAACCGGGTGCGCACGCCACCAGGCTTCTCACGAAACTCCGGAATCCTGGTGTGCTCACCGGGCATAGACTGAGACCAGGAGACCCGGGAGCGCCAGGGGCGGCCGGTGGCTGGCGGCATTAGAAACACAAAGGACAGAGACGCACCTGCCCTGGAAGTGAGGGCAGGGATGCGGGGTTGGTGCGCACATCCCGGGACGCTGCAGGGTTGAGCAGCACCAACAGTAACAGAGTTAAAGTGGCCAGAACATCAGTGGAGAACGGGCCGCAATCCCTCTGTTCTGTGACAATGCAGCCTCTGCTGCTCTGACTCTCAGAAGAGGCATAGCTGACCGCCAGGGAAAGCCGCCAGAGAACAAAAGCCTGGAAATACCAGCTCAGAGAGTGCCCATCCCCATCCCCATCCCCCCTCGCGGGGGACACGGAGACTCTAACCAAACAGGGTTGCCTGAGTATGGGCGTGGCAGGTCCCTCCCCCAGAACACAGAAGGCAGGCTGAAAAATCAAGAAGCCCACAACCCCAGGCGCCTGGGTGGCGCAGTCATTGAGCGCCTGTCTCCGGCTTAGGGCGTGATCCCAGCGTTCCGGAAAGGAGTCCCTCATCGGGCTCTTCTGCTGGGAGCCTGCTTCTTCCTCTCTCACTCCCCTGCTTCTGTTCCGTTCTTGCTGACTGTCTGTCTCCCTCTCTCAGATAAGTAAATAAATAAAATCTTTAAAGAAGAAGCCCACATCTCTAAGATCCCTATAAAACAAGGGGCACGGCCTGGGACCCAGTCAATAATTTGGGCTCTGGACAACCCCGCAACCTCTCCTCATCAGAATGACAAGAAGGAGAAGCCCCCCCCAACAAAGAAAAGACAGTGAGTCTCTGGCCTCTGCCACAGAAGTAACGGATATGGATGTAACCAAATTATCAGAAATGGAATTCAGAGTAACAATGGTCAAGATGAGTAGACTTGAAAAAAGTATTAAGGAAAATGTTACTGAGAATATAGAATCCCTAAGGGCATAAATGAGAGCGAATTTGACAGAAATTAAAAATTCTATGAGCCAAATGCAGGCAAAACAAGAGGCTCTGACTGCCAGGGTCACCAAAGCAGAGGAAAGGGTTAGTGAATTGGAGGATGGGTTAATAGAGGAAAAAATGAAAATAGAAGATGGTCTTAAAAAAATCCACGCCCACGAATGTTGGCTACGGGAGATTACTGACTCAACGAAATGATCCAATGTTAGAATCATCGGCATCCCCGAGGGGGTGGAGAAAAACAGAGGTCTAGAAGAGATATTTGAACAAATTGTAGCTGAAAACTTCCCTAATCTAGCAAGGGAAACAAACATTCGTGTCCAAGAGGCAGAGAGGACCCCTCCCAAGCTCAACCACGACAAACCCATGCCACGTCACGTCACGTCATAGTGCATTTCGCAAATATTAGATCCAAGGATACAGTATTGAAAGCGGCCAAGGCAAAGAAATTTCTCACGTACCAAGGCAAAGGCATCAGAATTACGTCAGACCTGTCTACACAGACCTGGAATGAGAGAAAGGGTTGGGGGAGCATTTTTAAAGCTCTTTCAGAGAAAAACATGCAGCCAAGGATCCTTTATCCAGCAAGGCTGTCATTCAGAATTGATGGAGAAATAAAGACATTTCAGAATCGACAGTCACTAACCAATTTTGTAACCACGAAACCAGCCCTACAGGAGATATTACGGGGGGTTCTATAAAAGTAAAAAGGCCCCAAGAGTGATACAAAACAGAAAGTCACAGCCAATACAAACAAAGACTTTACTGACAACATGGCAGCATTAAAAGCATATCTCTCAGTACTCAGTCTTAATATTAATGGTTTAAATTCTTCCTTAAAGTGCCACAGGGTTGCAGATTGGCTAAAAAGAAATGACCCATCCATTTGCTGTCTACAAGAGACTCATTTCAAACCCAAAGATGCATTCAGACTGAGAGTAAGGGGATGGCGTACCATCTTTCTCGCAAATGGACCTCAAAAGAAAGCTGGGGTAGCAATTCTCATATCAGATAAACTGGATTTTAAACTATAGACTATAGTTAGAGACGCAGAAGGGCACTATATTATTCTTAAAGGAAGTATTCAACAAGTGGATATGACAATTATAAATATATATGCCCCCGAGAGGGGAGCAGCAAGATACACAAGCCAACTCTTAACCAGAATAAAGAGACATATAAATAAAATACATTAATAGTAGGGGACCTCAACACTCCACTCTCAGAAATAGACAGAACACCCTGGGAAAAACTAAGCAAAGAATCAAAGGCTTTGAATGCCATACTCGACGAGTTGGACCTCTTAGATATATAGAGAACACTACACCCCAGAACCAAAGAATACTCATTCTATTCTAATGCCCATGGAACATTCTCAAGAATAGACCATGTTCTGGGACACAAGACAGGTCTCAGCCGATACCAAAAGATTGAAATTATCCCGTGCATATTCTCAGACCACAACGCTCTGAAATTGGAACTCAACCACAAGGAAAAATTTGGAAGAAACTCAAACACTTGGAGACTAAGAACCATTCTGCTCAGGAATGACTCGATAAACCAGGAAATCAAAAATCAAATTAAACAATTTATGGAGACCAATGAGAATGAAAATACAACAGTCCAAAACCTATGGGATACTACAAAGGCAGTCCTAAGGGGGAAATACATAGCCATCCAAGCCTCACTCAAAAGAATAGAAAAATCTAAAATGCAGTTTTTATATTCTCACCTCAAGAAGCTGGAACAGCAACAGAGGGACAGGCCTAATCCATGCACGAGGAAGCAGTTGACCAAAATTAGAGCTGAAATCAATCAAGCAGAAACCAGAAGTACAGTAGAGCAGATCAACAGGACTAGAAGCTCTGAGAGAATCAATAAAATTGACAGACCACTGGCAAGACTTATCCAAAAGAAAAGAGAAAGGACCCAGATTATTAAAATTATGAATGAAAAAGGAGAGGTCACGATGAACACCATTGAAATTGGAAGGATTATTAGAAATTTTTATCAACAGCTATATGCCAATAAACTAAGCAATCTGGAAGAGATGGAATCCTTCCTGGAAACCTATAAACTACCAAGATTGAAACAGGAAGAAACTGATTTCTTAAACAGGCCAATTAATGATGAAGAAATTGAGTCAGTGATAAACAACCTTCCAAATAAGAAAACTCCAGGCCCGGACGGTTTTCCTGGGGAATTCTACCAACATTCAAAGAAGAAATAATACCTACTCTCCTAAAGCTATTTCAAAAAATAGAAACAGAAGGAAAGCTACCAAACTCATTCTATGAGGACAATATTACCTTGATCCCCAAACCAGGAAAGACCCCCTCAAAAAGGAGAA
This sequence comes from Ursus arctos, assembly GCF_023065955.2. Classification (NCBI taxonomy): domain Eukaryota; kingdom Metazoa; phylum Chordata; class Mammalia; order Carnivora; family Ursidae; genus Ursus; species Ursus arctos. The sequence continues at coordinate 1,028,632 of NW_026623057.1, forward strand.
TTACAGACCGATTTCCCTAATGAATATGGACGCCAAAATCCTCAACAAGATACTTGCTAATAGAATCCAACAGTTCAGGGGCGCCTGGGTGGCACAGCGGTTAAAGCGTCTGCCTTCGGCTCGGGGCGTGATCCCGGCGTTCCGGGTTCGGGCCCCACGTCAGGCTCCTCCTCTATGAGCCTGCTTCTTCCTCTCCCACTCCCCCTGCTTGTGTTCCCTCTCTCACTGGCTGTCTCTATCTCTGTCAAATAAATAAATAAATAAATCTTTAAAAAAAAAAAAAAAAAAAAAAAAAAAAAAGAATCCAACAGTTCATTAAAAGGATTATCCACCACAATCAAGTGGGATTCATACCTGGGATGCAAGCGTGGTTCAATATTCGCAAATCAATCAGCGTGATTGATCGATATGGTGTATCAGCGTGATACATCATATCAACAAGAAAAGACTCAGGAACCATATGATCCTCTCAATCGATGCCGAAAAAGCATTTGACAAAATACAGCATCCTTTACTGATTAAAACCCTTCAGAGTGTAGGAATAGAAGGTACATTTCTCAATCTCATAAAAGCCATCTATGAAAAGCCTACTGCAAATATTATTCTCAATGGGGAAAAGCTGGAAGCCTTTCCCTTAAGATCAGGAACACGACAAGGATGCCCACTCTCGCCACTATTATTCAACATAGTACTAGAAGTCCTTGCAACAGCAATCAGACGACAAAAAGGGATCAAAGGTATTCAAATCGGCAAAGAAGAAGTCAAAATGTCTCTCTTTGCAGATGACATGATACTCTATATGGAAAACCCAAAAGAAGCCACTCCCAAACTATTAGAAGTTATAGAGCAATTCAGTAACGTGGCGGGATACAAAATCAATGCTCAGAAATCAGTTGCATTTCTGTACACGAATAACGAGAACGAAGAAAGAGAAATTAGGGAATCCATCCCATTTACAATAGCACCAAAAACCATACGTTACCTTGGAATTAACTTAACCAGAGACGTAAAGGACCTTTATTCTAGAAACTATAAATCATTCTTAAAAGACATTGAGGAAGACATAAAAAGATGGAAAGATATTCCATGCTCATGGATCGGAAGAATTAACATAGTTAAAATGTCCATGCTACCCAGAGCCATCTACACTTTCAATGCTATCCCGATCAAAATACTGCGGACATTTTTCAAAGAACTGGAACAAATAGTCCTTAAATTTGTATGGAACCAGAAAAGACCCCAAATCTCCAAGGAACTGATGAAAAGGAAAAACAAAGCTGGGGGCATCACAATGCCGGATTTCGAGCTGTACTACAAAGCTGTGATCACAAAGACAGCATGGTACTGGCACAAAAACAGACACATAGACCAATGGAACAGAATAGAGAGCCCAGAAATGGACCCTCGGCTCTTTGGGCAACTAATATTTGATAAAGCAGGAAAAAACATCCGGTGGGAAAAAGACAGTCTCTTCAATAAATGGTGGTGGGAAAATTGGACAGCTACATGCAAAAGAATGAAACTTGACCACTCTCTCAGACCATACACAAAAATAAACTCCAAATGGATGAAAGACCTCAATGTGAGACAGGAATCCATCAAAATCCTAGAGGAGAACATAGGCAGCAACCTCTACGACATCGGCCAAAGCAACCTTTTTCATGATACATCCCCAAAGGCAAGAGAAACAAAAGATACAATGAATTTATGGGACTTCATCAAGATTAAAAGTTTCTGCACAGCCAAGGAAACAGAAAAACTAAGAGGCAGCCCACGGAATGGGAGAATATATTTGCAAATGACACTACAGATAAAGGACTGGTATCCAAGATCTACAAAGAACTTCTCAAACTCAATACACGAGAAACAAATAAATCAAAAAATGGGCAGAAGATATGAACAGACACTTTTTCAATGAAGACATACAAATGGCTAACAGACACATGAAAAAATGTTCAAAATCATTAGCCATCAAGGAAATTCAAATCAAAACTTCACTGAGATACCACCTTACGCCAGTTAGAATGGCAAAAATAGACAAGGCAAGAAACAACAATTGTTGGAGAGGATGTGGAGAAACGGGATCCCTCCTACATTGTTGGTGGGAATGCAAGTTGGTACAGCCACTCTGGAAAACAGTGTGGAGGTCCCTTAAAAAGTTAAAAATCGAGCTACCTTATGATCCAGCCATTGCACTACTGGGTGTTTACCCCAAAGATACAGACGTGGTGAAGAGAAGGGCCATATGCACCCCAATGTTCATAGCAGCAATGTCCACAATAGCTAAATCGTGGAAGGAGCCGAGATGCCCTGCAACAGATGACTGGATTAAGAAGTTGTGGTCCATATATACAATGGAATATTACTCAGCTATCAGAAAGAACGAGTTCTCAACATTTGCTACAACATGGACGGCACTGGAGGAGATAATGCTAAGTGAAATAAGCAGAGAAAGACAACTATCATATGATTTCTCTCATCTATGGAACATAAGAACTAGAATGATCAGTAGGGGAAGAAAGGGATAAAGAAAGGGGGGGTAATCAGAAGGGGGAATGAAACATGAGAGACTATGGACTATGAGAAACAAACTGAGGACTTCAGAGGGGAGGGTGTGGGGGAATGGGATAGGCCGGTGATGGGTAGTAAGGAGGGCACATATTGCATGGTGCACTGGGTGTTATACACAACTAATGAATCATCGAGCCTTACATCGAAAAGCGGGGATGTACTGTATGGTGACTAACATAATATAATAAAAAATCATTATAAAAAAAAGTGTCTACGAATGCATAGGGAAAGGGTCACCTACTTTACTCAAGGAGAGAACACTCTATGTGAAAGCATCTTGCACCTCACATCTGGTGTCATGAAGTGGGAGCATTGTGCCAAACGGTGTCTGCAAGCATCAAGATAATGCCCTTCATTTAACGACGTAAGAACACTACACAGAAAGCACCTCTCAACTCACATCAGTCATGAGGAGGAAAGCCCTTCAAAAAGGTTGTGTGAAAACGAAAGGAAAGTGCCATCAGTCAATTCAGTGAACCATGTTTTTGTAGAGACAAGGCAACGTTGATCAGTGAAAACACCAGGGTTCACCAATACGTGTGTTGAAACTTAAGGAAACAGCCATAGACGTAATCTCAGGAAGAAGAGGGTATGGAAAGGGTTTTCCAAGTCCCATAAACTGTCATGATGATGGAAGCATGTGTCTGATTGGGAATAAAAGCATAAGGAAAGGGACGTGAACCAATCTTAGGAAAGAACATTGTACCAAAGCCATCTTTGAAGTCACGTCTTCGGTGGTGAAGATGAAACCATTTGTACAGGTGCCTAAGAAAACATAAGGAAAGTGCCATATACTGAATCAATGAAGGAACACCGTAGAGAAACCATCTGGCATCTCACAGTCCTCTGTCATGAAAACGGAAGCATGTGCAAAAGTGTGTAAGAAAGAGACACATAATGCTCCTGGAGCATTCAGGGGCCGCTGGTGGCTGGCGGTGTTAGAAACACAAAGGACAGAGACACACTGGCCCTGTAGGTGAGAGCTGGGATGCCAGGTGTGGGGCTCACATCCCGGACAGTGCAGGGTTGAGCAGCACCAACAGAAACAGAGTTAAAGTGGCCAGAACATCAGTGGAGAACTGTCCGCAATCCCTCTGAGACAGAGGATGAAATTTGGCCACTGCTGCTCTGGCTCTCAGAAGAGGCACAGCAAAACACCAGGGAAAGCCGCCAGAGAACAAAAGCCTGGAAATACCGAATCACTCTGTGCCCATCCCCATCCCCCCTTGCAGGGGACACAGAGACTATACCCAAACAGGGTTAACCTTAATATCGGCTTGGCAGGCCCCTCCCCCAGAAGGCAGGCTGAAAAATCAAGAAGCCCACATCCCTAAGATCCCCATAAAACAAGGGCTCATGGCCTGGGTCCCAGTCAATAATTTGGGCTCTGGACAAACCCACAACTTCTCATTAGAATGTCTAGAAGGAGAAATCCACCCCAGCAAAGAAAAGAAAAGGAGTCTGTGGCTTCTGCCACAGAATTAATGGATATGGACATAACCAAATTATCAGAAATGGAATTCAGAGTAACAAAGGTGAAGATGGTGTGTAGACTTGAAAAAGTATTAACGAAAATATTGATGAGAATATAGAATCTCTAAGGGCAGAAATGAGACCAAATCTGGCAGAAATTAAAGTAAAAAAATAACAAATAACGTACAGTATCTTTGCTCAGTGTAGAATTCCTATCGTAAGTGGTTGTGGCAACGTAAAGAACATGCCATAAACTAATCTGTAAGAAACAACAGTGTACAAGAACAAATTAGCCCTAACACCATCATTCGTGAACATGGAAGCATTAACGAAAATGGTCATGGAAGCCTACGAAAGTGCAAAACACGTATCTCTGAGAGACAACACTATACAAGGAAAGACCAATGAACACCATCTTTCATGATTATGGAAGCATGAATGAAAAGGTTCTGGAATTACCAAGACTTTGCCCCATCCTTTAGGTAATAAACCACCGTGTACAGGAAAACACCTTCAACTCATATCAACCTCCTCAATAGTGATCCCAACTCAACACTGGGTGTGTTGGCCTAGGGAAATGTCCACATACTTAGAGATAAGAAACAACGGTGTCAGCATAATTCCCTTCAAGTCACATCAGACTTCCTGAAGGTGGAAGGAGGAATCAAAGTGGTTATGGTACCGTTAGGAAAGGCCTTCGAACATAAAGCTGAGAAAAAACAGTGTACAGGAACCCTCTTACAACATACAGTATCTTTGGTTAATGTGGAATCTCTATCGTAAGTGGTTGTGGCATCGTAAAGAAAATCCTTAAGCTTTTTTATATGAAACAACAGTGTACAGGAACCCGCTTAGCCCTAACATCATCCTTCGTGAATATGGAAGCAGTAACCAAATTGGACGTGAAAGCCTGACTAAAGTGCCAAACACTTATCTCTGAGACACAACACTATACAAGGAAAGACCAATGAACATAATCCTTCACAAGTAAGGAAGAATTAATGAAAAGGTTCTGGAATCTCGGGGACTCTGCCCAATCCTTATTGCTAATGAACCACTGTGTACAGGAAGACACCTTCAACTCACATCAGCCTCCTCAACACTGATCCCGATTCAATTTTGGCTCTGTAGGCCTAGGTAAAGGTCCACATACTTATAGCTAAGAAACAACGGTGTCAGGATAATGCCCTTCAAGTTACATCAGCCTTCCTGAAGATGGAAGCAGGAATCTAGGTGGTTATAGTACCATTAGGAAAAGCCTACTGAAATATACCTGAGAAACCACAGTGTACAGGAAATATATTACAACGTACAATTTTTTGTAAGTGGTTCTGGCAACATAACTACAATGCCAAAAATTTATCTGTAAGAAACAACAGTGTACGGGAACCCACTTAGCCCTGACATCATTAATAATGAGTATGGAAGCATTCACCAATGTGGTCGTGGAGCCTTACGAAAGTGCCAAAAACTTATCTCTGAGACACAACAGTATACAGGAAAGGAAAGACCAATGATTTCTCAACATTTGCTGCAACATGGACGGTACTGGAGGAGGTAATGCTAAGTGAAATAAGTCAAGCAGAGAAAGACAATTATCATATTTTTTCTCTCAATTATGGAACATAAGAACTAGGAAGATCGGTAAGAGAAGAAAGGGATAAAAAGGGGGGGTAATGAGAAGGGGGAATAAAGCATGGCAGATAATGGACTCTGAGATAGAAACTGATTGTTTCAGAGGGGTGAGGGGTGAGGGAATGGGAGAGGCTGGTGATGGGCATTAAGGAGGGTACGTATTGTATGGTGCACTGGGTGTTATACGCAACTAATGAATCATTGAAATTTACATCAAAAACAAGGGATATACTGCATGGTGACTAACATAAAATAATAAAAAAAACACTAAAAAAAAGAAAATAGGGGGTTATGAATCACCAAAGGCACGCATACATATATCTAAGAAACAACAGTGTACAGGAAAGAACCCCTTACAATGGATATCAGCATTCACGCATATGGAAATATGATCCAAGGTGGAGGTGGAATTAGAGGGAAAGGACCACATACATATCCCAAGACAATACCACTTTAGAGAATAGCATTAACAATTAACATCATCTTTCATGAATATGGAAACATTAATGAAAAGTTTTTATTTTTTATTTTTATTTTTTAAAGATTTTATTTATTTATTTGACAGAGATAGAGACAACCAGCGAGAGAGGGAACACAAGTAGGGGGAGTGGGAGAGGAAGAAGCAGGCTCATAGCAGAGGAGCCTGATGTGGGGCTCGATCCCATAACGCCAGGATCACGCCCAGAGCCGAAGGCAGACGCTTAACCGCTGTGCTACCCAGGCGCCCCTAATGAAAAGTTTGTAAATCTTGAGGACCGTGCCCCAATCTTATTGGTAATATACCACCGTATACAGGAAAACACCTTCAACTAATATCAGCCTCCTCAACACTGATCCCTATTCAAGATTGGGTGTGTACGCCTAGGGAAAGGTCCACATAATTATAGCTAAGAAACAACAGTGTCAGGATAATGCCTTTCAAGTCACATCAGCCTTCCTAAAGACGAAGGCATCGGTCAATGTCACTAGGGTACCCTCTGGTAAGGCCTACGAACATAAAGCTGAGAAACAACAGTGTACAGGAGCCATCTTACAACGTACAATATCTTTGGTTAATGTGGCATCCTTATCGTAAATGGTTGTGGCAATGTACATAAACTTATCTGTAAGAAACAACAGTGTACGGGAACCCACTTAGCCCTAATATCAAAATTCATGAATATGGAAGCATTAACCAAAATGGTTGTGGAAGCCTGACAAGAGTGCCAAAAACTTATCTCTGAGATGCAACACTATACAAGGAAAGACCAATGAACATCATCTTTCAAGAGTAAGGAAGATTTTACCATAGTGGTCTTGAAACATGAAATTTGTGCCCCATTCTTGTACGTAATAGATAGCAGTGTCTTTGAACCGTCCTCCAATTAAAGCAACCTCCTGCATAGGGATCCCTTCGCAAAATTGTGTTGCAGTCCTAGGGAAATGACCACACCCTTCTCTCTAGGAAACAACAGTGTCAGGATAATGTCTACCAATAATATCACTGATTAGAAATAGGGAAGCATGACTCAAAGTGGTTGTCGAAGCTTTAGGAAAGGTCTAAGTACATATCTGTAAGAAACAACAGTGTATAGGGACTGCCCTCAGCTAAAATCACCCTCATGATTATACAATCCTTCAGAAAATAGGGTGTGTATGAATCACCAAACCGCATACATATATCTAAGAAAAAACCGTGTAGAGGATAGAACCCCTTACAATGAACATCACCATTCATGAATATGGAAACATGAACCAAGGAGGAGGTAGAATCAGAAGAAAAGGACCACATACCTATCCCTTGACAACACCACTTTACAGAATAGCATTAACAATTAACAGCATCTTTCATGAATATGGAAGCATTAATGAACAGTTTCTTGAATCTTGAGGACTATTCCCCATCCTTATTGGTAATGAACCACCGTGTACAGGAAAACACCTTCAACTAACATCAGCCTAATCAATACTGATGCCTATTCAACATTGTGTGTGTAGGCCTAGGGAAATTTTCCCATACTTATAGCTAAGAAACAATGGTGTGAGGATAATGCCCTTCAAATCACATCAGCCTTCTGAAGATGGAAGCATGAATCAAGGTGGTTATGGTTCCATTGGGTAAGTCCTCCGAACATATAACTGAGAAACAACAGTGTATAGGAACCATCTTACAACATACAATATATTTGGTTAATGTGGACTCCCTATCATAAGTGATTGCAGCAACCTAACCAAAGTGCCATAAACTTATAGGTAAGAAAGAACATTGTACAGGAACCCACTTACCCATAATATCATCATTCATGAATATGGAAGCATTCATCAAATTGGTCACGGACGCCTGATGAAAATGAAAAACACTTATCTCTGAGACACAACACTATACAAGGAAAGACACAACACTATACATGGCTGCCATTTGGGACTCCAGAAAGCACTCTGAGACGGGGAAACCTCAGGGAACACCTGACCCAAGCCCAGACGAAACCAATTCCAGCAGATTCCTGGCCCCTAAACACTGTGCCGACAGTCTCCCCAACCCACTCTCCTCAGCCCCGATAGGGTCGCAGAGCCAGCGATTGAGATTTCCATCCTCCTAGGGCCTGACATTAACATTAGGTTGGGTTCTCAGGGTTTCACTCCTAGAGACACAGCACAAAGATATAGGTATTGGGGAAGCCTGAGCCCGATTGGGGCCAAAGCATGCCACACAGAAAGAAAGAGTGCTATCTGGGACTCTAGAGGCTATTAGGAGCAGGAGAAATCTGCATATCCCACACAGTCAATCCCGTCCAGCTCCCGCATTCAGGAGACCCTTGGATGAAAACCCTGAGCCTTCCTTTCTCCACAACCCACCTACTCAAATCAGGACACGGCAATGCTGAGTTCAAAACCAAGATATGGTCTTTCCCATGCTCCTGAGCCCTAAGCCAAATGCTCCGTTGGGTTCCCAGAGACCATTCCAGGAGCCAAGCACCAAACACACAGGGACTGGGGAAACCTGAGCCACATTGGTGAATCAGCATGCCACAGAGAGGGAAACCGTACCATTTGGACCTGCAGAGGAAGAGAAATAAGAATGCCTACCTGATCCAATCCCAGCGAGACACCACTTCCACAGACCCCCTGTGGGTAACTCCTGTGTCTGACATTCAACCCAAAGCACACCCTCCTCTTAGGCCCCTGGAATCTCACATCGGATGGCTCATCTGAACAGCCATACACCTAGACCCGTGCCCTTACTACACGTTGAGTAGTGTGAGGTCCATTCCGAGACATCTAGCTCCAAGGACCAGGGAATGGGGACTGCTGAGCAATGTCAGGACACAAAGCCTGCCACACAGAAGGAAAGGTTGTCATCTGGGACTCCAGAAAGCACTCTGAGAAGGAGAAACCTCAGGGAACACCTGACCAAAGCAAAGAGAAAATCACTTCCAGTGGATTCCTGACCCCTAAACACTGTGCCGACAGTCTCTCCAGCCCACTCTCCTGAGCCTCAACAGGGTGGCAGAGCCAGTCGATTGGGCTTTGCAGCCTCCTAGGGCGTGACACTCACCATAGCTTGGGTACTCAGGGGTCCACTCCTAGAGAGATGGCACAAAGATAGGGATTTGGGAAACCTGAGCCCTATCTGAGGCCTCAGCATGCCACACAGAAAGAAAACGTACCATCTGGGATGCAGAGGTATTCGGGGGCTGAAAAATCTGCATATCCCACTGAATCAATTCTAGCTGGCTCCCGCATTCAGGGTCCCCTTGGACCAAAACCCTGAGCCTTCCCTTCTCCACAACCCACCTACTCAAATCAGGACACAGCAATGGTGAGCTCAAAACCAGGAGATGGTCCCTCCCAGGCTCCTGAGCCCTAAGCCAAATGTTCCGTTGGCTTCCAAGAGGTCTTTCCAGGAGGCAAACACACAGCGACTGGGGAAATCTGAGTCATACCTGCAAATCAGCATGCCATGCAGAGGGAAACTGTGCCATTTGGACCCACAGAAGGAATGCAGAGCAGAAGTTATGAATTCCCAGCTGTTCCAAACCCAACGAACCCCACATTCAAAGCCCCCCTGCCTGCAACTGCTGTGTTTCAGATGCAACCCAAATCATGCCCTACTCTTGGCCCCTGGAAGGTCGCATCTGCTGGCTGATCTTTAGGGCCATGCCCCTAGACCCACGCCTTAATTCTAGTTTGGGGTCTGTTAGGTTTATTCCCATACGCCTGACTCCAAAGCACAGGGATCAGGTACCACTGAGCAATGTTAGGCAGTAGCCTGCCACACAGAACTAAAATATGCCATTTGGGACTCCAGAAAGTTTTGCGAGAAGAAACCTAAGTGAACACCTGACCTAAGCCCAGCAAATCTCCACTTTCAGCGGAACTCTAGGCCCTCATCCGTGACACTGGCACTCTCCTCAGCCCCCAGGTCAGTTTGTTTAGAGCCGGTCAATCGGGCTTTCCATCCTCCCCTCCATGACAGTAATCATAGGTTGGATTCTGAGTAGTCCACTCCCAGAGGTCTGCCTCCAAAGATACGGAGATGAAGAAGCCTGAGTCATACCTAAGGCCTCAGTATGCCACCCAAAGCGAAACCGTTTTATTTGGGACTCCAGAAAGGAGGTCGAGGGGGAGAAATCCTAATTACTTCTGTACTTGATTCCCTCGATCCCCTGCATTCACTGGCTCATGGGCACAAACCCACTGCTTCACACTCACCCCAACCCATGCCATCAATCCCCGCCCCCACCGTGGAAATTCTGGACACATCCACCCTATTGGAACTCTCATTCTCCTATGCCTTACCCCTAACCCTAGATTTGGTGTGAGAGGTCCATTCTGAAAAGGCTGGAGTGGGAGACATGGATCCTGAGGGCAGACCTGTGGCCCCCCTCCAAGGCCGGGCATCATCCTTGCCTCACAGGGGATCCATGAAAGTGTTCTATCAGATGACTGATGGGGCTCCCTCCTGAAGAACTCAGACACAGAAAGACAATTACAGATGCTCACATGTACATACAACATGGGGAAAGAAATTACTGAACGCATAGATACGGAGAATAGATTTGTGGGTGCCTGATTCAGAGGAGGATGGGAAGGGTGAAGGTGGTCAAAGATACAGGTTTGTGTGTTAAAATCCAACAGCCATGGAATGTTCTGTGCAGCATGGAGACTAAAGTGAACCCCGCAGGATGGGGTACAGGTTCCCCAGCTCTTTGAAAGTACAGTACTCCTAGGAAACCTTTCAGAGCAGAAAGGGTATAAAGAAGGAATGATCATTAATTAATATGGAAAAATTAGTGACCATACTCAGACTCCTAAATTTACTTATTGTTGGCATTTCTCAGGACCCAGGACACAATTCCTAATGGATGCCGAAAATAAATGGAGAGAAAGCACAGCAGATGCTCACAAACAGAATTCAAAGCGCTGGTGGCTGGACACGGAGAGCGGTTTACAGGAAGGAGCTGGTTACGGTGTACACTGCGTCTGTCGTGCTTCTCCCCAAACAGATGCTGAATGCAAAGCTCACCGTTCAACTATTTTCATAAGGAACATCCTCTTCAGGTTTCTTCCCATTAGTGAAACCAGGTGATAACGGAGATCTTTCCAAAAAGCCAAGTGTCTTCCCATGAACTTTTAAAAAATGGGGAATACTTATACTTCACCGTTGCTGAGGGAGGAGATGTGAAAGCTTCTCCTGGAAACAAACCTCAGCAGATCCACCCAGAAAGGCACCTTCCTCAGCATGCCGAACGCGGACTACCTCCTACCCCCAGATACCTTCTCCTTCCCCTCGCTCAGGACAACCCACAACAGCTGGGAGCTACCCCAGTTCCTCCTTTCTCCCATCCTCAATATCTAAGCTGTCGGCAAATCCTGTGAGCTCCATCTTCAAGACGTACCCACCGTAGGACTCACCACTCCTTTCAAGGCCGCCTGTCTGGACCACACTGGAGCCCATCTCTTGCCTGAGTTCCTGGAAAAGAGTCATCATTGACCTCCCTTGCCCAACCTCAACCCTCTGTCATCTGTTCTCAACCCTGCAGCCAGGATGACCCAGTGAAACAGGGTCCCATGGGGTCACAGCCCTGCTATGGCTTTCTGTCACTCTGTCACCTTGATGATGCAAGTCCTAAGCTGTCGCCTGTGGTCACAGGGCCATCTTGTAGCTCATGGATGCACCTGGTATGCTCCTTCCCTGGGGCCTTTGCACATGCTTTCCATTCTGTTTAGAATGCTCTTCATGTGATATCACTGACCTTCCCTAGATCTTGACTCAAGCATCACTCTCCTAGTGAAGTACCACCTGACCCCTATGTGAATACCAAACACCATCCCCACCTTCCCTTCAGCACCCCCAGTCCTGTCTCCTCCTTTATATTTCCATAGCACTTATTTTAATCTCCAGTTCATCTTGGCAGGGAAGAAACTGAGGCATCAACTGATGGCTTCATCACCTACTGCTCCCAATTTCCTGGTCCAAAGTCCAGGGGAAAAGGTGCCCCAGGACTCTTACACAGCCAGGATGCCCGGGACAAGGGGGTCCATCCACCTCCTGCACCCTGAACACCATCAGGTAAGGGAGCCATATGAGGAATTCACCTGTACACGAAACCTGAAACCAGAAACCTTCCTCGATGACAGGTGAGCACACACATTCACTCCTCTTCCCTGAGGTGCTCATCCAAGAAACCTGAGCAGAGATGCTGCCCAGAGCCCAAATATCCCTCTGGCCAAAATCCTGGGAAACAGACATCTGATCTCAGCACCCTGCCAGGCTTGGATCCGCTCAGTGAGTCCTAAGACCCAGAGACTTCTTTCCACTCCAGCTCAATCCTTCTCACAGAGAAGCAAACTCCAGCCTCACAAACGTGCTCATCATTAGCTCTGGAATTCCCTGGGTTGTGTCTACACTGGCCCACACAGTGGTCCCATGCAGAATACTCCACAAATGTCCTAGGTTTACAAGCCACTTTCAAGCTGCCCTTAGAAAGGCAGAAACTGGCCCAATTAGGCAGACCAGCCAAGTGTCTCGATGTGCTGCAAACTCGGACAACATCCTCCCTGAACACCAATGCTTCCGAGTCCAAGCGTCCAAACTTCGCTCACTGGGCACTGAGAACCATGTAAGCATGAACACTGCTCTTTCGATTCACTGACCTCCCAGGCCTTCCAATCAGAACCAAGCTTCAGTCACCACTCTATTTTCCCTTCAGAGAGAGAGGTCAAATGATGGAATAAAACACTCCCTGTGTACAGCACACTTTTATCCACATAGAATTCCTTGGTCTTTCTCATTCGGGCAGCCCTACAAGACCCACACCAATGAGAGATACCACAAGTTCAATCATCACGTATATATTTGACCTTGTGTTCTTTCTTTTGATAATTTTATTTCAAAGTCAATGTCTCTCTTGCTTCTTAAAATAATAATAATAATTAATAATCATGATAATGATGATGATGATATGGTCACCTAAGGATTTGGATCTCCATTGCCAGATGGCATGGCTCTTGTCCAGATAAGGATGAAGACAAAACCTCAGCCCATAAAGCAAAGCCCACAACCTCAGGGATCCCGACACGCCTCATGGGTGAAGAGTTCCGATGCTACATGGACGTGTCTGAGTCCAAATTATACAGGCAAACTCCAGCATTCATTCTGTTTTCTTCATTAATTCCCCAGCTCAAGTCGCAAGTGACTCACCGGGTCAAGCTTCCAGAGCCCTGGATGGGTCTCCAGGTAAGCACCCCCACCCCGGGGGGACATGAACACCAACAAAGGATTCTTTTAATATTTCACAAGACTGTTTTCCCATTCTTTAATTAAACTGGGAAATAAAAACGCACAGATAGCCCCTTCTACTAGCCGGTCCGATTCACTTCACTGGTCGATATAAGAGCAGGAAATAAAAGAGTTACGGATTTTCTGAGGACCCATCATGTCCACCACTTCAGGTTTGAAACTTCACACACATGCAAGGAAAGAAGCTCCAGCAAACATCTCGGCCTGGCAACTCTGACTGCCTGAATTGGAGTGACAGGGACAAACGATGATTCTGTGTGTGCTGGCTGAGGCTGGTGGCCCTGAAGAAGGGACTCGGCCAGCTCTCCACCTGTGCCTCAACTGTCCTCAGCCAGGAACCAGCTCACAGCCCTCACCTGTCACAACGTTCACATGGGAGACCACAGCCACCCCAGGAGCGCGCCCTGCCCATACCCTGCTGCAGAATGCACTCAGCTCTCCTCTGGGACCCGTCACCTCTACCCAGACCTGGAACCCCCATCTGCTGCAAAGCTCCAGGATTCCCCCTCTTCTTCCACAATTACACTGGCCCAAGGCTTTCCTGAGAAAGGGAGAAGGCTACCTAATGAATGGTTCACACCTTCTTTCCCTTTCTTTCATATTTATCTCCACTTACCTTCCTACCTGTGCAAACTGTTAAGTGATGTATGCATGGAACATGAACGTGTTCTGAGATCTCAATCTTTCATTGCAGCCTTCTCAGGCCTCCTTATGCAATAAAATACCATATCCCTAGGACAGGGAGTTTTAAAATTATTATTTACAGAATAATAGAGCCCAAATCACCTCGTTTTTAGTTGCTCTTCAATAGGCAGAACAGTTTCTGTGTAAAAAGATTTTCCACAGATATGACCTCCCATCAATTTCTTTATTTTCTTTTTTAAATTTTTTTTTTATTATGTTATGTTAGTCACCATACACTACATCCTTAGTTTTTGATGTAGTGTTCCATGATTCATTGTTTGCATACAACACCCAGGGCTCCATGCAATACGTGCCCTCCTTAATACCCATCACCGGCCTATCCCAATCCCCCACCAAACCCCTCTGAAGCCCTCAGTTTGTTCCCCAGAGTCCATAGTCTGTCGTGGTTCATTCCCCCTTCTGTTTACCCCACCCTTCATTCTTCCCTTCCTTCTCCTACTGAGCTCCCTGCTATTTCTCCTGTTCCATGAATGAGTGAATCCGTATCAAAATTGCCTTTCTCTGCTTGACTTATTTCACCTTCCAGCAATCTCATAAGGAGGAAACAGAAACTGTGTGGGATAACCTGACTCACCGGCGTCAAGCAAGTAGTTCCAGAACTCAGCCCAGGGCTCCCGTCACCAGGCCCCTTGAAGCCACCAGCATGACTCTATCCAAAAGAATTCCCAAAGACTCTCCTTCTGACTGCACCACCAAAGAAATGACAGAGAGAATATGGCACCTTAAAATATTGAGTTGATACATCTAGTAAAGCTAGATAGTCAAGCTTAACTTTTAAACAGGAAAAGGCTGCTTTAAATAATTTTGAATTTTCCCTCGACCCTCATTGTAATTCTTGGGATGAAAAGACTAATCAGTGATGAAACATCACCTTTGACAAATGACAAGACATCATCCATATCTGTATCTGACGACAAAAAGCCATCTAACCCTAAATGGTGGCCACTCACCCATATCGTAGGCCCAACTGAATAAACACTGTTAGATGTATATCTTAAAAATACACAAAGAGTAAATCTAACCTTCCCTTTCTAATGAAAGTGTTTCTAGGAAACAGCTGTTCAAAATACATTCATAAGCAGTCAATGAACAGAGAAAATGGGATCCCCTGCAAAGTGCTCTAAGTTCAGAAACTAAGTACCTCCTTCACCAAATTCAGAACACTGACACTATTACTAAAGTTTTACTTCATGGCTCAACTAGAGAAAAGAGAAAAGCCCAGGAGATAGTGGGTTAATGAGAGGTGTTACCTCCAGTCCTGACGTGGATATGACATTTCTCCAAATGGACCTGCCGCTTTCTCTGAATGCTGGTGTCCTGTGTCAAGCTGCCTCACTGACTCAGATGCAGACGTTCAAAACCTCGGGTCTCACGGAGCCAGAGAAGAGAAGTGTTGTCAGGTGGGGAGAAGGCGGCTCCTCGGACCTAAAGCCAGCATGCCTGCTGCAGTTTCTGGGAGAAGGGGAAACACAGACTTGTCTTTTAGTAGTAATTATCTTCTAGCCCATTGCCACCATTCCCAGGGAACAGGCAGCACAATGCTGAAGTTGGGTAACGGCTCTGGGGTTTCCTAGTGCCACACATGTGCCTGAAGGAACAGGGAACACCCTGCTGAACTTGGGGAACTGCTCAAGGTCCATTACCTGCACTGTGTCAGGGGACAGGGGCACCGCACTGAAGTTGGGGACCGTGCGGTCCTTACTCTCGCTCTTGCTGGGGAACAAGTGAAACCCTGGAATGTCTGTGACCAATACCACAAAAGCTCTGCTGAGCAGGTGCCCTGGAGTCCATGGGTTTGCTATGTAAGGCCAGTTGACAGAGAGTAGGCAGAAGAGACTATCAAGGGAAAAAGAAAACTCAACTGAATCTCCAAATGAACTCCCTCCACATGCCCTTCCAGAACCCCACCTCTCACCTGGGGTGCCCCTACTCCCAGACCATGCCCCACACAGGCACACAGCATGCATTCACTCAGCCAGGAACTCCACACTTTGAATCTCTCAGAGCTCCCCTTCCCTGGTTCCCAGTCTGCATCTTAGGTCTGCTCTGGGTTTGCCCACAGAGACGTAGCTCCACCCCCATGGGGTGATTGGTTTGGGAGTGTGCGGTTTCCATCCCCTTGAATGCGGGGCAACCGGCCCCATGACTCACAACTCTGGGAGTGCAAGGGGTCCAAGACCTGCCTCCTTGGCTCAATGCCCAGCGCAGGCATGACTGTGATCACGGGCAGGGCCCCAAGCACGCGCGTGCGCGCGCGCACACACACACACACTCTGCCCCTTCCGCGGACCCCTCTAGCTGCAGAACACCCTCAGAGCCCTGCCCCTTCCCTTCTGCACCAACCCTTCCTACAGGTGTGTGCCTGGATTCTGGCTAGGTCAGCTGCTCTCAGACTGTTCCAGCTTTGGGCTTTAGGAAATGGCAATGCTTTCATGCATGTCCAAGGCAATTTTAAGCCCCAAAAGGAATGCTCCAAGCGGGAATAGCTTTGCCTTCTTGTCTCACCCATGGAGTGGATAGTGCTTCTCAGACCTTCAAAGCATCCTTCTAGGATGAGCCCATTTGTGCTGGAATCTATATACACATGCTTGGTTCTGCAGGGTAGGGGCCAGGAGGAACAGCCGGCCTTCTGTGCTGTCACGGTTGTGAACCAGGAACATTTATTTTTCACTTGAAAAGAAAACATAGTGTTATTGTCAACACTAAAGGAAGGAACATTTTAAAACATTTTAGAGAGAAATGAAGAGAGTTTTATTCAAACCCAAGTCAGGTCAGATGCCTGGGAGACACAGTCTTCACAAAGAAGGGAGTGCTCCAGGGAAGGAACATTTAGGGCAGGGTTATATATTTGTTCTGTTTTGTGTTAGGTACAGTTACCCATCACGATGAGGCAGAAGATTCCAGAAAGTGACAGACTTTTCTTATCTTTTCAGTATGTACAAGTCGGTATGACTTTAATCTTACGGGGGACAGAGAGGTTCTTTTGTGTTCTCACCTTGATGTTGGCAAGGGCATTTTTTTGTTCTCTTTTTTCTTTTTGAAACAGATGGACAATATGTGCTGGGGGCAGAAATAGGGCCCATGCTTTGAGGGTTTGCCCGGTCATTTTGAGCTGGGTGAAATGATAAAGGAGGGTTTCCCTAGGAGGTCAAGATCAGGGCCCACAGATGGTATGAGATAAAAATTACTCTTATCCTTATCACCACTACCAAATGGAGGAGCTTGAGATGAAAGCACCTTTCCCATAGCTCAGAGACATCAAAAGGACCCCTACAGAAGGTTACCTGCTCCATGGTCAACACAGGTAACAGAGGCGTTTACGGTCTCTGGACTCCTCCCTTGTCCTGCCCAAATCTCTGAAGCATAGAGATCATTTACAGTCAGAATTTTAGACATCTTAGAGATGTCTGGCACCATTCCCTTGGACTACAGAATACAACAGAATAGCTCACTGTCACAATACGAAAGTGCCCCTGGATACACTAAGTTCTTTCTCCGTAACTTTTGCCTCATGGAAATCGTAATCCTAACATAGAAACACTGCGATAGTTGGGAAGTAAATAATCAGAGGTAAGGGAATATTTTAGCAATCTTTAGAGGCATTGTCTCACTCTGTAGAAGAGGCTGAGTGTTTTCAAATAGTCTTTCCAACCTTTCCACCAAGAGCTTCCATCAATTAAAAAAGGATAGTTCTTTCAGGCACTTTAATATCAGAAAAATAGTATAGTATCTCTATTCTAAGGGATCTTTAAGTCTCTTACTCAAAGGTCCTCCACTGAGATAATTATCTTCATGGTCATGATGGGCAGAGGTGAAAAGGCAGCCGAATTCATTCCATTTGGCCACACAACAAGAAAATCCTAATACTTCCTAGGTTTCCAGATCAACAAGACCAGAGGTAAGAGTGAAATGGTACCCTGTATGGAAGAACAAGGGTTTTGGAGTCAGTTTGGAGATCCCACTTAGGTTTCTGACACTAAAATCCTCTGTAATTCATATAATCTCTGAGCCCTTGTCTATCCATCTAGGAAATGGGACTCATTCTGTATACACCCTAGTTGAGAAGTTTAAGAGGGAGAATGCTACACAGAGCCACTATGCAATCTCCCAAGAGCAGGTGCTCAGGAGCCATAATTACCATTGGGTCTATTTCTTTTCCAGAGAAAAGAACACATGGTGAAACCGTTTTTTGAAAAGATGACTCACAAGATGATTTTTAAACCTTAAGGAAGGTCAAGAAGCTGCTATTGTGTCGTAATTCTCTCAGAAATCATGTTGATAGACTGGTGGGGACAATAGCACCATCATCACTAGGAGAGGGGAGCTCCCATCTCCATATGGCTATGTTGACTCCCTTAACTCAATGCCACCAAGAAGGAAAGCTGGAGGGAGGTGGTGGTGGGCCCAGGCCAAGGCTGCCAGGTGTGGCTGGCACATGCAGAACTCTGATAGGAGGCTTAACTCCTGTCTATGTTAGAATAGTCAGTGTTCTTCAGAGACAAAGGGCCATTGTGTGTGAGCCCTGATGTAGAAAAGGTGGCAAATATCCACTGCGATCCCCTCTCTGACCCTTAAGATATGCAGCAAAGTTACATTGAATTTTTAAACATAGAGGGACTGCCTGGTCTTCTTTTGATGAGGACTAGGGCTCTATTCCTTGGAGGCCTAAGAATAGAATCTAGTTACTTTCAGTATTTTAAAATGTAGACATGATTCATGGTCCAACATATCATCTGTTTGGGTAAATAGTCTATGACCGCTGGAAAATAATGTATTCTGCACTTATTATCGAATGTTCCATAGACGTCAATTAGGTCACATTTGTGACCGAGTTTTGTCTGCTCTATCAAATATTAAGAAAGGCATATTAAAATTTCCAAACAAAATTTCCAAAGAAAAGGAGGAAAGCCATTAGAAAAGGTTGTGTGAACACGAAAAGAAAGTGCCATCAGTCAGTTCAGTTTGGGTAGAGAGACGGCAACATTGATCAGTGAAGAGAGCAGGGTTTCCCATTACATGTGTTGAACCTTAAGGGAACTGCCATAGATTTGAAAGAGCACCATCTAGAGACAACATTCCAAATCATATCTACGTTCATGAGGATGGATGTATGTTCCAAAAGTGTGTATGAAAATGTAAGGAACATGCTGTATGCTCAGGTAAGGACACCCTTGGGAAAAGATCTTCCAATTCACATCTTCTGTAATGAAGAAGAAGTACTTGCAGAAGTGCAAGTGAAAGCAGAAGGAGAGGTCCTATCTAAGTAGTTGTGAGAACCAACTCAGTGTTGATAGAAGGCAACATCAAACCAACATCAGGACCAATGAACACACCCAAGTTTTCCAAAAAGTGTGATGAACCTTAAGGGCAATTTTCACAAATCTCAGTCAGAACACCGAATAGACACCATTGTCCAAGTCAAATCTTCTCTTAGGAAGGTGGCAAGTTTTTCAAAAGTGTCCATGAATGCATAAGTAAGGTGTCACCTGCTTTACGCTAGGAGAGAACACTCTATATAAAAGCATCTTGCACCTCACATCTGGTGTCATGGATTGGGAGCATTGTGCAAAATGGGGTCTGCAAGCATCAAGATAATGCCCTTTGTTTAACTACTTAAGAACACTACACAGAAAGCATCTCTCAACTCACATCTGTCATGAGGAGGAAAGCCGTTTGAAAAGGTTTTGTGAAAAGGAAAAGGAAGTGCCATTATTTAATTCAGCGAACCAAGTTTGTGCAGAGAGACAGCAACATCGATTAGTGAAGGCACCAGTGTTTCCCAGTATGTGTGTTGAACATTAATTAAACTGCCATAGACGTAACTCTCAGTAAGAAGAGGGTATGGAAAGGGTCCTCCGAATCCTAACGTCTGTCACGATGATGGATGCATGTTTCCGAGTGGGAATGAAAGCATAAGGAAAGGGCCATTAACCAGTCTTTAAGAAAGAACAATGTGGCAGGATACAAAATCAATGCTCAGAAATCAGTTGCATTTCTATAAACAAATAATGCGACTGAAGAAAGAGAAATTAGGGAATCCATCCCATTTGCAAGAGCACCAAAAACCATATGTTACCTTTGCATTAAGTTAACCGAGACTTAAAGGATCTGTATTCTAAAACTACAAATCACTCTTGAAAGACATTGAGGAAGACAAGAAAAGATGGAATAATATTCCATGCTCATGGATCAGAAGAACTAACATAGTTAAAATGTCCATGCTATCCAGAGCAATCTACACATTCAATGCTATCCTGATCAAAGTACCGATGACATTTTTCAAAGAACAAATAGTCCTTAAATTTGTATGGAACCAGAAAAGGCCCCAAATCTCCAAGGAACTGTTGATAAGGAAAAACAAAGCTGAGGGCATCATAATGCCGGATTTCGAGCTGTACTACAAAGCTGTGATCACAAAGACAGCATGTACAAGAACAGACACATAGACCAATGGAACAGAATAGAGAACCCAGAAATGGACCTTCAGCTCTTTGGGCAACTAATCTTTGATAAAGCAGGAAAAAACATCCGGTGGGAAAAAGACTCTTCAATAAATGGTGCTGGGAAAATTGGACAGCTACATGCAAAAGAATGAAACATGACCACTCACTCACACCATACACAAAAATAAACTCCAAATGGATGAAAGACCTCGAAGTGAGACAGGAATCCATCAAAATCCTAGAGGAGAACATAGGCAGCAACCTCCACGACATCGGCCAAAGTAAACTTTTTCATGACACATATCCAAAGGCAAGAGAGACAGAAGATAAAACGAATTTGTGGGGCTTCATCAAGACAAAAAGCTTCTGCACTGCCAAGGAAACAGTAAAAAAAACTAAGCACCAGCCCACGGAATGGGAGAATTTATTTGTAAATGACATTATAGATAAAAGACTGGTATTCAAGATCTACAAAGAACTCCTCAAACTCAATACACAAAAAAATAAGCAAATTATAATATGGGCAGAAGATGTGAACAGACACTTTTCCAATGAAGATGTACAAATGGCTAACAGACACATGAAAAAATGTTCAAAATCATTAGCCATCAGGGAAATTCAAATCAAAACCACACTGAGATAATACCTTATGCCAGTTAGAATGGCAAAAATTGACAAGGCAAGAAACAACAATTGTTGGAGAGCATGTGGAGAAAGGGGATCCCTCCCACTCTGTTGGTGGGAATGCAAGTTGGTATAGCCACTCTGGAAAACAGTGTAGAGGTCCCTTAAAAAGTTAAAAAGTGAGCTACCCTATGATCCAGCCATTGCACTACTGGGTATTTACCTCAAAGATACAGACGTGGTGAAGAGAAGGGCCATATGCACCCCAATGTTCATAGCAGCAATGTCCACAATATCGTGGAAGGAACCGACATGCCCTTCAAGAGATGACTGGAGTAAGAAGTTGTGGTCCATATATACAATGGCATATTACTCAGGTAACAGAAAGAACGAGTTCTCAACATTTGCTGCAACATGGACGGCACTGGAGGAGATAATGCTAAGTGAAATAAGTCAAGCAGAGAAAGACAATTATCATATGATTTCTCTCATCTATGGAACATAAGACCTCGGAAGATCGGTAGGGGAAGAAAGGGATAAAGAAAGAGGGGTAATCAGAAGGGGGAATGAAGCATGAGAGACCATGGACTCTGAGAAACAAACTGAGGGCTTCAGAGAGGATTGCGGTGGGGGATTGGGATAGACTGGTGATGGGTAGTAAGGAGGGCACGTATTGCATGGTGCCTTGGGTGTCATACGCAACTAATGAATCATCGAACTTTACATTGGAAACCCGGGATGTACTGTATGGTGACTAACATAATATTAAAAAAAAACTTAAAAAAAAATTGTATCAAAGCCATCTTTCAACTCATGTCTACGACTCACCCTGCCTCCCCACCGACATCGGGCCCGCTGGTGCGTCGCTGGTCATTCAGGGTGGGAGAACGGGCAGAGCCCTCAAGACTCCGGTGAATTTTGAAGGCCATCTGCGCCAAAACACTGGGGCCCACGCTGGAGCTTGCCAGCACCCTCACCTCGGCCCGCCCCTCCGCTCTGCGCTCTCCGCACAGCTGGCGGATCGGGCCTGCCAGCCTCCTGGGGGCTAACTCTAACCCTAAGTCGGCCCAAGAGAGGAGCCCCTCCAAAGGGGCCTGCTGCCACAACGCCAGGGATTGGGGACCCCCGAGCCACAGCACCAGACTCACCCTGCCGCACCGCTGGCACACGAGCCGCTAGGGGTACCGCCGTTCATTCAGGGAGGGAGAACGGGCAATGCTCACCATGCCCACGGCGACTTTCAAAGGCCCCCGGCACCAAAACGCTGGGGCCCACGCTCCGGTTTGCCAGCACGTTCACCTGGGCCTGTGCTCCACTTGGCGCACAGCCGGCGGTTCGGGCCTGCCAGCCTCCTGGGGGCTAACCCTGACCCTAGGCCGGCCCCAGAGAGGCCCCTCCCAAGGAGCCTGGCACTGCAACGCTGGGGATTGGGGACCCTCGAGCCTCACACCGGACTAACCCTGCCGCCGTGCCACCACCCGGGCCGGTAGGTGTGCCGCCGGTCATTCAGGGCGGGAGAAGGGGCAGGGCCCTCTGAGCCCCCAGTTAACTTTAAAGGCCCCCCGCGCCAAATCGCGGGGGCCCACGCTCCCGCTCACCAGCGCCTTTACTTCAGCCCATCCCTCCGCTCGCCATCTAGCCGGCGTATTGGGCCTGCCGGCCTCCTGGGAGCTAACCCTAACCCAAGATCGGCCCAAGAGGGGCCACTCCCAAGGGGTCTGGCGCGGGAATGCTGGGGATTGTGGACCTCTGAGCCACAGCGCCGGACTCACCCTGCCGCACTGCCGCCACCCGGGCCACTAGGGGCACTGCTGGTCATTCAGGGCGGGAGAACATGCAGGGCCCTAGGAGCCCCCAGCGACCTTCAGAGGACCCCCACGCCAAAACGATGGGGCCCATGCTCCCGCTAACCTGCGCCCTCACTTCGGCCCGCCCTCCGCTCGCTGCACAGCTGGCGAATCGGGGCTGCCGGCCTCCTGGGGGCTAACCCTAACCCTAGGCCGGCCCCCGAGGGGCCCCTCCCAAAGAGACTGCCGCCGAATGCCGGGGATTGGGGACCCCAGAGTCGCAATGCTGGATTCACCCTTGCGCCCCGCCGACACCCGGGCCACTAGGGCACTGCCGATCATTCAGGGCGGGAGAACAGGCAGGGCCCTCCCTGCCCCGGTAACCTTCGAAGGCCCCCAGCGCCAAAAAGCTGGGGCCCACTCTCCCGCTCGCCAGATCCCTGATCTTCGACCGCACTTCCGCTCGCCCCAGAGGGCGGATCGTGCCTGCCGGCCTCCAGGGGCTAACCTTTACCCTAGGTCGGCCCCTGAGGGGCCCCTCCCAAGGGGCCTGGCGCTGCAACGCTGGGGACTGGGGACCCCCGAGCCCCAGCGCCGGACTCATCCTGCCGCCCCGCCGTCACCCGGGCCGCTAGGGGCGCTGCTGATCATTCATGGCGGGAGAACTGGCAGGGCCCTCCGAGGCCCGGCGACCTTCTAAGGCCCCCCCTGCCAAATGCTTGGGCCTACGCTTCCCTCGCCAGCGCCCTCACATCGGCTTGCCCCTCCGCTCGTGGAACAGCAGAGGGATCGGGCCTGCCGGCCTCCTGGGGGCTAAGCCTGACCCTAGGTCGGCCCCCAAGGCGCCCTTCCCAAGTGGCTTGGCGCCAAACGCAGGGGATTGGGGACCCCTGAGCTGCAGCGCCGGACTCACCCTGCCGCCAAGCCGACACCGGGCCTGCTGGGGCGTCGCCGGTTATTCACGGTGGGAGATCCGGCAGGGCCCTCAAGACTCCGGCGTCTTTCGAATGCCATCCGCGCCAAAACGCCGGGGCCGATGCTCACGCTCGACAGCGCCCTCAACTCGGCCCACCTCTCCGCTCACCGCACAGCCGGTGGATCGGGACTTCCGGCCTCCTGGGGGCTAACTCTAACCGTAGGTCGGCCCCAGAGGGTTCCCTCCAAGGGGCCTGGCGCCGCAACGCTGGGGATTGGGGATCCCCGAACCATAACGCCGGACTCACCCTGCTGCCCCGCTGCCAC
This sequence comes from Ursus arctos, assembly GCF_023065955.2. Classification (NCBI taxonomy): domain Eukaryota; kingdom Metazoa; phylum Chordata; class Mammalia; order Carnivora; family Ursidae; genus Ursus; species Ursus arctos. The sequence goes on from NW_026623057.1 coordinate 1,052,895, forward strand.
CCGGGCCGCTAGGGGCGCCGTCAGTCATTCAGGTCAGGAGAACAGGCAGGGCCCTCCGAGCCCCCAGTGACCTTCAAAGGCCCCCACAGCCAAAACGCTGGGGCCCACGCTCCTGCTCTCCAGCGACCTGACCTCGGCCCACCCCTCCACTTGCCGCACAGGCGGCGGATTGAGCCTGCCGCCTCCTGGAGGGTAACCCTAACCCTAGGTTTTCCCCCCGAGGGGCCCATCCTAGGGGCCTGGCGCCGCAACGCCTGGGATTGGGGATTCCGGAGCCACAGCGCCGGACTCACCATGCCGCCCCACCGCCACCTGGGCCCCTAGGGGCGCCACCGGTCATTCAGGGCAGGAGAACGGGTAAGGCCCAACTAGGCCCTGGAGACCTTCCAAGGCCCCCCGTGCCAAAACGCTGGGTACTATGCTCCCGCTCGCCAGCGCTCTCACCTCAGCCCACTCCTCCGCTCGCTGCACAGCGGCAGATCGGGCCTGCTGGCTTCCTGGGTGCTAACACATACCCTAGGTCAGTCCCTGAGGGTCCACTCCCAAGGGGCGTGGCCCCGCAAGGCCCGGGATGGGGACCCCTGAGCCCCAGCAATGTACTCAACCTGCCGCTCCGCCACCACCCAGGCCACTTGGGGCGCCGCCGGTCATTTAGGGTGGGGGAACGGGCAGGGCCCTCCGAGCCCCCGGCGACGTTCGTAGGTCCCCCGCGCCAAAACGCTGAGGCCCACGCTCCCGCTCTCCAGCGCCCTCACCTCGGCCCGCCCCCCCCCCCCCAGCTGCACAGCCGGCGGATCCAGCCTGCCAGGCTCCTCAGGGATAACCCTAACCCTAGGTGGGCCCCAGAGTGGCCTCTCCCAAGAGGCCTGGTGCCGCAACGCCAGGGATTGGGGACCTGCAAGCCGCAGCGCCGGGCTCACCCTGCCGCCCCGCCGCCACGCGGGCCGCTAGGGGCGCCGCCGGTCATTCAGGGCGGGATAACCGGTAGGGCCCTCTGAGCCCCTGGTGAAATACGAAGGCCCCCCACGCCAAAATGCTGGATACCACGCTACGGTTCGACTGCGCCCTACCACGGTCCATCCCTCCGCTCACCGCACAGCCGGCGGATCGGGTCTGCCGGCCTCCTGGGGGCTAACCTAACCTTAGGACAGTCCCCGAGGGGCCCCTCCCAAAGGGCCTGGCGCTGCAACGCTGGGGATTGGGGACCCCCGAGCCCCAGCGCCGGACTGACCCTGCCACCCCGCCGCCACCCGGGGCGCTGGGGGCGTCGCCGGTCCTTCATGGCGGGAGAACGGGCAGGGCCCTCCGAGCCCCCTGTGACCTTCGAAGGCCCCCCAAGCCAAAATGTTGGGGCCCACGCTCCCACTCACCAGCGACCTCATCTTGGCTCACCCCTCCATTCGCCGCAGAGCCGGTGGATTGAGCCTGCCGGCCTCCTGGGGGCTAACCCTAACCCTAGGTTGGCCCCCGAGGGGCCCCTCCCAAAGGGACTGCCACGGAACGCCAGGGATTGGGGACCCCCGAGTCGCAACCCTGGACTCACCCTTCCACCCCGCCAACACCGGGCCGCTAGGGCACCACCGATCATTCAGGGTGGGAGAACAGGCAGGGCCCTCCCTGCCCCGGTGACCTTCGAAGGCCCCCAGCGCCAAAACGCTGGGGCCCACTCTCCCGCTCGTCAGCTCCCTGATCTTCGACCGCGTCTCCGCTCGCCACAGACGGCAGATCGTGCCTGCCAGGCTCCAGGGGCTAACTTTTACCTTAGGTCGGCCCCGGAAGGGCCCCTCCCAAGGGGCCTGGAGACGCAACGCCGGGCATTGGGGACCCCTGAGCCTCAGCGCCAGATTCACCCTGCTGCCCCGCCGCCACTCAGGCCGCTAGGGGTGCCTCCAGTCATTCAGGGCGGGAGGAGGGGCAGGGCCCTTCGAGCCCCCAGCGACGTTTGAAGGCCTCCCACTTCAAAACGCTTGGGCCCACACTCCCTCTCGCTAGCGCCCTCACCTTGGCCCGCCCCTCCGCTTGCTGCACAGCCGGCAGATCAGGCCTGCCGACCTCCTGGGGGCTAACCCTAACCCTAGGTCGGCCCCCGAGGCGTCCCTCCCAAGGGACCTGGCGCCACAATGCCGGGGATTGGGGACGACCGAGCCCCAGCGTCGGACTCACCCTGCAGCCCCGCCGCCACTCAGGCCGCTAGGGGTGCTGCCTTTCATTCAGGGTGGGAGAACAGGCAGGGCCCTCCGAGGCCCCGGTGATCTTCAAAGGCCCGTTGTGCCAAAACGCCAGGGCCCACGCTTTCGCTCGCCAGCGCCTTAACCTTGGCCCGCCCCTCCGTTCACGGCCTAGCCGGAGTATTGGGCCTGACGGCCTCCTGGGAGCTAACTCTAACCCTTGGTCAGCCCCCGAGGGGCCCCTCCCAAGGGGCCTGGCACCGAACTCAGGGGATTGGGGACCCCCGAGCTGCAGCGCAGGAATCACCCTGCCGCCAAGCCCACACCGGGCCTGCTGGGGCGTCGCCGGTCATTCAGGGTTGGTAAACAGGCAGGGCCCTCGAGACTCTGGCGACTTTCGAAGGTCATCCGCACCAAAACGCTGGGTCCCAAGCTCGCGCTCACCAGTGCCCTCAACTCGGCCCGCCCCTCCGCTCACTGCAGAGTTGGTGGATCCGGCCTACCGGCATCCTGGGGGTAACTCTAACCCTACGTTGGCCCCAGAGGGGCCCATCTGAAGGGGCCTGCCACCACAACGCCGGGGATTGGGGACCCCCAAGCCTCAGCACCGGAATTACCCTGCCGCCCCGCCGCCACCCAGGCTGCTAGGGCTGCCGTCGTTCATTCAGGGTGGGAAAATGGGCAGGGCCCTCTGAGCCCTCGGTGAACTTCGATAGCAGCCGCGCTAAAACGCTGGGGCCCACGCTCCTGCTCGCCAGCGCCCTCACCTCGGCCCGCCCCTCCGCTCCCCGCACAGCAGCGGATCGGGCCTGCCAGCCTCCTGGGGGCTAACCCTAACCCTAGATCGGCCCACGAGGGGTCCCTCCCAAGGGGCCTGGCGCCGCAACGCCGGGGATTGGGGACCACCGAGTCGCAACGCTGGACTCACTCTTATGCCCCGCCGACACCCGGGCCCCTAGGGTGCCGCTGATCATTCAGGGCGGGAGAATGGGCAGGGCCCTCTGAGCCCTCGGCGACTTTCGATAGCAGCCTGTGCCAAAACACTGGGGCCCACGCTCCCCCTCGCCAGCGCCCTCACCTCGGCCCGCCCATCCGCTCGCCGCACAGCAGCGGATCGGGCCTGCCGGCCTTCTGGGGGCTAACCCTAACCCTAGGTCGGCCCCCAAGTGGCCCCTTCCAAGGGGCCTGGCGCCACAACGCTGGGGATTTGCGACCCCCAAGCCCCAGTGCTGGACTTACCCTGCCGCCCCGCAACCACCCGGGCCGCCAGTGGCACCACTGGTCATTCAGGGGGGGGACCGTGCAGGGCGATCTGAGCCCCCAGCGTCCTTCAAAGGGCCCCCACGCCAAAACGCTTGGGCCCAGGCTCCCGCTCACCAGCGCCCTCACCAGGGCCCGCCCCTCCGCTCGACGCACAGTGGGCAGATAGGGCCTGCCGGCCTTCTGGGGGCTAACCCTAACCCTAGGTCAGCCCCCGAGGGGCCCCTCCCAAAGGGCCTGCACCACAAAGCCGGGGATTGGCGACCCCCGCGCCCCAGCACCAGACTCACCCTGCCGCCCTGCTGCCACCTGGGCCGCGAGGGGCACCACCAGTCATTCAGGGCGGAGGAACAGGCAGGGCCCTCCGAGACGCTGGCAAACTCTGAATGCCCCTGAGTCAAAATGCTTTGGCCCATGCTCCCACTCGCCAGTGCCCTCACCTCGGCCCGCCCCTCCGCTCACTGCACAGCTGGCGGATCGGGCCTGTCATCCTCCTGGGGGCAATCCCTAACCCTAGTTTGGCCCCCGAGGGGCCCCTCTCAAGGGGACTGGCGCTGAACGCTGGGGATTGGGGACCCCCGAGCCTCAGCACCGAACTCACCCTGCTGCCCCGCTGGCACCCGAGCCGCTAGGGGTACCGCCATTCATTCAGGGTGGGAGAACGGGCAGGGCCCTCCGAGCCACCGATGACCTTCGAAGGCCCCCCACGCCAAAACGCTGAGACCCACGCTCCCATCGCCAGCGCCCTCACCTCAGCCCTTCCCACCGCTCACCGCAGAGCTGGCAGATCAGGCCTGCTGGCCTCCTGGGGTCTAACCCTAACCCTAACTCTAAACCTAAACCCTAAACCCTAACCTTAACCCTAACCCCTAAACCTAACCCTACCCTCAACCCTACACCTTCCCCTAAACCTACCCATAACCCGTACCCTAACCCTAACCCGTACCCTAACCCTTACCCTAACCCTAAACCGTACCCTAACCTGTACCCTAACCCGTATTCTAACCGTAACACATACCCTATCCTGTACCCTAACCCTAACACGTACCCTAATCCGTACCCTAACCCTAACCCAAACCCATACCCTAACACTATCCCTAAACCGTCCCCTAACTCGTACCCTAACCCTAAACCCTAAACCCTGAACCTAACCCGTACCCTAACCGGTACGCTAACCTGTAGCCTAACACTACCCGTATACTAACCCTAACCCTAAACCCTAACCCTAACCAGTACCCTGCCTTAACACTAACCTGCAGCCTATCCCGTACCTTAACCCTTACCCTAACCCGTACCCTAACCCTAACCCGGACCCGAACCCATACCCTAACCCGAACCCTAACCCTAACTAGTAACTTAACCTGTACCCTAACCCATACCCTAACCCTAAACCGTACCCTAAACCTAACCCATTCCCTAAACCGTACCCTAACCCTAACCCTAACCTAAACCTAACCCGTATCCTAACCCATACCCTAAACCACACCCAAACCCAAACCCGTACCCTATCCCTAACACAAAACGTAACCCTAACGATAACCCATACCCTAACCCTAACCCATACCCTAATCCATACCCTCACCCTAACCTGTACCCTAACCCTAATCCTAAACCGTAACCTAACCCGTACCCTAACCCTAACCCATACCCTAACCTTAACCCATATCCTAACCCTAACCTGCACCCTAAACCGTACCCTAACCCGTCCCTAAACTGTACCCTAACGCGTACCCTAACCTGTACCCAAACCCTAACCCATACCCTAACCCGTACCCTAACCCTAACCCGTACACTAAACCCAAACCCTAAACCCTAACCCGTACCCTAAACCCTAATCCGTACCGTAACCCATAACCCCTAACCTGCAACCCCTAAAGCCAACCCTAACCCGTAACCTCACCTTACCCTAACCCTAACCCCTACCCTCACCCGAACACTAACTGTAACCCGTACACTAACCCTAACCCGTACCCTAATCCGTACCCTAACCCCGGGGATTGGGTACACCTGAGCCCCACCACGGGACTCAGCCTGCCACCCCTCAGGAAACCATGCCCCTTGGGACGCCGCAGAGCATCCCGTGCAGAATTAGTAGGGCCCCCCTGAGCCCCCAGCGATCCTCGGCGGCCCCCTACACCCCAACTCTGAGGCCCACGCTCATCCCGCCCCGCGCCTTCCCTTCAGCCTGCCACCAAGCTCGTCGCAGAGCCGGCAGATCAGTCCTGCCCGGTTCCTGGGGCCTAGTCCTGACCCTAGGTCAGCTAGGGAGGGCCCCTCCCCCGGGGCCCAGTGCCGCAGCCCCGGGGACTGGGGACACCTGAGCCCCACTGCAGGACAAAGCCTGCGACCCCGCAGGAAACCGTGCCCCTTGGGAGTCTGTAGAGCATTCAGGGTGGGAGAACCGGGAGGGCCCCCAGAGCCCCCGGAGAACTTCAGCGATCCTTAAGCCCCAACCTTGATGCCCATGCTCACCCCACCCCGTACCCTCACCTCAACCCGTGGCAGAGCTCGCCATATAGCGGGCAGATCTGGCCTGCGGGGTTCCTGGGCCCCAACCCTAACCCTAGTTCATCTGTGGAGGGGCCCCTCCCCAGGAGCCTGGAGCCGCAGCCGCGGGGATTCGGGACACCTGAGCCCCACCGCAGGACTCAGTCTGCCACCTTGCAGGAAACCGTGCCCCTTGGGAGGCCATAGAGCATTCAGGGCGGGAGAACCAGGAGGGCCCCCCTGAGCCCCCAGCGAACTTTGGCGGCCTCCCGCACCCCAACCCTGAGGCCCACGCTCACCCTCCCCACACCCTCACCTCAGCCTGTGTAGCTCACCATACAGCCAGCAGATCGGGCCTGCGGGGCTCCTGGGGCCTAACCCTAACCCTAGGTCAGCCGCGGGTTTGGCGGCCTCCCCAGGAGCCTTACACCGCAGCCCCGGGGAATTGGGATACCTGTGCCCCGCCTCAGGACTCAGCTTGCCAGTCCACAGGAAACCGTGCCCCTTGGGGCGCTACAGAGCATACAGGGCACGAGAACTTGGGGAGGCCCCCGGAGCCCGTCCCCACCTTTGGCAACCCCCGTGCCCCAACCCTGAGGCCCATGCTCACCCTCCCCCATGGCCTCATCTCAGCCCTCCACGGAGCTCGCCGCACAGCTTGCTAGATTGGCCCTGCCGGGCCCCTGGACCCTAACCCTTACCCTAGTTTGGCCACAGAGGGGCCCCTCCCCAGGATCCTGGCGCCCAACTCCGGGGGATTGGCGACACCCAAGCCCCACCGTAGGACTCAGCCTGCAGCCCACAGGAAACTGTACCGTTTTGGGGCACAATAGAGCATTCAGGGCAAGAGAACTGGGACACCCCCTCAGAGCCCCTGCTGGTGAACCCCGACCTTTGTGAGCCCTTCCGGATCAAACCCCAAGGCTCACAGTCACCCGCCCTTGTGCCCTCATCTCAGTCGGCCTGGGAGTTCTCTGAGCACTGGGCAGTTCGCACCTGCTGTCTCTTGAGGCCTAACCTAACCCTGGGTCTTCTGCTGAGGGTCCCCTCCCCGTTTGCCGGCCTCCAAGGTACCAGGCATTGGGCTCACCTCTGCACGACTAGAGGACTCAGCCTGCCCCACTGCAGGAAACTGTCCGTTTGGGGCTGCAGAAAGGATTCATAGCAGGAAAATCGGAGGGCCCCCCTCAGCCCATCCCAGGGAACCCCCACTTTCAGAGATCTCCCCGGATCCAATTAGTAGCTTCACACTGACCTTTAAACTTGCTCTCCATGGAGATCTTTTGAAATTCTCCACAATTCCAACCGATGGCATCATCCAGCTTCAGTGCCTTACCCAGCTTTAGGTCTTGAGATGGATTAAAATGGGAAGTCATTTCACTGATGACGATGTACTGGTGACCAAAAGATACATGCATAAATGCTTCATATCACTTGGCTTCAGGGAAATGCAAATCTAAACCCCTATAGATGCCATATCACACGAGGCCGAATATCTAAAAATAAGAAGACATGAAACTATACATGTTGGAGAGGATGTGGAGAAACGGGAACCCTCTTACACCCCTGTGCGAATGCAGTCCGGTACAGCCACTCTGGAAAATGGTACGGAGTTTCCTCAAGACGTTATAAATAAAGCTACCCTATGTCCCAGCAATTGCACTACTGGGGATTTACCCCAAAGAGACAGAGGTAGTGAAGACGGGACACATGAACCCCAGTGTTCATAGCAGCAATATCCATAATAGACAAGCTGTGGAAAGAGTGCAGATGAGCATGGACAGATGAATGGATAAAGAAGATGTGGATCATATATATAATGGAATATTACTCAGCCATCAGAAAGGATGAATACTTACCATCACACCGACCTGGGTGGAGCTGGAAGGTATTATGCTGAGTGGAATAAGCCAATGAAAGAAAGACAATGATCATATGCTTTCACTCCTATGTGGAATATCAGAAACAGGGAAGAAGACCATAGGGAGGGAAAATAGAAAGGGAAGTCATCAGAGGGAGAAAACCCATGATAGACTCTTAACTATCGCAACAAACTGATGATTGCTGGAGGAGAAGTTGGGGGGGGGGTAACTGGGTGAGTGGCATTAAGGAGGTCACACAATACAATGAGCACTGGGTGTTCCACACGACTGGTAATTTATTGAAGACTACATCTGAAACTAATGATGTACTGTAAGTTGGCTAATTGAATTTAAATTAAAGAATAAAAGACCTCGAATAAACAATCCTAAACATTTGTATGGAACCACTAAAGATACTGAACAGCCAGTGCAATGTGGAAAAGAAAAACAAAGCTGGAGGACTCACAATTTCAGATTTCAGGTTATACTACAAAGCTGCAGTCATCCTAACAAGAGAGTACGGCACAAAAATAGACACAGCGACCAAAGGAACAGGATACAAGTTCAGACAGAAACCCACAATTATGTGGTCCATGAATCTTCCACAAGGCAAGCAATGATATCAAAAGGGAAAAGGACAGTCTCTACAACAAATGGTGTTGGGAAAACTAGACAGCTACGCACAAAAGAATGAAATTAGACTGCTTTCTTACACAATACAGACAAACACAAAACAGTTTCAAGACCTCAATAGGAGACCTAAATCCACAAAAATTCTACAGGAGGGAAGACAGTAACTTCTTGACATGGACCATACCAACGTTTTTCTAGACTGTCTCCTGAGGCAAAGGAAATGAAAGCAAAAATAAACTATTGGGAATAGAGCAAAATAAAAAGTTTCCACATGGCAGAAGAACAATGAAAACGTAAAAATAATAAGACAACCTACTCAAAGGGAGAAGATGTTTGCAAAGATCATATGCAATAAAAGGATAGTGTCCAAAACATAGAACTGATACTACTCGACCCCCAAAAAACAAATAATTCAGTTAAAAAACAGGCAGAAGACATGAACAGACATTTCTCCAAAGAAGAAATACAAATGGCCAACAGTCCCGTGAAAAGATGTTCACCATCACCCATCATCAGGAAAATGTAAATCCAAAGGACAATGAGGTATTACCTCACACCTGTCAGAATGGCTAACATCAAAAGCACAAGAAAGAGCAGGCGTTGGGAGGATGTGGATAAAGGGGAATCCTCGCGAACCGTGGGTGGGAATGCAAACTGTGATGGCCACCGTGGAAAACAATATGAAGGTTCCTCAAAAAATTAAATATAGAACTACCCTACGATCCAACAATCACACTACTGGTATTTGCCCAAAGACTATGAAAACAGCAACTTAAAAGGATACGTGCACCCCTATGTTTCTTGCACCTTTATTTACAATATCACAATATGGAAGCAACCCAAGTGTCTGTAGAAAAATTGACAAATGAGATGATAGATGTGTGTATTCACACACACACACACACACACACACACACACACACACACACACACAATGGAGTATTACTAGGCTTGAATGAAACCTTGCCATTTGCAGCCACATGGATGGAGCTAGAGAGTATTATCCTAACTGAAATCAGTCAGTCAGGGAAAGACAAATCCCATATGATGTCACTCTTCTAGGGAACTTAAAAAACAAACAAAACTAAATAAAGAGAAAAAGGAGACACAGCAAAATACAAACTCTTAACAAGAGAGAACAAACGGATGGTTACCAGAGAGGAGGAGGTGCATAGAGGGATGAGTGAAATAGATGAAGCGGATTAAGAGGACACTTTTCTGGATGACCACTGAGTAATATATAGAATTACTGAATCACTCTCTTGTACACCTGAAACGAATGTAACACTGTATGTTAGCTCTACTGGAATTAAAATAAATTTTTTAAAAAGATTTTTCTTTCAGGAACCTCTTTGAAAAAGCTTTTCCTCTGCAATGTGCACAAGCCCTACTTGGGAGGATTCACTCTACAATAATTATTCACTCTATGCCTCGAATTCAGATTTCACTGAGTTCTTACTGTGGATCCCAGCCCACGGGAGCCATGGTCCTTTTCTGTCCAGGCTCAGCACCTATGCCTTCAAGATTGGAAGTAGAGACACATGTCACTTCACAGTCCAGAAAGCTATTATTGTTTCTGTTTCAGTGTGAGAGAGTCACAGACTTTGGGACAGGTTTCAGAGCAGGTTTATTATGGATCCTGGATCTCTACTTCAATGTTCATTACCTGGATCCATTTGGCTAATAGGTTCCCTGTGGATGGACTTGCTTCCAAGCACATACATGGAAGATGCAAAGGTGAGTGGGCTTGGTGCGGGACAGGAAGAAGACCAAAATCAGACAAGGGTCCGACCCCTCCCCTGATCCAGGAACTGCTACAGGAGAGGGTATGGGAGGTAGAATCCATGCGAAACTCCAAGGTCACCAGCTGAACACAGGAGGCATAGGTCAAGGGATCCGGAGATGCAGGGGTTGAAGGCTGCTCTGAGCTACCTCTGGGAGGAAGGGAGGGAAGGAATGGGGAGACACTGCCTGCCCCTGGCCTATGCCAGCTGCCCACCGCTCCGACACGCATCCGTCTACACAGCTGACACACAGCCTGGGCTCAGGATGGGCTGGCTCGGGTCCCTCAATCCTCAGTGGGACAGCTGGCCCCAGGGCTCAGAGACAGGCTGAGGGAGATGAGAGGGAAAGCTGCCCCACCCACGTCATCCCCTCCTTGAGCAGACAGCCCTTCAGAACTGCTAAAAAAAAAAAAACAAAAAAAAAACCCACTAACGGCGTTGAAAGACATGCCATGGATGAACTAAGGCATAGAGATATGTAAAATAACATCCACTTTTAAGTTCAGAGCTGTCATCTCAGGAAGTGGGGAGAGCTTCCCTGAAGAAGACTGAGGGGAGGGCAGGCCATGCTGAAAAGGGAGACATGGCTCTCCTGATTGGGGACCTGCAGCCTCCTTCCAGGGCAGGACATCATCCTCGCATCACACGAGATCCATGGAAGTGTTCCATCAGGGCCAGATATTTGTCTGGAGAAGGCTACCCTGGCATCGGACTGCACAGGGCACCAGGGACGAGGGCCAGATGGAGGACGGACAATACCCCGGAGGCCATGGGGCAAGAGCAGAGGCACACGACCTTGAAGATGATGATGAAAAGCAGGAGGTGGCAGCATGGAGCCGGCCCGAAAGTGCCATGGGAGCAGTGCCCACAGCTACACTGACTGGGGGCCTTCTGTGCCAGGAGTGGCTGACTTCAGTGGGCTCCAGACTAGTCCTGACCACAAGTCTAGGAAGTGTGCACCACCCCCGGCCTCCTCTCCCCTTGCAGCTGCTAGGAATCACGGTCACAGACCCTGGTCAGCTTTTGTGGAAACCAAGCAGTGGCTCCCCCGCGTGCTGCACCTCTGGTGGTGGTCCAGTGCGACCCTCGTGCCTGGCCAGACACTGATGTCTACCTGTCTCCACACAAATCCACAGACAGGAGGGTGTCCCTGAATTCCACAGCACCTGATGAAACAGATCCACGGAACCCAACACCCAGTGGGTCACTCGGGACCTCACCTATGAGGTCATGGAGCTCACCATACCCTATTTCCGTCACTTCCCACAGAAAGCCTGGTTCTGATCCCCCACAATACCATACATCCTGGTTGCTGACCTGGGGTCATGCCATGAACCCACATGGCACCTTTCTTTTAGAGAAGCCTATGCCTACACCTCCTAGAAAATATTTCTAATGAAGTACAAGCCCATCAGGACTACGGTGTGAACGGTAGCACACAGCCTGCATGGTAGTAGTCAGTAATTCTAACAAGGGTTAACCCCACCCCCCGTCTCACAAAACCTTCCTCCGTCCCCACGGAACTCATGGTCTGCCCTCAGAAAACCCTCCAGGAAACAAACCTTTCATCTGAATGCTCTCTTCACCTTCTGCTACAAATCTTGTCCAACCACAATGATATGAAACTAGAAATCAGTCTCAAGAACAAAATGGGACAGTCAAAAACAGGTGGAGATTGGGGGGCCTGGGTGGCTCAGTCATTAACGATCTGCCTTCAGCTCAGGTCGTGATCCCAGGAGCCTGGGATCTAGCCCCGAATCAGGCTCCTTGCTCAGTGGGAAGCCCGCTTCTCCCTCTCCCACCCCCCTGCTTGCGTTCCCTCTCTCGCTGTCTCACTCTCTGCCAGATACTTAAATAATCTTAAAAACATATGTGGAGATTTAACAACATGCTACTGAACAACCAACAGTCAAAGAAGAAATCAAAAAAATTTTTAGAAATACCTTGACACTGATGAAAAAGACAACCTACAAAAACTTATGGGATGCAGCAAAAGTAGCTCTACGGGGGGGACGTTCATAGAAATTCAAGTCTTCATCAATCCATGAGAATGCTCTCCAATAAACAGCCTGATTTCTGTGGTAAAGAAGTAGAAAAAAAAAAACAGCAAACAAAGCCCCAAATTAGTAGAAATAAGGAAATAACAAAAAGGAATGCATAAATAAATCCAACAGAGACTAAAAAGACAAAAAAAAAAAAAACACACACACACACACACAATGAAAATGAGAGCTGCCTTTTTTGGAAAGATAAACAAAACTGACAAACTTAGCTAGACTCACCAAGAGAGACAGAGGACTCGAATGCAATCAGGAAAGAAAGATAATGGATTCCTGTCTCATATCAAAATCAAAAGAACTCTTCAACCTTGGACACAACAACTTCTTGCAAGCCACGTCTCTAAAGGCAAAGGAAATAAAAGCAAAAATGAACTATTGGCACTTCATCAAGATAAAAAGTTTCTGCACGGCAAAGCAAACGATCAACAAAACAAAAAGGCAACCTATGGAATCGAAGAAGATATCTGCAAATGATATTACAGATAAAGGGCCGGTATCCAAGATCTATAAAGAACTCCTCAAACTCGACACCCAAAAAATGGGCAGAAGACACAAAGAGATACTTGTCCAGAGAAGACATACAAATGGCCAACAGACACATGAAAAAATGCTCCACATCACTTGCCATCAGGCAAATACAAATCAAAACTACAATGAGATACCACCTTACACCAGTTAGAATGGTTAAAATTAACAAGGCAGGGGGCACCTGGGTGGCACAGCGGTTAAGCGTCTGCCTTCGGCTCAGGGCGTGATCCCGGCATTATGGGATGGAGCCCCACATCAGGCTCCTCCGCTATGAGCCTGCTTCTTCCTCTCCCACTCCCCCTGCTTGTGTTCCCTCTCTCGCTGGCTGTCTCTATCTCTGTGGAATAAATAAATAAAATCTTGAGAAGAAATTAACAAGACAGGAAATAAAAAAAAGTCAGAGAGGATGTGGAGAAAGGGGAGCCCTCTAACACTACTCGTGAGAATTCAAGCTGGTACAGCCACTTTTGAAAACAATATGGAGATTCCTCAAGACGTTGAACACAGAGCTATCCTACGACCCACCAATTGCACTACTGGGTATTTACCCCATAGACACAGAGTAATGAAAAGAAGGGGCACCTGTATCCCAATGTTCATAGCAGCAATGTCCCTAATAGCCAAACTGTGGAAGGAGCCAAGATGTCCTTCAGCAGATGAATGGACAGAGAAGATGTGGTTCATCTATACAATGGAATATTACTCAGTCATCAGAAAGGATGAATACCCACCATTTGCACCAACGTGGATGGACCAGGAGGGGATTATGCTAAGTGAAATTAAGTCAAGCAGAGAAAGACAATTATCATATCGTTTCACTCCTATGTGGAATGGAAGGAATAGCATGGAGGACATTAGGAGAAGGAAGGGAAAAGTGAAGGTGGGGAATGAGAGGGGGAGATGAACCATGAGAGACTATTGACACTGGGAAACAAACTGAAGGTTGCAGAAAGGGAGGGGTAGGGGAATGGGTTATCCTGGTGATGGGTATTAAGGAGGGCACGTGTCATAATGAGCACTAGGTGTTATATGCAAACAATGAATCCTGGAACACTACATCAAAAACAAATGAAGTACTGTAGGGTGACTAACATAATTTTAAAAAAAGAGAAAGATATGAAATCCATACAGGAAAACTGTCACTATTTGCAAATGACATGAAATCCCAAAGGATTCCACAAAAAAAAAAAAAAAAAAAAAAAAAAAAACAGAATAAACAAATTCAAGAAAGCTGCAGGATATAAAGTCAATATACAGAGACCTGTTGTCTTTATTTTTTTTCAGATTTTATTTATTTATTTGACAGGAAGAGAAAAAGCACGAGCCGGGGGAGTGTCAGAAAGACGGAGAAGCAGACCCTCGCTAAGCGGGGAGCCCAACACGGGGCTCGATCCCAGAACTCTGGGATCATGACCTGAGCAGAAAGCAGACGCTTCACCTATGGAGCCACCCAGATGACCCAACTTCTTGCATTTCTGTATACTGATGACACACTTTCGCAAAGAGAAATTAAAAAAGCAATGCCATTTACAATTGCATCAAAAAAAAAAATCTAGGAATAAAAGTAACCAAGAATGAGAAAGACATAGTACACTCAACACATGGCAGAAAAGAAATGAAAAACATGTGTGTCGAGGGGGGCAGAATGTATGGGTCAAAGATTTGGAAGGCAACACAAACAAATGGAAGCATACGCCATGCTCCTTAACTGGAAGAGTTAATTATGTGAACATGTCCATCGTACCCAAAGCAATCGACAGATGTGATGAAATCCCCATCTGAATTCCAGTGGCATTATTCGAGGAAATAGAAAACAGTCCTCAAACTTGTATGGAATCACAAAAGACCCCAAATACCCAAAGCAACCTGGAGAAAGAAAGGTGCAGTCAACACACTCCTGGATTTCAAGCTAGATTACAAAGCTGTTGTCATCAAAACAGGACGGTACTGGCAGAAACACAGACACCAGGTCAGCGGAACAGAACAGAAAGCTCAGAAACTTACCCACACGTAGATGACCCTAACTTACGACACAGCAGCAGAAGATATGCCATGAGGGAAGGACTGTGTCTTCAGTGAGCGGTCACAGGCCAACTGGACACTAAATGCAGAAGAATATAACTGGGTCACTTTCTTACACCACACACAAAATTTTTAATGGATGAATGATTTGAACATAAGACCCGAATCCATAAACCTCCAAGAAGACACAGGTACTAAGTCTCTCGACATTGGTTTTGGCAAAGAGTCTTCAGATCGGACACCAAATGCAAAGGCAACAAAAGCAAAAATAAACAAGTGGAACAACATCAAACTGAAATCTTCCACACGGCAAAAGAAACCATCAAAAACTTAAAAGGCCACTGACCCAATAAGAAAAAAATATCTGCGAATCATATGTGTGAGAAGAGGCTAATATCCAAAATGCACACAACACTCATACAAATCAAAACAAAAAAAAAAACTGTATAAAAAATGGGGTGAATATGTGAATAGATACTGTCCAAAGATGGCACACAGGTGCCAACAGACAGAAAAAGTTGTTCGACATCACTAATCATCGTCAGGGAAACATCAGTCAAACCCACAATCGGCTATCCCCTCACAACTGTTGGAACAGCAATTGTCCCAGAGACAGACACCAGGTGGGGTCAAGGGTGTGCAGACGAGGAGACACTGTGCGCTGTTGGTGGGAATGGAAATTGGTGCAGCCACTGTGACAAACGGTATGGAGGTTCCTGAAAAAATAAATACAACTACCGCATGACCCAGTAATGGCTCTACTGAGTATTGATTTGGAGAACACAAAAATACTGCCTCAAAAAGACAGATGCACTCCCACGTTCACTGCAGCATTATTCACAATAACCAGACATGGAAACACAGACCTTGGGGGCCTTATGCCAAGTAACTCAGACACAGAAAGACAAATACCAGATGCTCTCATGTACATTCCACGTGGAATAAACAAATACTGAACGCATAGATACTGAGAGCAGATTGGTAGGTGCCAGATTCGGGGATGGGGTGGTAGAAACGGGTGACGGTGGTCCAAGTCTCAATGTTTGAGTGAGAAAATCCGACAGTCATGAAATGTTCTGTCCAGCATGGAGACTAAAACTAACCCCGCAGCATGGGGTATAGGTTTCCCTGCTCTTTGAAAGTACAGGGCTTCTGAGAAACCTTGCACAGCAGAAATGGTGTAAAGAAGGAATGACCATTCATTTACACGGAAAAATTGGACAGTGTGCTCAGACTCCAAGATTCCTTCTCTTTGGCTTTTCTTAGGCCTCAGGACACAAGTTTCTAACGGAGGCCCAGCATAAATGAAGATAAAGCACAGCAGAGGCTCACAGACACAATTCAAAGTGCTGGTGGCTGGATGCGGAGAGCGGTTCCCAGCGGAAGGAGCTGGTTGGGGTGCACGCCGCCTCTGTCGTGCTTCTCCCCAAAACAGATGCTGAACGCGATTCTCACTGTTCACCTTTTTTCATAAGAGGGAAATCCTCTTTAGGTCTCTTCCTCTCACTGAAGCTGGGTAATAACGTAGTTCTTTCAAGAAAGCCAAGTGTCTTACTGTGAACGTTTAAAAGCTGGGGGATACTTGTACTTGAGCATTGCTGAGGGAGGAGATGTGAAAGGTTCTCCCAGACACAAACCTCAGCAGATCCACCGGGAAAGGCACCTTCCTCAGCATGCGGAACACGGACTACCTCCTTACCCCAGAAACCCTCTCCTTCCCCTCGATCAGGACAACCCACAACAGCTGGGAGTTACCCCAATTCCTCCGTTCTCCTGCTCCTAATATCTAACTCATCAGCAAATCCTGTGAGCTCCATCTTCAAAATGGACCCAGAATAGGTCTAACCACTCCATCCAAGGCCACCTGTCTGGTCCACAGTGCCTGAGTTCCTGGAAAAGCTTCGTCATTGACCTGCCTTGCCATCTTCAACCCTCTGTCATCTGTTCTCAACGCTGTAGCCACGATGGCCTAGTGAAACAGGGTCTCATGGGGTTATAGCCCTGGAATGGCTTTCTGTCGCCCTCTGTCACCTCCCTGAGGTCATGTCCTAAGCTGTCCCCTGTGGCCACAGGGCCTTCTTGCTGCTCCTGGACATATCTGGAATTCTCCTGCCCCAGAGCCTTTGCACATGCTTTCCCTTCTGTTTAGAATGCTCTTGATGTGTTCTCACTCGCCTTCTGAGAAGTCTGAATTGGAGTGACAGGGACAGAAGGTGAGGCTGTGTGTGTTGGGTGAGGCTGGTGGCCCAGAAAAAGGTTTTCTGCCAGCTCTCCACCTGTGCCTCACTTGTCCTCAGCCAGGAACTTGCACACAGCCCTCACCTGTCACAACTCTCACACAGGAGACCCACAGCCACCCCTGGAGCCCACCCTGCCCACACCCTGCTGCAGAATGCATTCAGCTCTCCTCTGGGACCCCTGTCAGCTTTACCCAGACCTGGAACTCCCCCGTCTCCTGCAAAGCTCCCGGATTCCCCCTCTTCTTGCAAAATCACACTGGCGCAAGGCTTTCATGAGAAAGCTATAATGCTAACTAATGAAAGGTTCACACCTACTTTCCCCTTCTGTTGCCTTTCTCTCCTTCTGTCCTACCTGTGCAAACTGTAACATATCAGTGGAACATGAACATGCTCTGAGATCTGAATCTTTCATTGCAGCTTTCTGAGGACTCCTTATGTGATAAGAAACTAGTGTATCTTACAACAGGGTGTTTTACAACTATCATCTATAGAACAGTACAGCCCAAATCACTACAATTTTACCTCACTCTTCATGAAGCAGAACACTTTTTCCTTTCTTCTTTTACTTAAATTCCAGTTAGTTCACATGCCATGGAATATTCGCTTCAGGGGTAGGATTTAGTGATTCCTCACCTGCATACAGTACCCAGTGCTCATCACAAGCGCCCTCCTTAATACCCCTCACCCATTTAACTCTTCCCCCCACGCCCCTGTCCTGCAGCAACACTCAGTTTGTTCTCCAAGGTTGAGTCTATTTCCTTGTTTGCCTTTCTCATCACCCCTCAACTCTGTTCATCTGTTTTCTTTCTGAAATTCCACAAGCGTGAGAGCATAGGATATTTGTCTTTCCTCACTAATTTTGTTTAGCTTAATACACTCTAGATCCATCCACATCCTTGCAAATGGTAAGATTTCATTCTTTTTGAAACTGGGTCATATTCCCATATATATATATATGTGTATATATATATGTATATATACATATATACATATATATATGTGTGTATATATATATATATATACACATATATACATATATACATATATTTACGTATCCCACATCTGCTTTATCCATTCATCAGTGCATGGACTTTGGGATTCTCTCCATAGTTTGGCTACTGTGGACATTGTTGCTATAAACATCATGGTGCATGTACCCCCTTCGAATGTGCATTTTTGTATCTTTTGGGTAAGCACCTAGGAGAGCAATTGCTGGATCATGTGGTTGTTCAATGCTTAACTTTTCGAGGAACCCCCACACTGTTTCCCAGACTGTCTGCACCACTCTGCATTCCCACCAACAGGATGGGAGGGTTCCCCTTTAAGCAGAACATTATCTGCTGGCAATTTCATAAGAGGAAACAAAACCTCTGCGAGATGCACCCAGGGTCAGGCAAGCAGTTGCAGAATTCACCCCAAGGCTCCTGACGCCAAGCCCCTTGAAGCCACCAGCATGCCACTATCCAAAAGAATTCCCAGACTCTCCTTCTGACTCCACCACCAAAGAAACTACAGACAGAATATGGCACCTCAAAATATCGAGATAATAGTAAAACTAGACAGTCAAGCTCAACTTTTAAACAGGAACAGGCCCATTTGGATAATTTTGAATTTTCCCTCCACCCTAATTTTAACTCTTCTGATGAATAAACTAATCAATGATGAAACATCACCTTTGTCAAATGACATCATCCAACTCTGTATCAGATGAAAAAAAGCCATCTAACTCTAGATGCTGGCCACTCAACCATATCTTAGGCCCAATTGAATAAACATTGTTAGATGAAGGAACAAATTAGATGTTACAAACAGGCACAGAGTGAATCTCACCTTCCCTTTCTAATAAAAGAGGGTTCCTAGGAAACAGATAGTCAAAATACATTTGTAAGCAATAAATGGACAGAGAAATTGTGATCCCCTGCAAAGTTCTACCTGCAGGGAAACTAAGTAATTCTTGCACCAAACCCAGAATGCTGACAGCTACTTCAATTTTACTTTGTGGCTCAACTAGAGAAAAGAGAAAAGCCCAGGAGGTTTTGGGATAATGAGAGGTTTTACCTCCAGTCCTGACATAGATAGGACATTATGCCAAAATAGCTGTGTTTTCTCTGAACACTGGCGTCCTGTGACAAGCTGCCTCCCTGACTCAGATGCTGACGTTCAAAACCTCGGGTCTCATGGAGCCAGAGCAGAGAAGTGCTGTCAGCTGGGGAGAAGAAGGCACCTCTGACCTAAAGCCTGCACACCTGCTTCGGTTTCTGGACGAAGGGGCAACACATACTTGTTGTTTAGCAGTAATTATCTTCATTCTCAATAGACCAATGACCTTGCCTTTTCTGGAAAGCAGACTTACTCTTCTAAAGAAACCCTCAATTCGTCTATTCCCAATGCAACTAGAGTGGGGTCTGGTTTACGCCCGCCTCCAGGCCCCCACCTGGAGGATTTTCCTGCATGATTCTAACAGCCAATTACCACTAACTCGGGGGCACACGGGGCATAATGCTGAAGTTGGGGGATGGCTCTGGGGCTTGCTACTGCCACACCTGTGCCTGGGGGACCAGGGCACACCCTGCTGAACTCGGGGTACTGCTCAAGATGCATCACCTGCACTGTGTCAGAGAACCGGGGGACACCCCACTGAAGGTGGGGATTCTGTGAGGTCCTTACCCGCACTCTTCCCGGGGAACAGGGGAAACCCTGAAATTCTGCAACCCATCCCACAAAAGCTCAGGTGAGTGGGCGCCCTGGAGTTCACGGGTATGGGGAATAAGGCCAGTTGAGGACATGGGGCGGAAGAGACTTTAAAGGGAAAAAGAAAACTCACCTGAGTCCCCACAATGAACCCTCTCCACGTGCCCTTCCAGAACCCTGCCTCCCACCTGGGGCGCACCCTACCCCCCGACCCCCACCCCGGGGCATGCTGCTCACTCACCAGCCCGGACCTCCGCAGGGCAACTCTCTCTCTCCCAGTGCCCCTTCTTCTGCCCCAGGTCTGCAACCCGCTGCAACTCTGGGACCGCCCACAGAGACGTAGCTCCACCCCCAAGCGGTGATTGGTCGGGGAGGGTGGTGCCCTAGCCCCTTGGATGCCGGGCAACCCGCCCTCAAGCCCCTGGAACCCTGAAAGTGCAGGGGGTCCAAGAGGCGCCTCCTCTACTCAACACCCAGCACAGGCATGGGTGGGGTCGTGGGCCGGGCTCCCCCCACACACCTGGCCCCTTCCAGGGACCCCCCTCTAGCTGCAGACCACCCTCAGCGTCCTGCCCCTTCCCTTTCTGCACCAGCCCTCCCTGCTGGGGTGTGCCTGGTTCTGGGCAAGGTCAGTGGCTCTCAGACCCTCCAAGGCTTGGGCTTTAGGACATGCAATGATTTCATGCATTTTCAGTATGTACATGTCAGTATGACTTTAATCTTATGGGAGCCAAAGAGGTTCTTTATTTTTTCTTATCTTCATGTTGGCATTTTTGGTTATTGTTTTCTTCTCGAAACAGATGTACAACATGTGCTTGGGGCAGAAATAGGGCCCATGCTTTGAGGTTTTGCCCAGTCATTTTGAGCCGGGTAAAATGTTAAAGGATAGCTTCCCTGGGAGCCCAGGATCAGGGCCCACAGATGATATAAGATAAACATTACTTTTATCATTATAATTGCTCCTAAATGGAGGAATTTGAGACAAAAGCACCTTTCACAAGAGTACCAAGAAATCAAAATGATGCCCACAGAAGGCTACCTGCTCCATGGTCAGCACAGGTAACAGAAGTGTTCACAGTCTCTGGACTCCTGCCCTTCTCCTGCCCAAATCTCTGAAGCACACAGACCACTTAAAATCAGAATTGTAGAACTGCTAGACACCTTAGAGATGTCTGGCACCATTCCCTTGGACTGCAGTATAAAACACAGTAGCTCGTTGTCACAAACTAATTTCAACATGAAGTGCCCCCTGGATGCACTAAGTTCTTTCTCTGCAAATGTTGACTAATGTAAGTCACAGTCATACCAGTTAAACACTACGATGGCTGGGAAGTCATCGTCGGTAAGGGAATATTTTAGCCATGTTTATAAGCATTGGCTCACTTTGTAGAAGAGGCTGAGCTGAGTGTTTTTAAATACTATTTCAGGTACAAGAGAGGAGTTAAGATGGCGGAGGAGTAGGGGACCCCTTTTTCACAGGTCCCCTGAGTCGAGCTGGATAGGTACCAGACCAGCCTAAACAACCACGGAATCAGCCTGAGACGCAGGAAGATACATCTGGATCTCTACAAATGAACATCTCCAGCGCTGAGTATTGAGGTACGAAGCGGGGAGCCGTGAAACCGGGCACAGATATCGGAAGATAAACGGAAGGGGGAGGGAGCCGCCGCGTTCGGGCGCCGGGAAGCGGCAGCCACCTGGGGGGGGGGGGGAGCGGGCGGACTCACAGAGGGCACCCGCGAGAGAGCGGACTGAGACCGGTGAGCCGGGAGCGCGCGCCACCAGGCATCTCGCGGAACCCGGGAATCCCGTGTGCTCACGGGATCCAGACTGAGACCGGGAGCTCCCGGAGCGCATGCGGGGCAGCTGGCAGCTGGCAGGCCACCTGCACGGGGGAGCGGGCGGACTCACGGTCGGCACCCGCGAAACAGCAGACTGAGACCCTGAACCGGGTGCGCGCGCCACCAGGCTTCTCACGGAATTCCTGAATCCCGGTGTGCTCACGGGATCCAGACTGAGACCAGGAGCTTCTGGAGCACGCGCAGGGCGGCTGCCGGTTGGCGGGCCACCTGCACGGGGGAGCGGGCGGACTCACGGTCGGCACCCACGAAACAGCAGACTGAGACCCTGAACCGGGTGCGCGCGCCACCAGGCTTCTCACGGAACTCCGGAATCCTGGTGTGCTCACGGGATCCAGACTGAGACCAGGAGATCCGGGAGCGCGCGGGGGGGGGGGGGGGGGGGGCGGCGGCTGGCGGCTGGCAGCATTAGAAACACAAAGGACAGAGACGCGCCTGCCCTGGAAGTGAGGGCAGGGACGCCGGGTGTGGGGCGCACATCCCGGGACGCTACAGGGTTGAGCAGCACCAACAGTAACGGAGTTAAAGTGGCCAGAACATCGGTGGAGAATGGGCCGCAATCCCTCTGTTCTGTGACAATTCAGCCTCTGCTGCTCTGACTCTCAGAAGAGGCACAGCAGACCGCCAGAGAAAGCCGCCAGGGAACAAAAGCCTGGAAATACCGGCTCACAGCGTGCCCACCGCCATCCCCCCTCGCAGGGGACACGGAAACTCTACCCAAACAGGGTTGCCTGAGTATGGGCCTGGCAAAATACAAACCCTTAACAATAGAGAACAAACGGATGGTTACCAGAGAGGAGGAGGTGCATAGAGGGATGAGTGAAATAGATGAAGCGGATTAAGAGGACACTTTTCTGGATGACCACTGAGTAATATATAGAATTACTGAATCACTCTCTTGTACACCTGAAACGAATGTAACACTGTATGTTAGCTCTACTGGAATTAAAATAAATTTTTTAAAAAGATTTTTCTTTCAGGAACCTCTTTGAAAAAGCTTTTCCTCTGCAATGTGCACAAGCCCTACTTGGGAGGATTCACTCTACAATAATTATTCACTCTATGCCTCGAATTCAGATTTCACTGAGTTCTTACTGTGGATCCCAGCCCACGGGAGCCATGGTCCTTTTCTGTCCAGGCTCAGCACCTATGCCTTCAAGATTGGAAGTAGAGACACATGTCACTTCACAGTCCAGAAAGCTATTATTGTTTCTGTTTCAGTGTGAGAGAGTCACAGACTTTGGGACAGGTTTCAGAGCAGGTTTATTATGGATCCTGGATCTCTACTTCAATGTTCATTACCTGGATCCATTTGGCTAATAGGTTCCCTGTGGATGGACTTGCTTCCAAGCACATACATGGAAGATGCAAAGGTGAGTGGGCTTGGTGCGGGACAGGAAGAAGACCAAAATCAGACAAGGGTCCGACCCCTCCCCTGATCCAGGAACTGCTACAGGAGAGGGTATGGGAGGTAGAATCCATGCGAAACTCCAAGGTCACCAGCTGAACACAGGAGGCATAGGTCAAGGGATCCGGAGATGCAGGGGTTGAAGGCTGCTCTGAGCTACCTCTGGGAGGAAGGGAGGGAAGGAATGGGGAGACACTGCCTGCCCCTGGCCTATGCCAGCTGCCCACCGCTCCGACACGCATCCGTCTACACAGCTGACACACAGCCTGGGCTCAGGATGGGCTGGCTCGGGTCCCTCAATCCTCAGTGGGACAGCTGGCCCCAGGGCTCAGAGACAGGCTGAGGGAGATGAGAGGGAAAGCTGCCCCACCCACGTCATCCCCTCCTTGAGCAGACAGCCCTTCAGAACTGCTAAAAAAAAAAAAAAAAAAAAAAAAAAACCCACTAACGGCGTTGAAAGACATGCCATGGATGAACTAAGGCATAGAGATATGTAAAATAACATCCACTTTTAAGTTCAGAGCTGTCATCTCAGGAAGTGGGGAGAGCTTCCCTGAAGAAGACTGAGGGGAGGGCAGGCCATGCTGAAAAGGGAGACATGGCTCTCCTGATTGGGGACCTGCAGCCTCCTTCCAGGGCAGGACATCATCCTCGCATCACACGAGATCCATGGAAGTGTTCCATCAGGGCCAGATATTTGTCTGGAGAAGGCTACCCTGGCATCGGACTGCACAGGGCACCAGGGACGAGGGCCAGATGGAGGACGGACAATACCCCGGAGGCCATGGGGCAAGAGCAGAGGCACACGACCTTGAAGATGATGATGAAAAGCAGGAGGTGGCAGCATGGAGCCGGCCCGAAAGTGCCATGGGAGCAGTGCCCACAGCTACACTGACTGGGGGCCTTCTGTGCCAGGAGTGGCTGACTTCAGTGGGCTCCAGACTAGTCCTGACCACAAGTCTAGGAAGTGTGCACCACCCCCGGCCTCCTCTCCCCTTGCAGCTGCTAGGAATCACGGTCACAGACCCTGGTCAGCTTTTGTGGAAACCAAGCAGTGGCTCCCCCGCGTGCTGCACCTCTGGTGGTGGTCCAGTGCGACCCTCGTGCCTGGCCAGACACTGATGTCTACCTGTCTCCACACAAATCCACAGACAGGAGGGTGTCCCTGAATTCCACAGCACCTGATGAAACAGATCCACGGAACCCAACACCCAGTGGGTCACTCGGGACCTCACCTATGAGGTCATGGAGCTCACCATACCCTATTTCCGTCACTTCCCACAGAAAGCCTGGTTCTGATCCCCCACAATACCATACATCCTGGTTGCTGACCTGGGGTCATGCCATGAACCCACATGGCACCTTTCTTTTAGAGAAGCCTATGCCTACACCTCCTAGAAAATATTTCTAATGAAGTACAAGCCCATCAGGACTACGGTGTGAACGGTAGCACACAGCCTGCATGGTAGTAGTCAGTAATTCTAACAAGGGTTAACCCCACCCCCCGTCTCACAAAACCTTCCTCCGTCCCCACGGAACTCATGGTCTGCCCTCAGAAAACCCTCCAGGAAACAAACCTTTCATCTGAATGCTCTCTTCACCTTCTGCTACAAATCTTGTCCAACCACAATGATATGAAACTAGAAATCAGTCTCAAGAACAAAATGGGACAGTCAAAAACAGGTGGAGATTGGGGGGCCTGGGTGGCTCAGTCATTAACGATCTGCCTTCAGCTCAGGTCGTGATCCCAGGAGCCTGGGATCTAGCCCCGAATCAGGCTCCTTGCTCAGTGGGAAGCCCGCTTCTCCCTCTCCCACCCCCCTGCTTGCGTTCCCTCTCTCGCTGTCTCACTCTCTGCCAGATACTTAAATAATCTTAAAAACATATGTGGAGATTTAACAACATGCTACTGAACAACCAACAGTCAAAGAAGAAATCAAAAAAATTTTTAGAAATACCTTGACACTGATGAAAAAGACAACCTACAAAAACTTATGGGATGCAGCAAAAGTAGCTCTACGGGGGGGACGTTCATAGAAATTCAAGTCTTCATCAATCCATGAGAATGCTCTCCAATAAACAGCCTGATTTCTGTGGTAAAGAAGTAGAAAAAAAAAAACAGCAAACAAAGCCCCAAATTAGTAGAAATAAGGAAATAACAAAAAGGAATGCATAAATAAATCCAACAGAGACTAAAAAGACAAAAAAACACACACACACACACACACACACACAATGAAAATGAGAGCTGCCTTTTTTGGAAAGATAAACAAAACTGACAAACTTAGCTAGACTCACCAAGAGAGACAGAGGACTCGAATGCAATCAGGAAAGAAAGATAATGGATTCCTGTCTCATATCAAAATCAAAAGAACTCTTCAACCTTGGACACAACAACTTCTTGCAAGCCACGTCTCTAAAGGCAAAGGAAATAAAAGCAAAAATGAACTATTGGCACTTCATCAAGATAAAAAGTTTCTGCACGGCAAAGCAAACGATCAACAAAACAAAAAGGCAAC
The DNA here is from genome assembly GCF_023065955.2 of Ursus arctos. Classification (NCBI taxonomy): domain Eukaryota; kingdom Metazoa; phylum Chordata; class Mammalia; order Carnivora; family Ursidae; genus Ursus; species Ursus arctos. The sequence continues at coordinate 1,078,416 of NW_026623057.1, forward strand.
CTATGGAATCGAAGAAGATATCTGCAAATGATATTACAGATAAAGGGCCGGTATCCAAGATCTATAAAGAACTCCTCAAACTCGACACCCAAAAAATGGGCAGAAGACACAAAGAGATACTTGTCCAGAGAAGACATACAAATGGCCAACAGACACATGAAAAAATGCTCCACATCACTTGCCATCAGGCAAATACAAATCAAAACTACAATGAGATACCACCTTACACCAGTTAGAATGGTTAAAATTAACAAGGCAGGGGGCACCTGGGTGGCACAGCGGTTAAGCGTCTGCCTTCGGCTCAGGGCGTGATCCCGGCATTATGGGATGGAGCCCCACATCAGGCTCCTCCGCTATGAGCCTGCTTCTTCCTCTCCCACTCCCCCTGCTTGTGTTCCCTCTCTCGCTGGCTGTCTCTATCTCTGTGGAATAAATAAATAAAATCTTGAGAAGAAATTAACAAGACAGGAAATAAAAAAAAGTCAGAGAGGATGTGGAGAAAGGGGAGCCCTCTAACACTACTCGTGAGAATTCAAGCTGGTACAGCCACTTTTGAAAACAATATGGAGATTCCTCAAGACGTTGAACACAGAGCTATCCTACGACCCACCAATTGCACTACTGGGTATTTACCCCATAGACACAGAGTAATGAAAAGAAGGGGCACCTGTATCCCAATGTTCATAGCAGCAATGTCCCTAATAGCCAAACTGTGGAAGGAGCCAAGATGTCCTTCAGCAGATGAATGGACAGAGAAGATGTGGTTCATCTATACAATGGAATATTACTCAGTCATCAGAAAGGATGAATACCCACCATTTGCACCAACGTGGATGGACCAGGAGGGGATTATGCTAAGTGAAATTAAGTCAAGCAGAGAAAGACAATTATCATATCGTTTCACTCCTATGTGGAATGGAAGGAATAGCATGGAGGACATTAGGAGAAGGAAGGGAAAAGTGAAGGTGGGGAATGAGAGGGGGAGATGAACCATGAGAGACTATTGACACTGGGAAACAAACTGAAGGTTGCAGAAAGGGAGGGGTAGGGGAATGGGTTATCCTGGTGATGGGTATTAAGGAGGGCACGTGTCATAATGAGCACTAGGTGTTATATGCAAACAATGAATCCTGGAACACTACATCAAAAACAAATGAAGTACTGTAGGGTGACTAACATAATTTTAAAAAAAGAGAAAGATATGAAATCCATACAGGAAAACTGTCACTATTTGCAAATGACATGAAATCCCAAAGGATTCCACAAAAAAAAAAAAAAAAAAAAAAAAAAAAAAAAAAAACAGAATAAACAAATTCAAGAAAGCTGCAGGATATAAAGTCAATATACAGAGACCTGTTGTCTTTATTTTTTTTCAGATTTTATTTATTTATTTGACAGGAAGAGAAAAAGCACGAGCCGGGGGAGTGTCAGAAAGACGGAGAAGCAGACCCTCGCTAAGCGGGGAGCCCAACACGGGGCTCGATCCCAGAACTCTGGGATCATGACCTGAGCAGAAAGCAGACGCTTCACCTATGGAGCCACCCAGATGACCCAACTTCTTGCATTTCTGTATACTGATGACACACTTTCGCAAAGAGAAATTAAAAAAGCAATGCCATTTACAATTGCATCAAAAAAAAAAATCTAGGAATAAAAGTAACCAAGAATGAGAAAGACATAGTACACTCAACACATGGCAGAAAAGAAATGAAAAACATGTGTGTCGAGGGGGGCAGAATGTATGGGTCAAAGATTTGGAAGGCAACACAAACAAATGGAAGCATACGCCATGCTCCTTAACTGGAAGAGTTAATTATGTGAACATGTCCATCGTACCCAAAGCAATCGACAGATGTGATGAAATCCCCATCTGAATTCCAGTGGCATTATTCGAGGAAATAGAAAACAGTCCTCAAACTTGTATGGAATCACAAAAGACCCCAAATACCCAAAGCAACCTGGAGAAAGAAAGGTGCAGTCAACACACTCCTGGATTTCAAGCTAGATTACAAAGCTGTTGTCATCAAAACAGGACGGTACTGGCAGAAACACAGACACCAGGTCAGCGGAACAGAACAGAAAGCTCAGAAACTTACCCACACGTAGATGACCCTAACTTACGACACAGCAGCAGAAGATATGCCATGAGGGAAGGACTGTGTCTTCAGTGAGCGGTCACAGGCCAACTGGACACTAAATGCAGAAGAATATAACTGGGTCACTTTCTTACACCACACACAAAATTTTTAATGGATGAATGATTTGAACATAAGACCCGAATCCATAAACCTCCAAGAAGACACAGGTACTAAGTCTCTCGACATTGGTTTTGGCAAAGAGTCTTCAGATCGGACACCAAATGCAAAGGCAACAAAAGCAAAAATAAACAAGTGGAACAACATCAAACTGAAATCTTCCACACGGCAAAAGAAACCATCAAAAACTTAAAAGGCCACTGACCCAATAAGAAAAAAATATCTGCGAATCATATGTGTGAGAAGAGGCTAATATCCAAAATGCACACAACACTCATACAAATCAAAACAAAAAAAAAAACTGTATAAAAAATGGGGTGAATATGTGAATAGATACTGTCCAAAGATGGCACACAGGTGCCAACAGACAGAAAAAGTTGTTCGACATCACTAATCATCGTCAGGGAAACATCAGTCAAACCCACAATCGGCTATCCCCTCACAACTGTTGGAACAGCAATTGTCCCAGAGACAGACACCAGGTGGGGTCAAGGGTGTGCAGACGAGGAGACACTGTGCGCTGTTGGTGGGAATGGAAATTGGTGCAGCCACTGTGACAAACGGTATGGAGGTTCCTGAAAAAATAAATACAACTACCGCATGACCCAGTAATGGCTCTACTGAGTATTGATTTGGAGAACACAAAAATACTGCCTCAAAAAGACAGATGCACTCCCACGTTCACTGCAGCATTATTCACAATAACCAGACATGGAAACACAGACCTTGGGGGCCTTATGCCAAGTAACTCAGACACAGAAAGACAAATACCAGATGCTCTCATGTACATTCCACGTGGAATAAACAAATACTGAACGCATAGATACTGAGAGCAGATTGGTAGGTGCCAGATTCGGGGATGGGGTGGTAGAAACGGGTGACGGTGGTCCAAGTCTCAATGTTTGAGTGAGAAAATCCGACAGTCATGAAATGTTCTGTCCAGCATGGAGACTAAAACTAACCCCGCAGCATGGGGTATAGGTTTCCCTGCTCTTTGAAAGTACAGGGCTTCTGAGAAACCTTGCACAGCAGAAATGGTGTAAAGAAGGAATGACCATTCATTTACACGGAAAAATTGGACAGTGTGCTCAGACTCCAAGATTCCTTCTCTTTGGCTTTTCTTAGGCCTCAGGACACAAGTTTCTAACGGAGGCCCAGCATAAATGAAGATAAAGCACAGCAGAGGCTCACAGACACAATTCAAAGTGCTGGTGGCTGGATGCGGAGAGCGGTTCCCAGCGGAAGGAGCTGGTTGGGGTGCACGCCGCCTCTGTCGTGCTTCTCCCCAAAACAGATGCTGAACGCGATTCTCACTGTTCACCTTTTTTCATAAGAGGGAAATCCTCTTTAGGTCTCTTCCTCTCACTGAAGCTGGGTAATAACGTAGTTCTTTCAAGAAAGCCAAGTGTCTTACTGTGAACGTTTAAAAGCTGGGGGATACTTGTACTTGAGCATTGCTGAGGGAGGAGATGTGAAAGGTTCTCCCAGACACAAACCTCAGCAGATCCACCGGGAAAGGCACCTTCCTCAGCATGCGGAACACGGACTACCTCCTTACCCCAGAAACCCTCTCCTTCCCCTCGATCAGGACAACCCACAACAGCTGGGAGTTACCCCAATTCCTCCGTTCTCCTGCTCCTAATATCTAACTCATCAGCAAATCCTGTGAGCTCCATCTTCAAAATGGACCCAGAATAGGTCTAACCACTCCATCCAAGGCCACCTGTCTGGTCCACAGTGCCTGAGTTCCTGGAAAAGCTTCGTCATTGACCTGCCTTGCCATCTTCAACCCTCTGTCATCTGTTCTCAACGCTGTAGCCACGATGGCCTAGTGAAACAGGGTCTCATGGGGTTATAGCCCTGGAATGGCTTTCTGTCGCCCTCTGTCACCTCCCTGAGGTCATGTCCTAAGCTGTCCCCTGTGGCCACAGGGCCTTCTTGCTGCTCCTGGACATATCTGGAATTCTCCTGCCCCAGAGCCTTTGCACATGCTTTCCCTTCTGTTTAGAATGCTCTTGATGTGTTCTCACTCGCCTTCTGAGAAGTCTGAATTGGAGTGACAGGGACAGAAGGTGAGGCTGTGTGTGTTGGGTGAGGCTGGTGGCCCAGAAAAAGGTTTTCTGCCAGCTCTCCACCTGTGCCTCACTTGTCCTCAGCCAGGAACTTGCACACAGCCCTCACCTGTCACAACTCTCACACAGGAGACCCACAGCCACCCCTGGAGCCCACCCTGCCCACACCCTGCTGCAGAATGCATTCAGCTCTCCTCTGGGACCCCTGTCAGCTTTACCCAGACCTGGAACTCCCCCGTCTCCTGCAAAGCTCCCGGATTCCCCCTCTTCTTGCAAAATCACACTGGCGCAAGGCTTTCATGAGAAAGCTATAATGCTAACTAATGAAAGGTTCACACCTACTTTCCCCTTCTGTTGCCTTTCTCTCCTTCTGTCCTACCTGTGCAAACTGTAACATATCAGTGGAACATGAACATGCTCTGAGATCTGAATCTTTCATTGCAGCTTTCTGAGGACTCCTTATGTGATAAGAAACTAGTGTATCTTACAACAGGGTGTTTTACAACTATCATCTATAGAACAGTACAGCCCAAATCACTACAATTTTACCTCACTCTTCATGAAGCAGAACACTTTTTCCTTTCTTCTTTTACTTAAATTCCAGTTAGTTCACATGCCATGGAATATTCGCTTCAGGGGTAGGATTTAGTGATTCCTCACCTGCATACAGTACCCAGTGCTCATCACAAGCGCCCTCCTTAATACCCCTCACCCATTTAACTCTTCCCCCCACGCCCCTGTCCTGCAGCAACACTCAGTTTGTTCTCCAAGGTTGAGTCTATTTCCTTGTTTGCCTTTCTCATCACCCCTCAACTCTGTTCATCTGTTTTCTTTCTGAAATTCCACAAGCGTGAGAGCATAGGATATTTGTCTTTCCTCACTAATTTTGTTTAGCTTAATACACTCTAGATCCATCCACATCCTTGCAAATGGTAAGATTTCATTCTTTTTGAAACTGGGTCATATTCCCATATATATATATATGTGTATATATATATGTATATATACATATATACATATATATATGTGTGTATATATATATATATATACACATATATACATATATACATATATTTACGTATCCCACATCTGCTTTATCCATTCATCAGTGCATGGACTTTGGGATTCTCTCCATAGTTTGGCTACTGTGGACATTGTTGCTATAAACATCATGGTGCATGTACCCCCTTCGAATGTGCATTTTTGTATCTTTTGGGTAAGCACCTAGGAGAGCAATTGCTGGATCATGTGGTTGTTCAATGCTTAACTTTTCGAGGAACCCCCACACTGTTTCCCAGACTGTCTGCACCACTCTGCATTCCCACCAACAGGATGGGAGGGTTCCCCTTTAAGCAGAACATTATCTGCTGGCAATTTCATAAGAGGAAACAAAACCTCTGCGAGATGCACCCAGGGTCAGGCAAGCAGTTGCAGAATTCACCCCAAGGCTCCTGACGCCAAGCCCCTTGAAGCCACCAGCATGCCACTATCCAAAAGAATTCCCAGACTCTCCTTCTGACTCCACCACCAAAGAAACTACAGACAGAATATGGCACCTCAAAATATCGAGATAATAGTAAAACTAGACAGTCAAGCTCAACTTTTAAACAGGAACAGGCCCATTTGGATAATTTTGAATTTTCCCTCCACCCTAATTTTAACTCTTCTGATGAATAAACTAATCAATGATGAAACATCACCTTTGTCAAATGACATCATCCAACTCTGTATCAGATGAAAAAAAGCCATCTAACTCTAGATGCTGGCCACTCAACCATATCTTAGGCCCAATTGAATAAACATTGTTAGATGAAGGAACAAATTAGATGTTACAAACAGGCACAGAGTGAATCTCACCTTCCCTTTCTAATAAAAGAGGGTTCCTAGGAAACAGATAGTCAAAATACATTTGTAAGCAATAAATGGACAGAGAAATTGTGATCCCCTGCAAAGTTCTACCTGCAGGGAAACTAAGTAATTCTTGCACCAAACCCAGAATGCTGACAGCTACTTCAATTTTACTTTGTGGCTCAACTAGAGAAAAGAGAAAAGCCCAGGAGGTTTTGGGATAATGAGAGGTTTTACCTCCAGTCCTGACATAGATAGGACATTATGCCAAAATAGCTGTGTTTTCTCTGAACACTGGCGTCCTGTGACAAGCTGCCTCCCTGACTCAGATGCTGACGTTCAAAACCTCGGGTCTCATGGAGCCAGAGCAGAGAAGTGCTGTCAGCTGGGGAGAAGAAGGCACCTCTGACCTAAAGCCTGCACACCTGCTTCGGTTTCTGGACGAAGGGGCAACACATACTTGTTGTTTAGCAGTAATTATCTTCATTCTCAATAGACCAATGACCTTGCCTTTTCTGGAAAGCAGACTTACTCTTCTAAAGAAACCCTCAATTCGTCTATTCCCAATGCAACTAGAGTGGGGTCTGGTTTACGCCCGCCTCCAGGCCCCCACCTGGAGGATTTTCCTGCATGATTCTAACAGCCAATTACCACTAACTCGGGGGCACACGGGGCATAATGCTGAAGTTGGGGGATGGCTCTGGGGCTTGCTACTGCCACACCTGTGCCTGGGGGACCAGGGCACACCCTGCTGAACTCGGGGTACTGCTCAAGATGCATCACCTGCACTGTGTCAGAGAACCGGGGGACACCCCACTGAAGGTGGGGATTCTGTGAGGTCCTTACCCGCACTCTTCCCGGGGAACAGGGGAAACCCTGAAATTCTGCAACCCATCCCACAAAAGCTCAGGTGAGTGGGCGCCCTGGAGTTCACGGGTATGGGGAATAAGGCCAGTTGAGGACATGGGGCGGAAGAGACTTTAAAGGGAAAAAGAAAACTCACCTGAGTCCCCACAATGAACCCTCTCCACGTGCCCTTCCAGAACCCTGCCTCCCACCTGGGGCGCACCCTACCCCCCGACCCCCACCCCGGGGCATGCTGCTCACTCACCAGCCCGGACCTCCGCAGGGCAACTCTCTCTCTCCCAGTGCCCCTTCTTCTGCCCCAGGTCTGCAACCCGCTGCAACTCTGGGACCGCCCACAGAGACGTAGCTCCACCCCCAAGCGGTGATTGGTCGGGGAGGGTGGTGCCCTAGCCCCTTGGATGCCGGGCAACCCGCCCTCAAGCCCCTGGAACCCTGAAAGTGCAGGGGGTCCAAGAGGCGCCTCCTCTACTCAACACCCAGCACAGGCATGGGTGGGGTCGTGGGCCGGGCTCCCCCCACACACCTGGCCCCTTCCAGGGACCCCCCTCTAGCTGCAGACCACCCTCAGCGTCCTGCCCCTTCCCTTTCTGCACCAGCCCTCCCTGCTGGGGTGTGCCTGGTTCTGGGCAAGGTCAGTGGCTCTCAGACCCTCCAAGGCTTGGGCTTTAGGACATGCAATGATTTCATGCATTTTCAGTATGTACATGTCAGTATGACTTTAATCTTATGGGAGCCAAAGAGGTTCTTTATTTTTTCTTATCTTCATGTTGGCATTTTTGGTTATTGTTTTCTTCTCGAAACAGATGTACAACATGTGCTTGGGGCAGAAATAGGGCCCATGCTTTGAGGTTTTGCCCAGTCATTTTGAGCCGGGTAAAATGTTAAAGGATAGCTTCCCTGGGAGCCCAGGATCAGGGCCCACAGATGATATAAGATAAACATTACTTTTATCATTATAATTGCTCCTAAATGGAGGAATTTGAGACAAAAGCACCTTTCACAAGAGTACCAAGAAATCAAAATGATGCCCACAGAAGGCTACCTGCTCCATGGTCAGCACAGGTAACAGAAGTGTTCACAGTCTCTGGACTCCTGCCCTTCTCCTGCCCAAATCTCTGAAGCACACAGACCACTTAAAATCAGAATTGTAGAACTGCTAGACACCTTAGAGATGTCTGGCACCATTCCCTTGGACTGCAGTATAAAACACAGTAGCTCGTTGTCACAAACTAATTTCAACATGAAGTGCCCCCTGGATGCACTAAGTTCTTTCTCTGCAAATGTTGACTAATGTAAGTCACAGTCATACCAGTTAAACACTACGATGGCTGGGAAGTCATCGTCGGTAAGGGAATATTTTAGCCATGTTTATAAGCATTGGCTCACTTTGTAGAAGAGGCTGAGCTGAGTGTTTTTAAATACTATTTCAGGTACAAGAGAGGAGTTAAGATGGCGGAGGAGTAGGGGACCCCTTTTTCACAGGTCCCCTGAGTCGAGCTGGATAGGTACCAGACCAGCCTAAACAACCACGGAATCAGCCTGAGACGCAGGAAGATACATCTGGATCTCTACAAATGAACATCTCCAGCGCTGAGTATTGAGGTACGAAGCGGGGAGCCGTGAAACCGGGCACAGATATCGGAAGATAAACGGAAGGGGGAGGGAGCCGCCGCGTTCGGGCGCCGGGAAGCGGCAGCCACCTGGGGGGGGGGGGGAGCGGGCGGACTCACAGAGGGCACCCGCGAGAGAGCGGACTGAGACCGGTGAGCCGGGAGCGCGCGCCACCAGGCATCTCGCGGAACCCGGGAATCCCGTGTGCTCACGGGATCCAGACTGAGACCGGGAGCTCCCGGAGCGCATGCGGGGCAGCTGGCAGCTGGCAGGCCACCTGCACGGGGGAGCGGGCGGACTCACGGTCGGCACCCGCGAAACAGCAGACTGAGACCCTGAACCGGGTGCGCGCGCCACCAGGCTTCTCACGGAATTCCTGAATCCCGGTGTGCTCACGGGATCCAGACTGAGACCAGGAGCTTCTGGAGCACGCGCAGGGCGGCTGCCGGTTGGCGGGCCACCTGCACGGGGGAGCGGGCGGACTCACGGTCGGCACCCACGAAACAGCAGACTGAGACCCTGAACCGGGTGCGCGCGCCACCAGGCTTCTCACGGAACTCCGGAATCCTGGTGTGCTCACGGGATCCAGACTGAGACCAGGAGATCCGGGAGCGCGCGGGGGGGGGGGGGGGGGGGGCGGCGGCTGGCGGCTGGCAGCATTAGAAACACAAAGGACAGAGACGCGCCTGCCCTGGAAGTGAGGGCAGGGACGCCGGGTGTGGGGCGCACATCCCGGGACGCTACAGGGTTGAGCAGCACCAACAGTAACGGAGTTAAAGTGGCCAGAACATCGGTGGAGAATGGGCCGCAATCCCTCTGTTCTGTGACAATTCAGCCTCTGCTGCTCTGACTCTCAGAAGAGGCACAGCAGACCGCCAGAGAAAGCCGCCAGGGAACAAAAGCCTGGAAATACCGGCTCACAGCGTGCCCACCGCCATCCCCCCTCGCAGGGGACACGGAAACTCTACCCAAACAGGGTTGCCTGAGTATGGGCCTGGCAAAATACAAACCCTTAACAATAGAGAACAAACGGATGGTTACCAGAGAGGAGGAGGTGCATAGAGGGATGAGTGAAATAGATGAAGCGGATTAAGAGGACACTTTTCTGGATGACCACTGAGTAATATATAGAATTACTGAATCACTCTCTTGTACACCTGAAACGAATGTAACACTGTATGTTAGCTCTACTGGAATTAAAATAAATTTTTTAAAAAGATTTTTCTTTCAGGAACCTCTTTGAAAAAGCTTTTCCTCTGCAATGTGCACAAGCCCTACTTGGGAGGATTCACTCTACAATAATTATTCACTCTATGCCTCGAATTCAGATTTCACTGAGTTCTTACTGTGGATCCCAGCCCACGGGAGCCATGGTCCTTTTCTGTCCAGGCTCAGCACCTATGCCTTCAAGATTGGAAGTAGAGACACATGTCACTTCACAGTCCAGAAAGCTATTATTGTTTCTGTTTCAGTGTGAGAGAGTCACAGACTTTGGGACAGGTTTCAGAGCAGGTTTATTATGGATCCTGGATCTCTACTTCAATGTTCATTACCTGGATCCATTTGGCTAATAGGTTCCCTGTGGATGGACTTGCTTCCAAGCACATACATGGAAGATGCAAAGGTGAGTGGGCTTGGTGCGGGACAGGAAGAAGACCAAAATCAGACAAGGGTCCGACCCCTCCCCTGATCCAGGAACTGCTACAGGAGAGGGTATGGGAGGTAGAATCCATGCGAAACTCCAAGGTCACCAGCTGAACACAGGAGGCATAGGTCAAGGGATCCGGAGATGCAGGGGTTGAAGGCTGCTCTGAGCTACCTCTGGGAGGAAGGGAGGGAAGGAATGGGGAGACACTGCCTGCCCCTGGCCTATGCCAGCTGCCCACCGCTCCGACACGCATCCGTCTACACAGCTGACACACAGCCTGGGCTCAGGATGGGCTGGCTCGGGTCCCTCAATCCTCAGTGGGACAGCTGGCCCCAGGGCTCAGAGACAGGCTGAGGGAGATGAGAGGGAAAGCTGCCCCACCCACGTCATCCCCTCCTTGAGCAGACAGCCCTTCAGAACTGCTAAAAAAAAAAAAAAAAAAAAAAAAAAACCCACTAACGGCGTTGAAAGACATGCCATGGATGAACTAAGGCATAGAGATATGTAAAATAACATCCACTTTTAAGTTCAGAGCTGTCATCTCAGGAAGTGGGGAGAGCTTCCCTGAAGAAGACTGAGGGGAGGGCAGGCCATGCTGAAAAGGGAGACATGGCTCTCCTGATTGGGGACCTGCAGCCTCCTTCCAGGGCAGGACATCATCCTCGCATCACACGAGATCCATGGAAGTGTTCCATCAGGGCCAGATATTTGTCTGGAGAAGGCTACCCTGGCATCGGACTGCACAGGGCACCAGGGACGAGGGCCAGATGGAGGACGGACAATACCCCGGAGGCCATGGGGCAAGAGCAGAGGCACACGACCTTGAAGATGATGATGAAAAGCAGGAGGTGGCAGCATGGAGCCGGCCCGAAAGTGCCATGGGAGCAGTGCCCACAGCTACACTGACTGGGGGCCTTCTGTGCCAGGAGTGGCTGACTTCAGTGGGCTCCAGACTAGTCCTGACCACAAGTCTAGGAAGTGTGCACCACCCCCGGCCTCCTCTCCCCTTGCAGCTGCTAGGAATCACGGTCACAGACCCTGGTCAGCTTTTGTGGAAACCAAGCAGTGGCTCCCCCGCGTGCTGCACCTCTGGTGGTGGTCCAGTGCGACCCTCGTGCCTGGCCAGACACTGATGTCTACCTGTCTCCACACAAATCCACAGACAGGAGGGTGTCCCTGAATTCCACAGCACCTGATGAAACAGATCCACGGAACCCAACACCCAGTGGGTCACTCGGGACCTCACCTATGAGGTCATGGAGCTCACCATACCCTATTTCCGTCACTTCCCACAGAAAGCCTGGTTCTGATCCCCCACAATACCATACATCCTGGTTGCTGACCTGGGGTCATGCCATGAACCCACATGGCACCTTTCTTTTAGAGAAGCCTATGCCTACACCTCCTAGAAAATATTTCTAATGAAGTACAAGCCCATCAGGACTACGGTGTGAACGGTAGCACACAGCCTGCATGGTAGTAGTCAGTAATTCTAACAAGGGTTAACCCCACCCCCCGTCTCACAAAACCTTCCTCCGTCCCCACGGAACTCATGGTCTGCCCTCAGAAAACCCTCCAGGAAACAAACCTTTCATCTGAATGCTCTCTTCACCTTCTGCTACAAATCTTGTCCAACCACAATGATATGAAACTAGAAATCAGTCTCAAGAACAAAATGGGACAGTCAAAAACAGGTGGAGATTGGGGGGCCTGGGTGGCTCAGTCATTAACGATCTGCCTTCAGCTCAGGTCGTGATCCCAGGAGCCTGGGATCTAGCCCCGAATCAGGCTCCTTGCTCAGTGGGAAGCCCGCTTCTCCCTCTCCCACCCCCCTGCTTGCGTTCCCTCTCTCGCTGTCTCACTCTCTGCCAGATACTTAAATAATCTTAAAAACATATGTGGAGATTTAACAACATGCTACTGAACAACCAACAGTCAAAGAAGAAATCAAAAAAATTTTTAGAAATACCTTGACACTGATGAAAAAGACAACCTACAAAAACTTATGGGATGCAGCAAAAGTAGCTCTACGGGGGGGACGTTCATAGAAATTCAAGTCTTCATCAATCCATGAGAATGCTCTCCAATAAACAGCCTGATTTCTGTGGTAAAGAAGTAGAAAAAAAAAAACAGCAAACAAAGCCCCAAATTAGTAGAAATAAGGAAATAACAAAAAGGAATGCATAAATAAATCCAACAGAGACTAAAAAGACAAAAAAACACACACACACACACACACACACAATGAAAATGAGAGCTGCCTTTTTTGGAAAGATAAACAAAACTGACAAACTTAGCTAGACTCACCAAGAGAGACAGAGGACTCGAATGCAATCAGGAAAGAAAGATAATGGATTCCTGTCTCATATCAAAATCAAAAGAACTCTTCAACCTTGGACACAACAACTTCTTGCAAGCCACGTCTCTAAAGGCAAAGGAAATAAAAGCAAAAATGAACTATTGGCACTTCATCAAGATAAAAAGTTTCTGCACGGCAAAGCAAACGATCAACAAAACAAAAAGGCAACCTATGGAATCGAAGAAGATATCTGCAAATGATATTACAGATAAAGGGCCGGTATCCAAGATCTATAAAGAACTCCTCAAACTCGACACCCAAAAAATGGGCAGAAGACACAAAGAGATACTTGTCCAGAGAAGACATACAAATGGCCAACAGACACATGAAAAAATGCTCCACATCACTTGCCATCAGGCAAATACAAATCAAAACTACAATGAGATACCACCTTACACCAGTTAGAATGGTTAAAATTAACAAGGCAGGGGGCACCTGGGTGGCACAGCGGTTAAGCGTCTGCCTTCGGCTCAGGGCGTGATCCCGGCATTATGGGATGGAGCCCCACATCAGGCTCCTCCGCTATGAGCCTGCTTCTTCCTCTCCCACTCCCCCTGCTTGTGTTCCCTCTCTCGCTGGCTGTCTCTATCTCTGTGGAATAAATAAATAAAATCTTGAGAAGAAATTAACAAGACAGGAAATAAAAAAAAGTCAGAGAGGATGTGGAGAAAGGGGAGCCCTCTAACACTACTCGTGAGAATTCAAGCTGGTACAGCCACTTTTGAAAACAATATGGAGATTCCTCAAGACGTTGAACACAGAGCTATCCTACGACCCACCAATTGCACTACTGGGTATTTACCCCATAGACACAGAGTAATGAAAAGAAGGGGCACCTGTATCCCAATGTTCATAGCAGCAATGTCCCTAATAGCCAAACTGTGGAAGGAGCCAAGATGTCCTTCAGCAGATGAATGGACAGAGAAGATGTGGTTCATCTATACAATGGAATATTACTCAGTCATCAGAAAGGATGAATACCCACCATTTGCACCAACGTGGATGGACCAGGAGGGGATTATGCTAAGTGAAATTAAGTCAAGCAGAGAAAGACAATTATCATATCGTTTCACTCCTATGTGGAATGGAAGGAATAGCATGGAGGACATTAGGAGAAGGAAGGGAAAAGTGAAGGTGGGGAATGAGAGGGGGAGATGAACCATGAGAGACTATTGACACTGGGAAACAAACTGAAGGTTGCAGAAAGGGAGGGGTAGGGGAATGGGTTATCCTGGTGATGGGTATTAAGGAGGGCACGTGTCATAATGAGCACTAGGTGTTATATGCAAACAATGAATCCTGGAACACTACATCAAAAACAAATGAAGTACTGTAGGGTGACTAACATAATTTTAAAAAAAGAGAAAGATATGAAATCCATACAGGAAAACTGTCACTATTTGCAAATGACATGAAATCCCAAAGGATTCCACAAAAAAAAAAAAAAAAAAAAAAAAAAAAAAAAAAAACAGAATAAACAAATTCAAGAAAGCTGCAGGATATAAAGTCAATATACAGAGACCTGTTGTCTTTATTTTTTTTCAGATTTTATTTATTTATTTGACAGGAAGAGAAAAAGCACGAGCCGGGGGAGTGTCAGAAAGACGGAGAAGCAGACCCTCGCTAAGCGGGGAGCCCAACACGGGGCTCGATCCCAGAACTCTGGGATCATGACCTGAGCAGAAAGCAGACGCTTCACCTATGGAGCCACCCAGATGACCCAACTTCTTGCATTTCTGTATACTGATGACACACTTTCGCAAAGAGAAATTAAAAAAGCAATGCCATTTACAATTGCATCAAAAAAAAAAATCTAGGAATAAAAGTAACCAAGAATGAGAAAGACATAGTACACTCAACACATGGCAGAAAAGAAATGAAAAACATGTGTGTCGAGGGGGGCAGAATGTATGGGTCAAAGATTTGGAAGGCAACACAAACAAATGGAAGCATACGCCATGCTCCTTAACTGGAAGAGTTAATTATGTGAACATGTCCATCGTACCCAAAGCAATCGACAGATGTGATGAAATCCCCATCTGAATTCCAGTGGCATTATTCGAGGAAATAGAAAACAGTCCTCAAACTTGTATGGAATCACAAAAGACCCCAAATACCCAAAGCAACCTGGAGAAAGAAAGGTGCAGTCAACACACTCCTGGATTTCAAGCTAGATTACAAAGCTGTTGTCATCAAAACAGGACGGTACTGGCAGAAACACAGACACCAGGTCAGCGGAACAGAACAGAAAGCTCAGAAACTTACCCACACGTAGATGACCCTAACTTACGACACAGCAGCAGAAGATATGCCATGAGGGAAGGACTGTGTCTTCAGTGAGCGGTCACAGGCCAACTGGACACTAAATGCAGAAGAATATAACTGGGTCACTTTCTTACACCACACACAAAATTTTTAATGGATGAATGATTTGAACATAAGACCCGAATCCATAAACCTCCAAGAAGACACAGGTACTAAGTCTCTCGACATTGGTTTTGGCAAAGAGTCTTCAGATCGGACACCAAATGCAAAGGCAACAAAAGCAAAAATAAACAAGTGGAACAACATCAAACTGAAATCTTCCACACGGCAAAAGAAACCATCAAAAACTTAAAAGGCCACTGACCCAATAAGAAAAAAATATCTGCGAATCATATGTGTGAGAAGAGGCTAATATCCAAAATGCACACAACACTCATACAAATCAAAACAAAAAAAAAACTGTATAAAAAATGGGGTGAATATGTGAATAGATACTGTCCAAAGATGGCACACAGGTGCCAACAGACAGAAAAAGTTGTTCGACATCACTAATCATCGTCAGGGAAACATCAGTCAAACCCACAATCGGCTATCCCCTCACAACTGTTGGAACAGCAATTGTCCCAGAGACAGACACCAGGTGGGGTCAAGGGTGTGCAGACGAGGAGACACTGTGCGCTGTTGGTGGGAATGGAAATTGGTGCAGCCACTGTGACAAACGGTATGGAGGTTCCTGAAAAAATAAATACAACTACCGCATGACCCAGTAATGGCTCTACTGAGTATTGATTTGGAGAACACAAAAATACTGCCTCAAAAAGACAGATGCACTCCCACGTTCACTGCAGCATTATTCACAATAACCAGACATGGAAACACAGACCTTGGGGGCCTTATGCCAAGTAACTCAGACACAGAAAGACAAATACCAGATGCTCTCATGTACATTCCACGTGGAATAAACAAATACTGAACGCATAGATACTGAGAGCAGATTGGTAGGTGCCAGATTCGGGGATGGGGTGGTAGAAACGGGTGACGGTGGTCCAAGTCTCAATGTTTGAGTGAGAAAATCCGACAGTCATGAAATGTTCTGTCCAGCATGGAGACTAAAACTAACCCCGCAGCATGGGGTATAGGTTTCCCTGCTCTTTGAAAGTACAGGGCTTCTGAGAAACCTTGCACAGCAGAAATGGTGTAAAGAAGGAATGACCATTCATTTACACGGAAAAATTGGACAGTGTGCTCAGACTCCAAGATTCCTTCTCTTTGGCTTTTCTTAGGCCTCAGGACACAAGTTTCTAACGGAGGCCCAGCATAAATGAAGATAAAGCACAGCAGAGGCTCACAGACACAATTCAAAGTGCTGGTGGCTGGATGCGGAGAGCGGTTCCCAGCGGAAGGAGCTGGTTGGGGTGCACGCCGCCTCTGTCGTGCTTCTCCCCAAAACAGATGCTGAACGCGATTCTCACTGTTCACCTTTTTTCATAAGAGGGAAATCCTCTTTAGGTCTCTTCCTCTCACTGAAGCTGGGTAATAACGTAGTTCTTTCAAGAAAGCCAAGTGTCTTACTGTGAACGTTTAAAAGCTGGGGGATACTTGTACTTGAGCATTGCTGAGGGAGGAGATGTGAAAGGTTCTCCCAGACACAAACCTCAGCAGATCCACCGGGAAAGGCACCTTCCTCAGCATGCGGAACACGGACTACCTCCTTACCCCAGAAACCCTCTCCTTCCCCTCGATCAGGACAACCCACAACAGCTGGGAGTTACCCCAATTCCTCCGTTCTCCTGCTCCTAATATCTAACTCATCAGCAAATCCTGTGAGCTCCATCTTCAAAATGGACCCAGAATAGGTCTAACCACTCCATCCAAGGCCACCTGTCTGGTCCACAGTGCCTGAGTTCCTGGAAAAGCTTCGTCATTGACCTGCCTTGCCATCTTCAACCCTCTGTCATCTGTTCTCAACGCTGTAGCCACGATGGCCTAGTGAAACAGGGTCTCATGGGGTTATAGCCCTGGAATGGCTTTCTGTCGCCCTCTGTCACCTCCCTGAGGTCATGTCCTAAGCTGTCCCCTGTGGCCACAGGGCCTTCTTGCTGCTCCTGGACATATCTGGAATTCTCCTGCCCCAGAGCCTTTGCACATGCTTTCCCTTCTGTTTAGAATGCTCTTGATGTGTTCTCACTCGCCTTCTGAGAAGTCTGAATTGGAGTGACAGGGACAGAAGGTGAGGCTGTGTGTGTTGGGTGAGGCTGGTGGCCCAGAAAAAGGTTTTCTGCCAGCTCTCCACCTGTGCCTCACTTGTCCTCAGCCAGGAACTTGCACACAGCCCTCACCTGTCACAACTCTCACACAGGAGACCCACAGCCACCCCTGGAGCCCACCCTGCCCACACCCTGCTGCAGAATGCATTCAGCTCTCCTCTGGGACCCCTGTCAGCTTTACCCAGACCTGGAACTCCCCCGTCTCCTGCAAAGCTCCCGGATTCCCCCTCTTCTTGCAAAATCACACTGGCGCAAGGCTTTCATGAGAAAGCTATAATGCTAACTAATGAAAGGTTCACACCTACTTTCCCCTTCTGTTGCCTTTCTCTCCTTCTGTCCTACCTGTGCAAACTGTAACATATCAGTGGAACATGAACATGCTCTGAGATCTGAATCTTTCATTGCAGCTTTCTGAGGACTCCTTATGTGATAAGAAACTAGTGTATCTTACAACAGGGTGTTTTACAACTATCATCTATAGAACAGTACAGCCCAAATCACTACAATTTTACCTCACTCTTCATGAAGCAGAACACTTTTTCCTTTCTTCTTTTACTTAAATTCCAGTTAGTTCACATGCCATGGAATATTCGCTTCAGGGGTAGGATTTAGTGATTCCTCACCTGCATACAGTACCCAGTGCTCATCACAAGCGCCCTCCTTAATACCCCTCACCCATTTAACTCTTCCCCCCACGCCCCTGTCCTGCAGCAACACTCAGTTTGTTCTCCAAGGTTGAGTCTATTTCCTTGTTTGCCTTTCTCATCACCCCTCAACTCTGTTCATCTGTTTTCTTTCTGAAATTCCACAAGCGTGAGAGCATAGGATATTTGTCTTTCCTCACTAATTTTGTTTAGCTTAATACACTCTAGATCCATCCACATCCTTGCAAATGGTAAGATTTCATTCTTTTTGAAACTGGGTCATATTCCCATATATATATATATGTGTATATATATATGTATATATACATATATACATATATATATATGTGTGTATATATATATATATATACACATATATACATATATACATATATTTACGTATCCCACATCTGCTTTATCCATTCATCAGTGCATGGACTTTGGGATTCTCTCCATAGTTTGGCTACTGTGGACATTGTTGCTATAAACATCATGGTGCATGTACCCCCTTCGAATGTGCATTTTTGTATCTTTTGGGTAAGCACCTAGGAGAGCAATTGCTGGATCATGTGGTTGTTCAATGCTTAACTTTTCGAGGAACCCCCACACTGTTTCCCAGACTGTCTGCACCACTCTGCATTCCCACCAACAGGATGGGAGGGTTCCCCTTTAAGCAGAACATTATCTGCTGGCAATTTCATAAGAGGAAACAAAACCTCTGCGAGATGCACCCAGGGTCAGGCAAGCAGTTGCAGAATTCACCCCAAGGCTCCTGACGCCAAGCCCCTTGAAGCCACCAGCATGCCACTATCCAAAAGAATTCCCAGACTCTCCTTCTGACTCCACCACCAAAGAAACTACAGACAGAATATGGCACCTCAAAATATCGAGATAATAGTAAAACTAGACAGTCAAGCTCAACTTTTAAACAGGAACAGGCCCATTTGGATAATTTTGAATTTTCCCTCCACCCTAATTTTAACTCTTCTGATGAATAAACTAATCAATGATGAAACATCACCTTTGTCAAATGACATCATCCAACTCTGTATCAGATGAAAAAAAGCCATCTAACTCTAGATGCTGGCCACTCAACCATATCTTAGGCCCAATTGAATAAACATTGTTAGATGAAGGAACAAATTAGATGTTACAAACAGGCACAGAGTGAATCTCACCTTCCCTTTCTAATAAAAGAGGGTTCCTAGGAAACAGATAGTCAAAATACATTTGTAAGCAATAAATGGACAGAGAAATTGTGATCCCCTGCAAAGTTCTACCTGCAGGGAAACTAAGTAATTCTTGCACCAAACCCAGAATGCTGACAGCTACTTCAATTTTACTTTGTGGCTCAACTAGAGAAAAGAGAAAAGCCCAGGAGGTTTTGGGATAATGAGAGGTTTTACCTCCAGTCCTGACATAGATAGGACATTATGCCAAAATAGCTGTGTTTTCTCTGAACACTGGCGTCCTGTGACAAGCTGCCTCCCTGACTCAGATGCTGACGTTCAAAACCTCGGGTCTCATGGAGCCAGAGCAGAGAAGTGCTGTCAGCTGGGGAGAAGAAGGCACCTCTGACCTAAAGCCTGCACACCTGCTTCGGTTTCTGGACGAAGGGGCAACACATACTTGTTGTTTAGCAGTAATTATCTTCATTCTCAATAGACCAATGACCTTGCCTTTTCTGGAAAGCAGACTTACTCTTCTAAAGAAACCCTCAATTCGTCTATTCCCAATGCAACTAGAGTGGGGTCTGGTTTACGCCCGCCTCCAGGCCCCCACCTGGAGGATTTTCCTGCATGATTCTAACAGCCAATTACCACTAACTCGGGGGCACACGGGGCATAATGCTGAAGTTGGGGGATGGCTCTGGGGCTTGCTACTGCCACACCTGTGCCTGGGGGACCAGGGCACACCCTGCTGAACTCGGGGTACTGCTCAAGATGCATCACCTGCACTGTGTCAGAGAACCGGGGGACACCCCACTGAAGGTGGGGATTCTGTGAGGTCCTTACCCGCACTCTTCCCGGGGAA
This sequence comes from Ursus arctos, assembly GCF_023065955.2. Lineage (NCBI taxonomy): Eukaryota > Metazoa > Chordata > Mammalia > Carnivora > Ursidae > Ursus > Ursus arctos. Next base: position 1,098,286 of record NW_026623057.1, read on the forward strand.
CAGGGGAAACCCTGAAATTCTGCAACCCATCCCACAAAAGCTCAGGTGAGTGGGCGCCCTGGAGTTCACGGGTATGGGGAATAAGGCCAGTTGAGGACATGGGGCGGAAGAGACTTTAAAGGGAAAAAGAAAACTCACCTGAGTCCCCACAATGAACCCTCTCCACGTGCCCTTCCAGAACCCTGCCTCCCACCTGGGGCGCACCCTACCCCCCGACCCCCACCCCGGGGCATGCTGCTCACTCACCAGCCCGGACCTCCGCAGGGCAACTCTCTCTCTCCCAGTGCCCCTTCTTCTGCCCCAGGTCTGCAACCCGCTGCAACTCTGGGACCGCCCACAGAGACGTAGCTCCACCCCCAAGCGGTGATTGGTCGGGGAGGGTGGTGCCCTAGCCCCTTGGATGCCGGGCAACCCGCCCTCAAGCCCCTGGAACCCTGAAAGTGCAGGGGGTCCAAGAGGCGCCTCCTCTACTCAACACCCAGCACAGGCATGGGTGGGGTCGTGGGCCGGGCTCCCCCCACACACCTGGCCCCTTCCAGGGACCCCCCTCTAGCTGCAGACCACCCTCAGCGTCCTGCCCCTTCCCTTTCTGCACCAGCCCTCCCTGCTGGGGTGTGCCTGGTTCTGGGCAAGGTCAGTGGCTCTCAGACCCTCCAAGGCTTGGGCTTTAGGACATGCAATGATTTCATGCATTTTCAGTATGTACATGTCAGTATGACTTTAATCTTATGGGAGCCAAAGAGGTTCTTTATTTTTTCTTATCTTCATGTTGGCATTTTTGGTTATTGTTTTCTTCTCGAAACAGATGTACAACATGTGCTTGGGGCAGAAATAGGGCCCATGCTTTGAGGTTTTGCCCAGTCATTTTGAGCCGGGTAAAATGTTAAAGGATAGCTTCCCTGGGAGCCCAGGATCAGGGCCCACAGATGATATAAGATAAACATTACTTTTATCATTATAATTGCTCCTAAATGGAGGAATTTGAGACAAAAGCACCTTTCACAAGAGTACCAAGAAATCAAAATGATGCCCACAGAAGGCTACCTGCTCCATGGTCAGCACAGGTAACAGAAGTGTTCACAGTCTCTGGACTCCTGCCCTTCTCCTGCCCAAATCTCTGAAGCACACAGACCACTTAAAATCAGAATTGTAGAACTGCTAGACACCTTAGAGATGTCTGGCACCATTCCCTTGGACTGCAGTATAAAACACAGTAGCTCGTTGTCACAAACTAATTTCAACATGAAGTGCCCCCTGGATGCACTAAGTTCTTTCTCTGCAAATGTTGACTAATGTAAGTCACAGTCATACCAGTTAAACACTACGATGGCTGGGAAGTCATCGTCGGTAAGGGAATATTTTAGCCATGTTTATAAGCATTGGCTCACTTTGTAGAAGAGGCTGAGCTGAGTGTTTTTAAATACTATTTCAGGTACAAGAGAGGAGTTAAGATGGCGGAGGAGTAGGGGACCCCTTTTTCACAGGTCCCCTGAGTCGAGCTGGATAGGTACCAGACCAGCCTAAACAACCACGGAATCAGCCTGAGACGCAGGAAGATACATCTGGATCTCTACAAATGAACATCTCCAGCGCTGAGTATTGAGGTACGAAGCGGGGAGCCGTGAAACCGGGCACAGATATCGGAAGATAAACGGAAGGGGGAGGGAGCCGCCGCGTTCGGGCGCCGGGAAGCGGCAGCCACCTGGGGGGGGGGGGGAGCGGGCGGACTCACAGAGGGCACCCGCGAGAGAGCGGACTGAGACCGGTGAGCCGGGAGCGCGCGCCACCAGGCATCTCGCGGAACCCGGGAATCCCGTGTGCTCACGGGATCCAGACTGAGACCGGGAGCTCCCGGAGCGCATGCGGGGCAGCTGGCAGCTGGCAGGCCACCTGCACGGGGGAGCGGGCGGACTCACGGTCGGCACCCGCGAAACAGCAGACTGAGACCCTGAACCGGGTGCGCGCGCCACCAGGCTTCTCACGGAATTCCTGAATCCCGGTGTGCTCACGGGATCCAGACTGAGACCAGGAGCTTCTGGAGCACGCGCAGGGCGGCTGCCGGTTGGCGGGCCACCTGCACGGGGGAGCGGGCGGACTCACGGTCGGCACCCACGAAACAGCAGACTGAGACCCTGAACCGGGTGCGCGCGCCACCAGGCTTCTCACGGAACTCCGGAATCCTGGTGTGCTCACGGGATCCAGACTGAGACCAGGAGATCCGGGAGCGCGCGGGGGGGGGGGGGGGGGGGGGCGGCGGCTGGCGGCTGGCAGCATTAGAAACACAAAGGACAGAGACGCGCCTGCCCTGGAAGTGAGGGCAGGGACGCCGGGTGTGGGGCGCACATCCCGGGACGCTACAGGGTTGAGCAGCACCAACAGTAACGGAGTTAAAGTGGCCAGAACATCGGTGGAGAATGGGCCGCAATCCCTCTGTTCTGTGACAATTCAGCCTCTGCTGCTCTGACTCTCAGAAGAGGCACAGCAGACCGCCAGAGAAAGCCGCCAGGGAACAAAAGCCTGGAAATACCGGCTCACAGCGTGCCCACCGCCATCCCCCCTCGCAGGGGACACGGAAACTCTACCCAAACAGGGTTGCCTGAGTATGGGCCTGGCAAAATACAAACCCTTAACAATAGAGAACAAACGGATGGTTACCAGAGAGGAGGAGGTGCATAGAGGGATGAGTGAAATAGATGAAGCGGATTAAGAGGACACTTTTCTGGATGACCACTGAGTAATATATAGAATTACTGAATCACTCTCTTGTACACCTGAAACGAATGTAACACTGTATGTTAGCTCTACTGGAATTAAAATAAATTTTTTAAAAAGATTTTTCTTTCAGGAACCTCTTTGAAAAAGCTTTTCCTCTGCAATGTGCACAAGCCCTACTTGGGAGGATTCACTCTACAATAATTATTCACTCTATGCCTCGAATTCAGATTTCACTGAGTTCTTACTGTGGATCCCAGCCCACGGGAGCCATGGTCCTTTTCTGTCCAGGCTCAGCACCTATGCCTTCAAGATTGGAAGTAGAGACACATGTCACTTCACAGTCCAGAAAGCTATTATTGTTTCTGTTTCAGTGTGAGAGAGTCACAGACTTTGGGACAGGTTTCAGAGCAGGTTTATTATGGATCCTGGATCTCTACTTCAATGTTCATTACCTGGATCCATTTGGCTAATAGGTTCCCTGTGGATGGACTTGCTTCCAAGCACATACATGGAAGATGCAAAGGTGAGTGGGCTTGGTGCGGGACAGGAAGAAGACCAAAATCAGACAAGGGTCCGACCCCTCCCCTGATCCAGGAACTGCTACAGGAGAGGGTATGGGAGGTAGAATCCATGCGAAACTCCAAGGTCACCAGCTGAACACAGGAGGCATAGGTCAAGGGATCCGGAGATGCAGGGGTTGAAGGCTGCTCTGAGCTACCTCTGGGAGGAAGGGAGGGAAGGAATGGGGAGACACTGCCTGCCCCTGGCCTATGCCAGCTGCCCACCGCTCCGACACGCATCCGTCTACACAGCTGACACACAGCCTGGGCTCAGGATGGGCTGGCTCGGGTCCCTCAATCCTCAGTGGGACAGCTGGCCCCAGGGCTCAGAGACAGGCTGAGGGAGATGAGAGGGAAAGCTGCCCCACCCACGTCATCCCCTCCTTGAGCAGACAGCCCTTCAGAACTGCTAAAAAAAAAAAAACAAAAAAAAAAAAACCACTAACGGCGTTGAAAGACATGCCATGGATGAACTAAGGCATAGAGATATGTAAAATAACATCCACTTTTAAGTTCAGAGCTGTCATCTCAGGAAGTGGGGAGAGCTTCCCTGAAGAAGACTGAGGGGAGGGCAGGCCATGCTGAAAAGGGAGACATGGCTCTCCTGATTGGGGACCTGCAGCCTCCTTCCAGGGCAGGACATCATCCTCGCATCACACGAGATCCATGGAAGTGTTCCATCAGGGCCAGATATTTGTCTGGAGAAGGCTACCCTGGCATCGGACTGCACAGGGCACCAGGGACGAGGGCCAGATGGAGGACGGACAATACCCCGGAGGCCATGGGGCAAGAGCAGAGGCACACGACCTTGAAGATGATGATGAAAAGCAGGAGGTGGCAGCATGGAGCCGGCCCGAAAGTGCCATGGGAGCAGTGCCCACAGCTACACTGACTGGGGGCCTTCTGTGCCAGGAGTGGCTGACTTCAGTGGGCTCCAGACTAGTCCTGACCACAAGTCTAGGAAGTGTGCACCACCCCCGGCCTCCTCTCCCCTTGCAGCTGCTAGGAATCACGGTCACAGACCCTGGTCAGCTTTTGTGGAAACCAAGCAGTGGCTCCCCCGCGTGCTGCACCTCTGGTGGTGGTCCAGTGCGACCCTCGTGCCTGGCCAGACACTGATGTCTACCTGTCTCCACACAAATCCACAGACAGGAGGGTGTCCCTGAATTCCACAGCACCTGATGAAACAGATCCACGGAACCCAACACCCAGTGGGTCACTCGGGACCTCACCTATGAGGTCATGGAGCTCACCATACCCTATTTCCGTCACTTCCCACAGAAAGCCTGGTTCTGATCCCCCACAATACCATACATCCTGGTTGCTGACCTGGGGTCATGCCATGAACCCACATGGCACCTTTCTTTTAGAGAAGCCTATGCCTACACCTCCTAGAAAATATTTCTAATGAAGTACAAGCCCATCAGGACTACGGTGTGAACGGTAGCACACAGCCTGCATGGTAGTAGTCAGTAATTCTAACAAGGATTAACCCCACCCCCCGTCTCACAAAACCTTCCTCCGTCCCCACGGAACTCATGGTCTGCCCTCAGAAAACCCTCCAGGAAACAAACCTTTCATCTGAATGCTCTCTTCACCTTCTGCTACAAATCTTGTCCAACCACAATGATATGAAACTAGAAATCAGTCTCAAGAACAAAACGGGACAGTCAAAAACAGGTGGAGATTGGGGGGCCTGGGTGGCTCAGTCATTAACGATCTGCCTTCAGCTCAGGTCGTGATCCCAGGAGCCTGGGATCTAGCCCCGAATCAGGCTCCTTGCTCAGTGGGAAGCCCGCTTCTCCCTCTCCCACCCCCCTGCTTGCGTTCCCTCTCTCGCTGTCTCACTCTCTGCCAGATACTTAAATAATCTTAAAAACATATGTGGAGATTTAACAACATGCTACTGAACAACCAACAGTCAAAGAAGAAATCAAAAAAATTTTTAGAAATACCTTGACACTGATGAAAAAGACAACCTACAAAAACTTATGGGATGCAGCAAAAGTAGCTCTACGGGGGGGACGTTCATAGAAATTCAAGTCTTCATCAATCCATGAGAATGCTCTCCAATAAACAGCCTGATTTCTGTGGTAAAGAAGTAGAAAAAAAAAAACAGCAAACAAAGCCCCAAATTAGTAGAAATAAGGAAATAACAAAAAGGAATGCATAAATAAATCCAACAGAGACTAAAAAGACAAAAAAACACACACACACACACACACACACACACAATGAAAATGAGAGCTGCCTTTTTTGGAAAGATAAACAAAACTGACAAACTTAGCTAGACTCACCAAGAGAGACAGAGGACTCGAATGCAATCAGGAAAGAAAGATAATGGATTCCTGTCTCATATCAAAATCAAAAGAACTCTTCAACCTTGGACACAACAACTTCTTGCAAGCCACGTCTCTAAAGGCAAAGGAAATAAAAGCAAAAATGAACTATTGGCACTTCATCAAGATAAAAAGTTTCTGCACGGCAAAGCAAACGATCAACAAAACAAAAAGGCAACCTATGGAATCGAAGAAGATATCTGCAAATGATATTACAGATAAAGGGCCGGTATCCAAGATCTATAAAGAACTCCTCAAACTCGACACCCAAAAAATGGGCAGAAGACACAAAGAGATACTTGTCCAGAGAAGACATACAAATGGCCAACAGACACATGAAAAAATGCTCCACATCACTTGCCATCAGGCAAATACAAATCAAAACTACAATGAGATACCACCTTACACCAGTTAGAATGGTTAAAATTAACAAGGCAGGGGGCACCTGGGTGGCACAGCGGTTAAGCGTCTGCCTTCGGCTCAGGGCGTGATCCCGGCATTATGGGATGGAGCCCCACATCAGGCTCCTCCGCTATGAGCCTGCTTCTTCCTCTCCCACTCCCCCTGCTTGTGTTCCCTCTCTCGCTGGCTGTCTCTATCTCTGTGGAATAAATAAATAAAATCTTGAGAAGAAATTAACAAGACAGGAAATAAAAAAAAGTCAGAGAGGATGTGGAGAAAGGGGAGCCCTCTAACACTACTCGTGAGAATTCAAGCTGGTACAGCCACTTTTGAAAACAATATGGAGATTCCTCAAGACGTTGAACACAGAGCTATCCTACGACCCACCAATTGCACTACTGGGTATTTACCCCATAGACACAGAGTAATGAAAAGAAGGGGCACCTGTATCCCAATGTTCATAGCAGCAATGTCCCTAATAGCCAAACTGTGGAAGGAGCCAAGATGTCCTTCAGCAGATGAATGGACAGAGAAGATGTGGTTCATCTATACAATGGAATATTACTCAGTCATCAGAAAGGATGAATACCCACCATTTGCACCAACGTGGATGGACCAGGAGGGGATTATGCTAAGTGAAATTAAGTCAAGCAGAGAAAGACAATTATCATATCGTTTCACTCCTATGTGGAATGGAAGGAATAGCATGGAGGACATTAGGAGAAGGAAGGGAAAAGTGAAGGTGGGGAATGAGAGGGGGAGATGAACCATGAGAGACTATTGACACTGGGAAACAAACTGAAGGTTGCAGAAAGGGAGGGGTAGGGGAATGGGTTATCCTGGTGATGGGTATTAAGGAGGGCACGTGTCATAATGAGCACTAGGTGTTATATGCAAACAATGAATCCTGGAACACTACATCAAAAACAAATGAAGTACTGTAGGGTGACTAACATAATTTTAAAAAAAGAGAAAGATATGAAATCCATACAGGAAAACTGTCACTATTTGCAAATGACATGAAATCCCAAAGGATTCCACAAAAAAAAAAAAAAAAAAAAAAAAAAAAAAAAAAAAAACAGAATAAACAAATTCAAGAAAGCTGCAGGATATAAAGTCAATATACAGAGACCTGTTGTCTTTATTTTTTTTCAGATTTTATTTATTTATTTGACAGGAAGAGAAAAAGCACGAGCCGGGGGAGTGTCAGAAAGACGGAGAAGCAGACCCTCGCTAAGCGGGGAGCCCAACACGGGGCTCGATCCCAGAACTCTGGGATCATGACCTGAGCAGAAAGCAGACGCTTCACCTATGGAGCCACCCAGATGACCCAACTTCTTGCATTTCTGTATACTGATGACACACTTTCGCAAAGAGAAATTAAAAAAGCAATGCCATTTACAATTGCATCAAAAAAAAAAATCTAGGAATAAAAGTAACCAAGAATGAGAAAGACATAGTACACTCAACACATGGCAGAAAAGAAATGAAAAACATGTGTGTCGAGGGGGGCAGAATGTATGGGTCAAAGATTTGGAAGGCAACACAAACAAATGGAAGCATACGCCATGCTCCTTAACTGGAAGAGTTAATTATGTGAACATGTCCATCGTACCCAAAGCAATCGACAGATGTGATGAAATCCCCATCTGAATTCCAGTGGCATTATTCGAGGAAATAGAAAACAGTCCTCAAACTTGTATGGAATCACAAAAGACCCCAAATACCCAAAGCAACCTGGAGAAAGAAAGGTGCAGTCAACACACTCCTGGATTTCAAGCTAGATTACAAAGCTGTTGTCATCAAAACAGGACGGTACTGGCAGAAACACAGACACCAGGTCAGCGGAACAGAACAGAAAGCTCAGAAACTTACCCACACGTAGATGACCCTAACTTACGACACAGCAGCAGAAGATATGCCATGAGGGAAGGACTGTGTCTTCAGTGAGCGGTCACAGGCCAACTGGACACTAAATGCAGAAGAATATAACTGGGTCACTTTCTTACACCACACACAAAATTTTTAATGGATGAATGATTTGAACATAAGACCCGAATCCATAAACCTCCAAGAAGACACAGGTACTAAGTCTCTCGACATTGGTTTTGGCAAAGAGTCTTCAGATCGGACACCAAATGCAAAGGCAACAAAAGCAAAAATAAACAAGTGGAACAACATCAAACTGAAATCTTCCACACGGCAAAAGAAACCATCAAAAACTTAAAAGGCCACTGACCCAATAAGAAAAAAATATCTGCGAATCATATGTGTGAGAAGAGGCTAATATCCAAAATGCACACAACACTCATACAAATCAAAACAAAAAAAAAAACTGTATAAAAAATGGGGTGAATATGTGAATAGATACTGTCCAAAGATGGCACACAGGTGCCAACAGACAGAAAAAGTTGTTCGACATCACTAATCATCGTCAGGGAAACATCAGTCAAACCCACAATCGGCTATCCCCTCACAACTGTTGGAACAGCAATTGTCCCAGAGACAGACACCAGGTGGGGTCAAGGGTGTGCAGACGAGGAGACACTGTGCGCTGTTGGTGGGAATGGAAATTGGTGCAGCCACTGTGACAAACGGTATGGAGGTTCCTGAAAAAATAAATACAACTACCGCATGACCCAGTAATGGCTCTACTGAGTATTGATTTGGAGAACACAAAAATACTGCCTCAAAAAGACAGATGCACTCCCACGTTCACTGCAGCATTATTCACAATAACCAGACATGGAAACACAGACCTTGGGGGCCTTATGCCAAGTAACTCAGACACAGAAAGACAAATACCAGATGCTCTCATGTACATTCCACGTGGAATAAACAAATACTGAACGCATAGATACTGAGAGCAGATTGGTAAGGTGCCAGATTCGGGGATGGGGTGGTAGAAACGGGTGACGGTGGTCCAAGTCTCAATGTTTGAGTGAGAAAATCCGACAGTCATGAAATGTTCTGTCCAGCATGGAGACTAAAACTAACCCCGCAGCATGGGGTATAGGTTTCCCTGCTCTTTGAAAGTACAGGGCTTCTGAGAAACCTTGCACAGCAGAAATGGTGTAAAGAAGGAATGACCATTCATTTACACGGAAAAATTGGACAGTGTGCTCAGACTCCAAGATTCCTTCTCTTTGGCTTTTCTTAGGCCTCAGGACACAAGTTTCTAACGGAGGCCCAGCATAAATGAAGATAAAGCACAGCAGAGGCTCACAGACACAATTCAAAGTGCTGGTGGCTGGATGCGGAGAGCGGTTCCCAGCGGAAGGAGCTGGTTGGGGTGCACGCCGCCTCTGTCGTGCTTCTCCCCAAAACAGATGCTGAACGCGATTCTCACTGTTCACCTTTTTTCATAAGAGGGAAATCCTCTTTAGGTCTCTTCCTCTCACTGAAGCTGGGTAATAACGTAGTTCTTTCAAGAAAGCCAAGTGTCTTACTGTGAACGTTTAAAAGCTGGGGGATACTTGTACTTGAGCATTGCTGAGGGAGGAGATGTGAAAGGTTCTCCCAGACACAAACCTCAGCAGATCCACCGGGAAAGGCACCTTCCTCAGCATGCGGAACACGGACTACCTCCTTACCCCAGAAACCCTCTCCTTCCCCTCGATCAGGACAACCCACAACAGCTGGGAGTTACCCCAATTCCTCCGTTCTCCTGCTCCTAATATCTAACTCATCAGCAAATCCTGTGAGCTCCATCTTCAAAATGGACCCAGAATAGGTCTAACCACTCCATCCAAGGCCACCTGTCTGGTCCACAGTGCCTGAGTTCCTGGAAAAGCTTCGTCATTGACCTGCCTTGCCATCTTCAACCCTCTGTCATCTGTTCTCAACGCTGTAGCCACGATGGCCTAGTGAAACAGGGTCTCATGGGGTTATAGCCCTGGAATGGCTTTCTGTCGCCCTCTGTCACCTCCCTGAGGTCATGTCCTAAGCTGTCCCCTGTGGCCACAGGGCCTTCTTGCTGCTCCTGGACATATCTGGAATTCTCCTGCCCCAGAGCCTTTGCACATGCTTTCCCTTCTGTTTAGAATGCTCTTGATGTGTTCTCACTCGCCTTCTGAGAAGTCTGAATTGGAGTGACAGGGACAGAAGGTGAGGCTGTGTGTGTTGGGTGAGGCTGGTGGCCCAGAAAAAGGTTTTCTGCCAGCTCTCCACCTGTGCCTCACTTGTCCTCAGCCAGGAACTTGCACACAGCCCTCACCTGTCACAACTCTCACACAGGAGACCCACAGCCACCCCTGGAGCCCACCCTGCCCACACCCTGCTGCAGAATGCATTCAGCTCTCCTCTGGGACCCCTGTCAGCTTTACCCAGACCTGGAACTCCCCCGTCTCCTGCAAAGCTCCCGGATTCCCCCTCTTCTTGCAAAATCACACTGGCGCAAGGCTTTCATGAGAAAGCTATAATGCCAACTAATGAAAGGTTCACACCTACTTTCCCCTTCTGTTGCCTTTCTCTCCTTCTGTCCTACCTGTGCAAACTGTAACATATCAGTGGAACATGAACATGCTCTGAGATCTGAATCTTTCATTGCAGCTTTCTGAGGACTCCTTATGTGATAAGAAACTAGTGTATCTTACAACAGGGTGTTTTACAACTATCATCTATAGAACAGTACAGCCCAAATCACTACAATTTTACCTCACTCTTCATGAAGCAGAACACTTTTTCCTTTCTTCTTTTACTTAAATTCCAGTTAGTTCACATGCCATGGAATATTCGCTTCAGGGGTAGGATTTAGTGATTCCTCACCTGCATACAGTACCCAGTGCTCATCACAAGCGCCCTCCTTAATACCCCTCACCCATTTAACTCTTCCCCCCACGCCCCTGTCCTGCAGCAACACTCAGTTTGTTCTCCAAGGTTGAGTCTATTTCCTTGTTTGCCTTTCTCATCACCCCTCAACTCTGTTCATCTGTTTTCTTTCTGAAATTCCACAAGCGTGAGAGCATAGGATATTTGTCTTTCCTCACTAATTTTGTTTAGCTTAATACACTCTAGATCCATCCACATCCTTGCAAATGGTAAGATTTCATTCTTTTTGAAACTGGGTCATATTCCCATATATATATATATGTGTATATATATATGTATATATACATATATACATATATATATATGTGTGTATATATATATATATACACATATATACATATATACATATATTTACGTATCCCACATCTGCTTTATCCATTCATCAGTGCATGGACTTTGGGATTCTCTCCATAGTTTGGCTACTGTGGACATTGTTGCTATAAACATCATGGTGCATGTACCCCCTTCGAATGTGCATTTTTGTATCTTTTGGGTAAGCACCTAGGAGAGCAATTGCTGGATCATGTGGTTGTTCAATGCTTAACTTTTCGAGGAACCCCCACACTGTTTCCCAGACTGTCTGCACCACTCTGCATTCCCACCAACAGGATGGGAGGGTTCCCCTTTAAGCAGAACATTATCTGCTGGCAATTTCATAAGAGGAAACAAAACCTCTGCGAGATGCACCCAGGGTCAGGCAAGCAGTTGCAGAATTCACCCCAAGGCTCCTGACGCCAAGCCCCTTGAAGCCACCAGCATGCCACTATCCAAAAGAATTCCCAGACTCTCCTTCTGACTCCACCACCAAAGAAACTACAGACAGAATATGGCACCTCAAAATATCGAGATAATAGTAAAACTAGACAGTCAAGCTCAACTTTTAAACAGGAACAGGCCCATTTGGATAATTTTGAATTTTCCCTCCACCCTAATTTTAACTCTTCTGATGAATAAACTAATCAATGATGAAACATCACCTTTGTCAAATGACATCATCCAACTCTGTATCAGATGAAAAAAAGCCATCTAACTCTAGATGCTGGCCACTCAACCATATCTTAGGCCCAATTGAATAAACATTGTTAGATGAAGGAACAAATTAGATGTTACAAACAGGCACAGAGTGAATCTCACCTTCCCTTTCTAATAAAAGAGGGTTCCTAGGAAACAGATAGTCAAAATACATTTGTAAGCAATAAATGGACAGAGAAATTGTGATCCCCTGCAAAGTTCTACCTGCAGGGAAACTAAGTAATTCTTGCACCAAACCCAGAATGCTGACAGCTACTTCAATTTTACTTTGTGGCTCAACTAGAGAAAAGAGAAAAGCCCAGGAGGTTTTGGGATAATGAGAGGTTTTACCTCCAGTCCTGACATAGATAGGACATTATGCCAAAATAGCTGTGTTTTCTCTGAACACTGGCGTCCTGTGACAAGCTGCCTCCCTGACTCAGATGCTGACGTTCAAAACCTCGGGTCTCATGGAGCCAGAGCAGAGAAGTGCTGTCAGCTGGGGAGAAGAAGGCACCTCTGACCTAAAGCCTGCACACCTGCTTCGGTTTCTGGACGAAGGGGCAACACATACTTGTTGTTTAGCAGTAATTATCTTCATTCTCAATAGACCAATGACCTTGCCTTTTCTGGAAAGCAGACTTACTCTTCTAAAGAAACCCTCAATTCGTCTATTCCCAATGCAACTAGAGTGGGGTCTGGTTTACGCCCGCCTCCAGGCCCCCACCTGGAGGATTTTCCTGCATGATTCTAACAGCCAATTACCACTAACTCGGGGGCACACGGGGCATAATGCTGAAGTTGGGGGATGGCTCTGGGGCTTGCTACTGCCACACCTGTGCCTGGGGGACCAGGGCACACCCTGCTGAACTCGGGGTACTGCTCAAGATGCATCACCTGCACTGTGTCAGAGAACCGGGGGACACCCCACTGAAGGTGGGGATTCTGTGAGGTCCTTACCCGCACTCTTCCCGGGGAACAGGGGAAACCCTGAAATTCTGCAACCCATCCCACAAAAGCTCAGGTGAGTGGGCGCCCTGGAGTTCACGGGTATGGGGAATAAGGCCAGTTGAGGACATGGGGCGGAAGAGACTTTAAAGGGAAAAAGAAAACTCACCTGAGTCCCCACAATGAACCCTCTCCACGTGCCCTTCCAGAACCCTGCCTCCCACCTGGGGCGCACCCTACCCCCCGACCCCCACCCCGGGGCATGCTGCTCACTCACCAGCCCGGACCTCCGCAGGGCAACTCTCTCTCTCCCAGTGCCCCTTCTTCTGCCCCAGGTCTGCAACCCGCTGCAACTCTGGGACCGCCCACAGAGACGTAGCTCCACCCCCAAGCGGTGATTGGTCGGGGAGGGTGGTGCCCTAGCCCCTTGGATGCCGGGCAACCCGCCCTCAAGCCCCTGGAACCCTGAAAGTGCAGGGGGTCCAAGAGGCGCCTCCTCTACTCAACACCCAGCACAGGCATGGGTGGGGTCGTGGGCCGGGCTCCCCCCACACACCTGGCCCCTTCCAGGGACCCCCCTCTAGCTGCAGACCACCCTCAGCGTCCTGCCCCTTCCCTTTCTGCACCAGCCCTCCCTGCTGGGGTGTGCCTGGTTCTGGGCAAGGTCAGTGGCTCTCAGACCCTCCAAGGCTTGGGCTTTAGGACATGCAATGATTTCATGCATTTTCAGTATGTACATGTCAGTATGACTTTAATCTTATGGGAGCCAAAGAGGTTCTTTATTTTTTCTTATCTTCATGTTGGCATTTTTGGTTATTGTTTTCTTCTCGAAACAGATGTACAACATGTGCTTGGGGCAGAAATAGGGCCCATGCTTTGAGGTTTTGCCCAGTCATTTTGAGCCGGGTAAAATGTTAAAGGATAGCTTCCCTGGGAGCCCAGGATCAGGGCCCACAGATGATATAAGATAAACATTACTTTTATCATTATAATTGCTCCTAAATGGAGGAATTTGAGACAAAAGCACCTTTCACAAGAGTACCAAGAAATCAAAATGATGCCCACAGAAGGCTACCTGCTCCATGGTCAGCACAGGTAACAGAAGTGTTCACAGTCTCTGGACTCCTGCCCTTCTCCTGCCCAAATCTCTGAAGCACACAGACCACTTAAAATCAGAATTGTAGAACTGCTAGACACCTTAGAGATGTCTGGCACCATTCCCTTGGACTGCAGTATAAAACACAGTAGCTCGTTGTCACAAACTAATTTCAACATGAAGTGCCCCCTGGATGCACTAAGTTCTTTCTCTGCAAATGTTGACTAATGTAAGTCACAGTCATACCAGTTAAACACTACGATGGCTGGGAAGTCATCGTCGGTAAGGGAATATTTTAGCCATGTTTATAAGCATTGGCTCACTTTGTAGAAGAGGCTGAGCTGAGTGTTTTTAAATACTATTTCAGGTACAAGAGAGGAGTTAAGATGGCGGAGGAGTAGGGGACCCCTTTTTCACAGGTCCCCTGAGTCGAGCTGGATAGGTACCAGACCAGCCTAAACAACCACGGAATCAGCCTGAGACGCAGGAAGATACATCTGGATCTCTACAAATGAACATCTCCAGCGCTGAGTATTGAGGTACGAAGCGGGGAGCCGTGAAACCGGGCACAGATATCGGAAGATAAACGGAAGGGGGAGGGAGCCGCCGCGTTCGGGCGCCGGGAAGCGGCAGCCACCTGGGGGGGGGGGGGGAGCGGGCGGACTCACAGAGGGCACCCGCGAGAGAGCGGACTGAGACCGGTGAGCCGGGAGCGCGCGCCACCAGGCATCTCGCGGAACCCGGGAATCCCGTGTGCTCACGGGATCCAGACTGAGACCGGGAGCTCCCGGAGCGCATGCGGGGCAGCTGGCAGCTGGCAGGCCACCTGCACGGGGGAGCGGGCGGACTCACGGTCGGCACCCGCGAAACAGCAGACTGAGACCCTGAACCGGGTGCGCGCGCCACCAGGCTTCTCACGGAATTCCTGAATCCCGGTGTGCTCACGGGATCCAGACTGAGACCAGGAGCTTCTGGAGCACGCGCAGGGCGGCTGCCGGTTGGCGGGCCACCTGCACGGGGGAGCGGGCGGACTCACGGTCGGCACCCACGAAACAGCAGACTGAGACCCTGAACCGGGTGCGCGCGCCACCAGGCTTCTCACGGAACTCCGGAATCCTGGTGTGCTCACGGGATCCAGACTGAGACCAGGAGATCCGGGAGCGCGCGGGGGGGGGGGGGGGGGGGGCGGCGGCTGGCGGCTGGCAGCATTAGAAACACAAAGGACAGAGACGCGCCTGCCCTGGAAGTGAGGGCAGGGACGCCGGGTGTGGGGCGCACATCCCGGGACGCTACAGGGTTGAGCAGCACCAACAGTAACGGAGTTAAAGTGGCCAGAACATCGGTGGAGAATGGGCCGCAATCCCTCTGTTCTGTGACAATTCAGCCTCTGCTGCTCTGACTCTCAGAAGAGGCACAGCAGACCGCCAGAGAAAGCCGCCAGGGAACAAAAGCCTGGAAATACCGGCTCACAGCGTGCCCACCGCCATCCCCCCTCGCAGGGGACACGGAAACTCTACCCAAACAGGGTTGCCTGAGTATGGGCCTGGCAAAATACAAACCCTTAACAATAGAGAACAAACGGATGGTTACCAGAGAGGAGGAGGTGCATAGAGGGATGAGTGAAATAGATGAAGCGGATTAAGAGGACACTTTTCTGGATGACCACTGAGTAATATATAGAATTACTGAATCACTCTCTTGTACACCTGAAACGAATGTAACACTGTATGTTAGCTCTACTGGAATTAAAATAAATTTTTTAAAAAGATTTTTCTTTCAGGAACCTCTTTGAAAAAGCTTTTCCTCTGCAATGTGCACAAGCCCTACTTGGGAGGATTCACTCTACAATAATTATTCACTCTATGCCTCGAATTCAGATTTCACTGAGTTCTTACTGTGGATCCCAGCCCACGGGAGCCATGGTCCTTTTCTGTCCAGGCTCAGCACCTATGCCTTCAAGATTGGAAGTAGAGACACATGTCACTTCACAGTCCAGAAAGCTATTATTGTTTCTGTTTCAGTGTGAGAGAGTCACAGACTTTGGGACAGGTTTCAGAGCAGGTTTATTATGGATCCTGGATCTCTACTTCAATGTTCATTACCTGGATCCATTTGGCTAATAGGTTCCCTGTGGATGGACTTGCTTCCAAGCACATACATGGAAGATGCAAAGGTGAGTGGGCTTGGTGCGGGACAGGAAGAAGACCAAAATCAGACAAGGGTCCGACCCCTCCCCTGATCCAGGAACTGCTACAGGAGAGGGTATGGGAGGTAGAATCCATGCGAAACTCCAAGGTCACCAGCTGAACACAGGAGGCATAGGTCAAGGGATCCGGAGATGCAGGGGTTGAAGGCTGCTCTGAGCTACCTCTGGGAGGAAGGGAGGGAAGGAATGGGGAGACACTGCCTGCCCCTGGCCTATGCCAGCTGCCCACCGCTCCGACACGCATCCGTCTACACAGCTGACACACAGCCTGGGCTCAGGATGGGCTGGCTCGGGTCCCTCAATCCTCAGTGGGACAGCTGGCCCCAGGGCTCAGAGACAGGCTGAGGGAGATGAGAGGGAAAGCTGCCCCACCCACGTCATCCCCTCCTTGAGCAGACAGCCCTTCAGAACTGCTAAAAAAAACAAAACAAAAAAAAAAAAACCACTAACGGCGTTGAAAGACATGCCATGGATGAACTAAGGCATAGAGATATGTAAAATAACATCCACTTTTAAGTTCAGAGCTGTCATCTCAGGAAGTGGGGAGAGCTTCCCTGAAGAAGACTGAGGGGAGGGCAGGCCATGCTGAAAAGGGAGACATGGCTCTCCTGATTGGGGACCTGCAGCCTCCTTCCAGGGCAGGACATCATCCTCGCATCACACGAGATCCATGGAAGTGTTCCATCAGGGCCAGATATTTGTCTGGAGAAGGCTACCCTGGCATCGGACTGCACAGGGCACCAGGGACGAGGGCCAGATGGAGGACGGACAATACCCCGGAGGCCATGGGGCAAGAGCAGAGGCACACGACCTTGAAGATGATGATGAAAAGCAGGAGGTGGCAGCATGGAGCCGGCCCGAAAGTGCCATGGGAGCAGTGCCCACAGCTACACTGACTGGGGGCCTTCTGTGCCAGGAGTGGCTGACTTCAGTGGGCTCCAGACTAGTCCTGACCACAAGTCTAGGAAGTGTGCACCACCCCCGGCCTCCTCTCCCCTTGCAGCTGCTAGGAATCACGGTCACAGACCCTGGTCAGCTTTTGTGGAAACCAAGCAGTGGCTCCCCCGCGTGCTGCACCTCTGGTGGTGGTCCAGTGCGACCCTCGTGCCTGGCCAGACACTGATGTCTACCTGTCTCCACACAAATCCACAGACAGGAGGGTGTCCCTGAATTCCACAGCACCTGATGAAACAGATCCACGGAACCCAACACCCAGTGGGTCACTCGGGACCTCACCTATGAGGTCATGGAGCTCACCATACCCTATTTCCGTCACTTCCCACAGAAAGCCTGGTTCTGATCCCCCACAATACCATACATCCTGGTTGCTGACCTGGGGTCATGCCATGAACCCACATGGCACCTTTCTTTTAGAGAAGCCTATGCCTACACCTCCTAGAAAATATTTCTAATGAAGTACAAGCCCATCAGGACTACGGTGTGAACGGTAGCACACAGCCTGCATGGTAGTAGTCAGTAATTCTAACAAGGATTAACCCCACCCCCCGTCTCACAAAACCTTCCTCCGTCCCCACGGAACTCATGGTCTGCCCTCAGAAAACCCTCCAGGAAACAAACCTTTCATCTGAATGCTCTCTTCACCTTCTGCTACAAATCTTGTCCAACCACAATGATATGAAACTAGAAATCAGTCTCAAGAACAAAACGGGACAGTCAAAAACAGGTGGAGATTGGGGGGCCTGGGTGGCTCAGTCATTAACGATCTGCCTTCAGCTCAGGTCGTGATCCCAGGAGCCTGGGATCTAGCCCCGAATCAGGCTCCTTGCTCAGTGGGAAGCCCGCTTCTCCCTCTCCCACCCCCCTGCTTGCGTTCCCTCTCTCGCTGTCTCACTCTCTGCCAGATACTTAAATAATCTTAAAAACATATGTGGAGATTTAACAACATGCTACTGAACAACCAACAGTCAAAGAAGAAATCAAAAAAATTTTTAGAAATACCTTGACACTGATGAAAAAGACAACCTACAAAAACTTATGGGATGCAGCAAAAGTAGCTCTACGGGGGGGACGTTCATAGAAATTCAAGTCTTCATCAATCCATGAGAATGCTCTCCAATAAACAGCCTGATTTCTGTGGTAAAGAAGTAGAAAAAAAAAAACAGCAAACAAAGCCCCAAATTAGTAGAAATAAGGAAATAACAAAAAGGAATGCATAAATAAATCCAACAGAGACTAAAAAGACAAAAAAAAACACACACACACACACACACACACACAATGAAAATGAGAGCTGCCTTTTTTGGAAAGATAAACAAAACTGACAAACTTAGCTAGACTCACCAAGAGAGACAGAGGACTCGAATGCAATCAGGAAAGAAAGATAATGGATTCCTGTCTCATATCAAAATCAAAAGAACTCTTCAACCTTGGACACAACAACTTCTTGCAAGCCACGTCTCTAAAGGCAAAGGAAATAAAAGCAAAAATGAACTATTGGCACTTCATCAAGATAAAAAGTTTCTGCACGGCAAAGCAAACGATCAACAAAACAAAAAGGCAACCTATGGAATCGAAGAAGATATCTGCAAATGATATTACAGATAAAGGGCCGGTATCCAAGATCTATAAAGAACTCCTCAAACTCGACACCCAAAAAATGGGCAGAAGACACAAAGAGATACTTGTCCAGAGAAGACATACAAATGGCCAACAGACACATGAAAAAATGCTCCACATCACTTGCCATCAGGCAAATACAAATCAAAACTACAATGAGATACCACCTTACACCAGTTAGAATGGTTAAAATTAACAAGGCAGGGGGCACCTGGGTGGCACAGCGGTTAAGCGTCTGCCTTCGGCTCAGGGCGTGATCCCGGCATTATGGGATGGAGCCCCACATCAGGCTCCTCCGCTATGAGCCTGCTTCTTCCTCTCCCACTCCCCCTGCTTGTGTTCCCTCTCTCGCTGGCTGTCTCTATCTCTGTGGAATAAATAAATAAAATCTTGAGAAGAAATTAACAAGACAGGAAATAAAAAAAAGTCAGAGAGGATGTGGAGAAAGGGGAGCCCTCTAACACTACTCGTGAGAATTCAAGCTGGTACAGCCACTTTTGAAAACAATATGGAGATTCCTCAAGACGTTGAACACAGAGCTATCCTACGACCCACCAATTGCACTACTGGGTATTTACCCCATAGACACAGAGTAATGAAAAGAAGGGGCACCTGTATCCCAATGTTCATAGCAGCAATGTCCCTAATAGCCAAACTGTGGAAGGAGCCAAGATGTCCTTCAGCAGATGAATGGACAGAGAAGATGTGGTTCATCTATACAATGGAATATTACTCAGTCATCAGAAAGGATGAATACCCACCATTTGCACCAACGTGGATGGACCAGGAGGGGATTATGCTAAGTGAAATTAAGTCAAGCAGAGAAAGACAATTATCATATCGTTTCACTCCTATGTGGAATGGAAGGAATAGCATGGAGGACATTAGGAGAAGGAAGGGAAAAGTGAAGGTGGGGAATGAGAGGGGGAGATGAACCATGAGAGACTATTGACACTGGGAAACAAACTGAAGGTTGCAGAAAGGGAGGGGTAGGGGAATGGGTTATCCTGGTGATGGGTATTAAGGAGGGCACGTGTCATAATGAGCACTAGGTGTTATATGCAAACAATGAATCCTGGAACACTACATCAAAAACAAATGAAGTACTGTAGGGTGACTAACATAATTTTAAAAAAAGAGAAAGATATGAAATCCATACAGGAAAACTGTCACTATTTGCAAATGACATGAAATCCCAAAGGATTCCACAAAAAAAAAAAAAAAAAAAAAAAAAAAAAAAAAAAAAAACAGAATAAACAAATTCAAGAAAGCTGCAGGATATAAAGTCAATATACAGAGACCTGTTGTCTTTATTTTTTTTCAGATTTTATTTATTTATTTGACAGGAAGAGAAAAAGCACGAGCCGGGGGAGTGTCAGAAAGACGGAGAAGCAGACCCTCGCTAAGCGGGGAGCCCAACACGGGGCTCGATCCCAGAACTCTGGGATCATGACCTGAGCAGAAAGCAGACGCTTCACCTATGGAGCCACCCAGATGACCCAACTTCTTGCATTTCTGTATACTGATGACACACTTTCGCAAAGAGAAATTAAAAAAGCAATGCCATTTACAATTGCATCAAAAAAAAAAATCTAGGAATAAAAGTAACCAAGAATGAGAAAGACATAGTACACTCAACACATGGCAGAAAAGAAATGAAAAACATGTGTGTCGAGGGGGGCAGAATGTATGGGTCAAAGATTTGGAAGGCAACACAAACAAATGGAAGCATACGCCATGCTCCTTAACTGGAAGAGTTAATTATGTGAACATGTCCATCGTACCCAAAGCAATCGACAGATGTGATGAAATCCCCATCTGAATTCCAGTGGCATTATTCGAGGAAATAGAAAACAGTCCTCAAACTTGTATGGAATCACAAAAGACCCCAAATACCCAAAGCAACCTGGAGAAAGAAAGGTGCAGTCAACACACTCCTGGATTTCAAGCTAGATTACAAAGCTGTTGTCATCAAAACAGGACGGTACTGGCAGAAACACAGACACCAGGTCAGCGGAACAGAACAGAAAGCTCAGAAACTTACCCACACGTAGATGACCCTAACTTACGACACAGCAGCAGAAGATATGCCATGAGGGAAGGACTGTGTCTTCAGTGAGCGGTCACAGGCCAACTGGACACTAAATGCAGAAGAATATAACTGGGTCACTTTCTTACACCACACACAAAATTTTTAATGGATGAATGATTTGAACATAAGACCCGAATCCATAAACCTCCAAGAAGACACAGGTACTAAGTCTCTCGACATTGGTTTTGGCAAAGAGTCTTCAGATCGGACACCAAATGCAAAGGCAACAAAAGCAAAAATAAACAAGTGGAACAACATCAAACTGAAATCTTCCACACGGCAAAAGAAACCATCAAAAACTTAAAAGGCCACTGACCCAATAAGAAAAAAATATCTGCGAATCATATGTGTGAGAAGAGGCTAATATCCAAAATGCACACAACACTCATACAAATCAAAACAAAAAAAAAAACTGTATAAAAAATGGGGTGAATATGTGAATAGATACTGTCCAAAGATGGCACACAGGTGCCAACAGACAGAAAAAGTTGTTCGACATCACTAATCATCGTCAGGGAAACATCAGTCAAACCCACAATCGGCTATCCCCTCACAACTGTTGGAACAGCAATTGTCCCAGAGACAGACACCAGGTGGGGTCAAGGGTGTGCAGACGAGGAGACACTGTGCGCTGTTGGTGGGAATGGAAATTGGTGCAGCCACTGTGACAAACGGTATGGAGGTTCCTGAAAAAATAAATACAACTACCGCATGACCCAGTAATGGCTCTACTGAGTATTGATTTGGAGAACACAAAAATACTGCCTCAAAAAGACAGATGCACTCCCACGTTCACTGCAGCATTATTCACAATAACCAGACATGGAAACACAGACCTTGGGGGCCTTATGCCAAGTAACTCAGACACAGAAAGACAAATACCAGATGCTCTCATGTACATTCCACGTGGAATAAACAAATACTGAACGCATAGATACTGAGAGCAGATTGGTAAGGTGCCAGATTCGGGGATGGGGTGGTAGAAACGGGTGACGGTGGTCCAAGTCTCAATGTTTGAGTGAGAAAATCCGACAGTCATGAAATGTTCTGTCCAGCATGGAGACTAAAACTAACCCCGCAGCATGGGGTATAGGTTTCCCTGCTCTTTGAAAGTACAGGGCTTCTGAGAAACCTTGCACAGCAGAAATGGTGTAAAGAAGGAATGACCATTCATTTACACGGAAAAATTGGACAGTGTGCTCAGACTCCAAGATTCCTTCTCTTTGGCTTTTCTTAGGCCTCAGGACACAAGTTTCTAACGGAGGCCCAGCATAAATGAAGATAAAGCACAGCAGAGGCTCACAGACACAATTCAAAGTGCTGGTGGCTGGATGCGGAGAGCGGTTCCCAGCGGAAGGAGCTGGTTGGGGTGCACGCCGCCTCTGTCGTGCTTCTCCCCAAAACAGATGCTGAACGCGATTCTCACTGTTCACCTTTTTTCATAAGAGGGAAATCCTCTTTAGGTCTCTTCCTCTCACTGAAGCTGGGTAATAACGTAGTTCTTTCAAGAAAGCCAAGTGTCTTACTGTGAACGTTTAAAAGCTGGGGGATACTTGTACTTGAGCATTGCTGAGGGAGGAGATGTGAAAGGTTCTCCCAGACACAAACCTCAGCAGATCCACCGGGAAAGGCACCTTCCTCAGCATGCGGAACACGGACTACCTCCTTACCCCAGAAACCCTCTCCTTCCCCTCGATCAGGACAACCCACAACAGCTGGGAGTTACCCCAATTCCTCCGTTCTCCTGCTCCTAATATCTAACTCATCAGCAAATCCTGTGAGCTCCATCTTCAAAATGGACCCAGAATAGGTCTAACCACTCCATCCAAGGCCACCTGTCTGGTCCACAGTGCCTGAGTTCCTGGAAAAGCTTCGTCATTGACCTGCCTTGCCATCTTCAACCCTCTGTCATCTGTTCTCAACGCTGTAGCCACGATGGCCTAGTGAAACAGGGTCTCATGGGGTTATAGCCCTGGAATGGCTTTCTGTCGCCCTCTGTCACCTCCCTGAGGTCATGTCCTAAGCTGTCCCCTGTGGCCACAGGGCCTTCTTGCTGCTCCTGGACATATCTGGAATTCTCCTGCCCCAGAGCCTTTGCACATGCTTTCCCTTCTGTTTAGAATGCTCTTGATGTGTTCTCACTCGCCTTCTGAGAAGTCTGAATTGGAGTGACAGGGACAGAAGGTGAGGCTGTGTGTGTTGGGTGAGGCTGGTGGCCCAGAAAAAGGTTTTCTGCCAGCTCTCCACCTGTGCCTCACTTGTCCTCAGCCAGGAACTTGCACACAGCCCTCACCTGTCACAACTCTCACACAGGAGACCCACAGCCACCCCTGGAGCCCACCCTGCCCACACCCTGCTGCAGAATGCATTCAGCTCTCCTCTGGGACCCCTGTCAGCTTTACCCAGACCTGGAACTCCCCCGTCTCCTGCAAAGCTCCCGGATTCCCCCTCTTCTTGCAAAATCACACTGGCGCAAGGCTTTCATGAGAAAGCTATAATGCCAACTAATGAAAGGTTCACACCTACTTTCCCCTTCTGTTGCCTTTCTCTCCTTCTGTCCTACCTGTGCAAACTGTAACATATCAGTGGAACATGAACATGCTCTGAGATCTGAATCTTTCATTGCAGCTTTCTGAGGACTCCTTATGTGATAAGAAACTAGTGTATCTTACAACAGGGTGTTTTACAACTATCATCTATAGAACAGTACAGCCCAAATCACTACAATTTTACCTCACTCTTCATGAAGCAGAACACTTTTTCCTTTCTTCTTTTACTTAAATTCCAGTTAGTTCACATGCCATGGAATATTCGCTTCAGGGGTAGGATTTAGTGATTCCTCACCTGCATACAGTACCCAGTGCTCATCACAAGCGCCCTCCTTAATACCCCTCACCCATTTAACTCTTCCCCCCACGCCCCTGTCCTGCAGCAACACTCAGTTTGTTCTCCAAGGTTGAGTCTATTTCCTTGTTTGCCTTTCTCATCACCCCTCAACTCTGTTCATCTGTTTTCTTTCTGAAATTCCACAAGCGTGAGAGCATAGGATATTTGTCTTTCCTCACTAATTTTGTTTAGCTTAATACACTCTAGATCCATCCACATCCTTGCAAATGGTAAGATTTCATTCTTTTTGAAACTGGGTCATATTCCCATATATATATATATGTGTATATATATATGTATATATACATATATACATATATATATATGTGTGTATATATATATATATATACACATATATACATATATACATATATTTACGTATCCCACATCTGCTTTATCCATTCATCAGTGCATGGACTTTGGGATTCTCTCCATAGTTTGGCTACTGTGGACATTGTTGCTATAAACATCATGGTGCATGTACCCCCTTCGAATGTGCATTTTTGTATCTTTTGGGTAAGCACCTAGGAGAGCAATTGCTGGATCATGTGGTTGTTCAATGCTTAACTTTTCGAGGAACCCCCACACTGTTTCCCAGACTGTCTGCACCACTCTGCATTCCCACCAACAGGATGGGAGGGTTCCCCTTTAAGCAGAACATTATCTGCTGGCAATTTCATAAGAGGAAACAAAACCTCTGCGAGATGCACCCAGGGTCAGGCAAGCAGTTGCAGAATTCACCCCAAGGCTCCTGACGCCAAGCCCCTTGAAGCCACCAGCATGCCACTATCCAAAAGAATTCCCAGACTCTCCTTCTGACTCCACCACCAAAGAAACTACAGACAGAATATGGCACCTCAAAATATCGAGATAATAGTAAAACTAGACAGTCAAGCTCAACTTTTAAACAGGAACAGGCCCATTTGGATAATTTTGAATTTTCCCTCCACCCTAATTTTAACTCTTCTGATGAATAAACTAATCAATGATGAAACATCACCTTTGTCAAATGACATCATCCAACTCTGTATCAGATGAAAAAAAGCCATCTAACTCTAGATGCTGGCCACTCAACCATATCTTAGGCCCAATTGAATAAACATTGTTAGATGAAGGAACAAATTAGATGTTACAAACAGGCACAGAGTGAATCTCACCTTCCCTTTCTAATAAAAGAGGGTTCCTAGGAAACAGATAGTCAAAATACATTTGTAAGCAATAAATGGACAGAGAAATTGTGATCCCCTGCAAAGTTCTACCTGCAGGGAAACTAAGTAATTCTTGCACCAAACCCAGAATGCTGACAGCTACTTCAATTTTACTTTGTGGCTCAACTAGAGAAAAGAGAAAAGCCCAGGAGGTTTTGGGATAATGAGAGGTTTTACCTCCAGTCCTGACATAGATAGGACATTATGCCAAAATAGCTGTGTTTTCTCTGAACACTGGCGTCCTGTGACAAGCTGCCTCCCTGACTCAGATGCTGACGTTCAAAACCTCGGGTCTCATGGAGCCAGAGCAGAGAAGTGCTGTCAGCTGGGGAGAAGAAGGCACCTCTGACCTAAAGCCTGCACACCTGCTTCGGTTTCTGGACGAAGGGGCAACACATACTTGTTGTTTAGCAGTAATTATCTTCATTCTCAATAGACCAATGACCTTGCCTTTTCTGGAAAGCAGACTTACTCTTCTAAAGAAACCCTCAATTCGTCTATTCCCAATGCAACTAGAGTGGGGTCTGGTTTACGCCCGCCTCCAGGCCCCCACCTGGAGGATTTTCCTGCATGATTCTAACAGCCAATTACCACTAACTCGGGGGCACACGGGGCATAATGCTGAAGTTGGGGGATGGCTCTGGGGCTTGCTACTGCCACACCTGTGCCTGGGGGACCAGGGCACACCCTGCTGAACTCGGGGTACTGCTCAAGATGCATCACCTGCACTGTGTCAGAGAACCGGGGGACACCCCACTGAAGGTGGGGATTCTGTGAGGTCCTTACCCGCACTCTTCCCGGGGAACAGGGGAAACCCTGAAATTCTGCAACCCATCCCACAAAAGCTCAGGTGAGTGGGCGCCCTGGAGTTCACGGGTATGGGGAATAAGGCCAGTTGAGGACATGGGGCGGAAGAGACTTTAAAGGGAAAAAGAAAACTCACCTGAGTCCCCACAATGAACCCTCTCCACGTGCCCTTCCAGAACCCTGCCTCCCACCTGGGGCGCACCCTACCCCCCGACCCCCACCCCGGGGCATGCTGCTCACTCACCAGCCCGGACCTCCGCAGGGCAACTCTCTCTCTCCCAGTGCCCCTTCTTCTGCCCCAGGTCTGCAACCCGCTGCAACTCTGGGACCGCCCACAGAGACGTAGCTCCACCCCCAAGCGGTGATTGGTCGGGGAGGGTGGTGCCCTAGCCCCTTGGATGCCGGGCAACCCGCCCTCAAGCCCCTGGAACCCTGAAAGTGCAGGGGGTCCAAGAGGCGCCTCCTCTACTCAACACCCAGCACAGGCATGGGTGGGGTCGTGGGCCGGGCTCCCCCCACACACCTGGCCCCTTCCAGGGACCCCCCTCTAGCTGCAGACCACCCTCAGCGTCCTGCCCCTTCCCTTTCTGCACCAGCCCTCCCTGCTGGGGTGTGCCTGGTTCTGGGCAAGGTCAGTGGCTCTCAGACCCTCCAAGGCTTGGGCTTTAGGACATGCAATGATTTCATGCATTTTCAGTATGTACATGTCAGTATGACTTTAATCTTATGGGAGCCAAAGAGGTTCTTTATTTTTTCTTATCTTCATGTTGGCATTTTTGGTTATTGTTTTCTTCTCGAAACAGATGTACAACATGTGCTTGGGGCAGAAATAGGGCCCATGCTTTGAGGTTTTGCCCAGTCATTTTGAGCCGGGTAAAATGTTAAAGGATAGCTTCCCTGGGAGCCCAGGATCAGGGCCCACAGATGATATAAGATAAACATTACTTTTATCATTATAATTGCTCCTAAATGGAGGAATTTGAGACAAAAGCACCTTTCACAAGAGTACCAAGAAATCAAAATGATGCCCACAGAAGGCTACCTGCTCCATGGTCAGCACAGGTAACAGAAGTGTTCACAGTCTCTGGACTCCTGCCCTTCTCCTGCCCAAATCTCTGAAGCACACAGACCACTTAAAATCAGAATTGTAGAACTGCTAGACACCTTAGAGATGTCTGGCACCATTCCCTTGGACTGCAGTATAAAACACAGTAGCTCGTTGTCACAAACTAATTTCAACATGAAGTGCCCCCTGGATGCACTAAGTTCTTTCTCTGCAAATGTTGACTAATGTAAGTCACAGTCATACCAGTTAAACACTACGATGGCTGGGAAGTCATCGTCGGTAAGGGAATATTTTAGCCATGTTTATAAGCATTGGCTCACTTTGTAGAAGAGGCTGAGCTGAGTGTTTTTAAATACTATTTCAGGTACAAGAGAGGAGTTAAGATGGCGGAGGAGTAGGGGACCCCTTTTTCACAGGTCCCCTGAGTCGAGCTGGATAGGTACCAGACCAGCCTAAACAACCACGGAATCAGCCTGAGACGCAGGAAGATACATCTGGATCTCTACAAATGAACATCTCCAGCGCTGAGTATTGAGGTACGAAGCGGGGAGCCGTGAAACCGGGCACAGATATCGGAAGATAAACGGAAGGGGGAGGGAGCCGCCGCGTTCGGGCGCCGGGAAGCGGCAGCCACCTGGGGGGGGGGGGGGGAGCGGGCGGACTCACAGAGGGCACCCGCGAGAGAGCGGACTGAGACCGGTGAGCCGGGAGCGCGCGCCACCAGGCATCTCGCGGAACCCGGGAATCCCGTGTGCTCACGGGATCCAGACTGAGACCGGGAGCTCCCGGAGCGCATGCGGGGCAGCTGGCAGCTGGCAGGCCACCTGCACGGGGGAGCGGGCGGACTCACGGTCGGCACCCGCGAAACAGCAGACTGAGACCCTGAACCGGGTGCGCGCGCCACCAGGCTTCTCACGGAATTCCTGAATCCCGGTGTGCTCACGGGATCCAGACTGAGACCAGGAGCTTCTGGAGCACGCGCAGGGCGGCTGCCGGTTGGCGGGCCACCTGCACGGGGGAGCGGGCGGACTCACGGTCGGCACCCACGAAACAGCAGACTGAGACCCTGAACCGGGTGCGCGCGCCACCAGGCTTCTCACGGAACTCCGGAATCCTGGTGTGCTCACGGGATCCAGACTGAGACCAGGAGATCCGGGAGCGCGCGGGGGGGGGGGGGGGGGGGGGGGGCGGCGGCTGGCGGCTGGCAGCATTAGAAACACAAAGGACAGAGACGCGCCTGCCCTGGAAGTGAGGGCAGGGACGCCGGGTGTGGGGCGCACATCCCGGGACGCTACAGGGTTGAGCAGCACCAACAGTAACGGAGTTAAAGTGGCCAGAACATCGGTGGAGAATGGGCCGCAATCCCTCTGTTCTGTGACAATTCAGCCTCTGCTGCTCTGACTCTCAGAAGAGGCACAGCAGACCGCCAGAGAAAGCCGCCAGGGAACAAAAGCCTGGAAATACCGGCTCACAGCGTGCCCACCGCCATCCCCCCTCGCAGGGGACACGGAAACTCTACCCAAACAGGGTTGCCTGAGTATGGGCCTGGCAAAATACAAACCCTTAACAATAGAGAACAAACGGATGGTTACCAGAGAGGAGGAGGTGCATAGAGGGATGAGTGAAATAGATGAAGCGGATTAAGAGGACACTTTTCTGGATGACCACTGAGTAATATATAGAATTACTGAATCACTCTCTTGTACACCTGAAACGAATGTAACACTGTATGTTAGCTCTACTGGAATTAAAATAAATTTTTTAAAAAGATTTTTCTTTCAGGAACCACTTTGAAAAAGCTTTTCCTCTGCAATGTGCACAAGCCCTACTTGGGAGGATTCACTCTACAATAATTATTCACTCTATGCCTCGAATTCAGATTTCACTGAGTTCTTACTGTGGATCCCAGCCCACGGGAGCCATGGTCCTTTTCTGTCCAGGCTCAGCACCTATGCCTTCAAGATTGGAAGTAGAGACACATGTCACTTCACAGTCCAGAAAGCTATTATTGTTTCTGTTTCAGTGTGAGAGAGTCACAGACTTTGGGACAGGTTTCAGAGCAGGTTTATTATGGATCCTGGATCTCTACTTCAATGTTCATTACCTGGATCCATTTGGCTAATAGGTTCCCTGTGGATGGACTTGCTTCCAAGCACATACATGGAAGATGCAAAGGTGAGTGGGCTTGGTGCGGGACAGGAAGAAGACCAAAATCAGACAAGGGTCCGACCCCTCCCCTGATCCAGGAACTGCTACAGGAGAGGGTATGGGAGGTAGAATCCATGCGAAACTCCAAGGTCACCAGCTGAACACAGGAGGCATAGGTCAAGGGATCCGGAGATGCAGGGGTTGAAGGCTGCTCTGAGCTACCTCTGGGAGGAAGGGAGGGAAGGAATGGGGAGACACTGCCTGCCCCTGGCCTATGCCAGCTGCCCACCGCTCCGACACGCATCCGTCTACACAGCTGACACACAGCCTGGGCTCAGGATGGGCTGGCTCGGGTCCCTCAATCCTCAGTGGGACAGCTGGCCCCAGGGCTCAGAGACAGGCTGAGGGAGATGAGAGGGAAAGCTGCCCCACCCACGTCATCCCCTCCTTGAGCAGACAGCCCTTCAGAACTGCTAAAAAAAAAAAAAACAAAAAAAAAAACCCACTAACGGCGTTGAAAGACATGCCATGGATGAACTAAGGCATAGAGATATGTAAAATAACATCCACTTTTAAGTTCAGAGCTGTCATCTCAGGAAGTGGGGAGAGCTTCCCTGAAGAAGACTGAGGGGAGGGCAGGCCATGCTGAAAAGGGAGACATGGCT
This sequence comes from Ursus arctos, assembly GCF_023065955.2. NCBI lineage: Eukaryota > Metazoa > Chordata > Mammalia > Carnivora > Ursidae > Ursus > Ursus arctos. The sequence goes on from NW_026623057.1 coordinate 1,127,842, forward strand.
CTCCTGATTGGGGACCTGCAGCCTCCTTCCAGGGCAGGACATCATCCTCGCATCACACGAGATCCATGGAAGTGTTCCATCAGGGCCAGATATTTGTCTGGAGAAGGCTACCCTGGCATCGGACTGCACAGGGCACCAGGGACGAGGGCCAGATGGAGGACGGACAATACCCCGGAGGCCATGGGGCAAGAGCAGAGGCACACGACCTTGAAGATGATGATGAAAAGCAGGAGGTGGCAGCATGGAGCCGGCCCGAAAGTGCCATGGGAGCAGTGCCCACAGCTACACTGACTGGGGGCCTTCTGTGCCAGGAGTGGCTGACTTCAGTGGGCTCCAGACTAGTCCTGACCACAAGTCTAGGAAGTGTGCACCACCCCCGGCCTCCTCTCCCCTTGCAGCTGCTAGGAATCACGGTCACAGACCCTGGTCAGCTTTTGTGGAAACCAAGCAGTGGCTCCCCCGCGTGCTGCACCTCTGGTGGTGGTCCAGTGCGACCCTCGTGCCTGGCCAGACACTGATGTCTACCTGTCTCCACACAAATCCACAGACAGGAGGGTGTCCCTGAATTCCACAGCACCTGATGAAACAGATCCACGGAACCCAACACCCAGTGGGTCACTCGGGACCTCACCTATGAGGTCATGGAGCTCACCATACCCTATTTCCGTCACTTCCCACAGAAAGCCTGGTTCTGATCCCCCACAATACCATACATCCTGGTTGCTGACCTGGGGTCATGCCATGAACCCACATGGCACCTTTCTTTTAGAGAAGCCTATGCCTACACCTCCTAGAAAATATTTCTAATGAAGTACAAGCCCATCAGGACTACGGTGTGAACGGTAGCACACAGCCTGCATGGTAGTAGTCAGTAATTCTAACAAGGGTTAACCCCACCCCCCGTCTCACAAAACCTTCCTCCGTCCCCACGGAACTCATGGTCTGCCCTCAGAAAACCCTCCAGGAAACAAACCTTTCATCTGAATGCTCTCTTCACCTTCTGCTACAAATCTTGTCCAACCACAATGATATGAAACTAGAAATCAGTCTCAAGAACAAAATGGGACAGTCAAAAACAGGTGGAGATTGGGGGGCCTGGGTGGCTCAGTCATTAACGATCTGCCTTCAGCTCAGGTCGTGATCCCAGGAGCCTGGGATCTAGCCCCGAATCAGGCTCCTTGCTCAGTGGGAAGCCCGCTTCTCCCTCTCCCACCCCCCTGCTTGCGTTCCCTCTCTCGCTGTCTCACTCTCTGCCAGATACTTAAATAATCTTAAAAACATATGTGGAGATTTAACAACATGCTACTGAACAACCAACAGTCAAAGAAGAAATCAAAAAAATTTTTAGAAATACCTTGACACTGATGAAAAAGACAACCTACAAAAACTTATGGGATGCAGCAAAAGTAGCTCTACGGGGGGGACGTTCATAGAAATTCAAGTCTTCATCAATCCATGAGAATGCTCTCCAATAAACAGCCTGATTTCTGTGGTAAAGAAGTAGAAAAAAAAAAACAGCAAACAAAGCCCCAAATTAGTAGAAATAAGGAAATAACAAAAAGGAATGCATAAATAAATCCAACAGAGACTAAAAAGACAAAAAAAACACACACACACACACACACACACACACAATGAAAATGAGAGCTGCCTTTTTTGGAAAGATAAACAAAACTGACAAACTTAGCTAGACTCACCAAGAGAGACAGAGGACTCGAATGCAATCAGGAAAGAAAGATAATGGATTCCTGTCTCATATCAAAATCAAAAGAACTCTTCAACCTTGGACACAACAACTTCTTGCAAGCCACGTCTCTAAAGGCAAAGGAAATAAAAGCAAAAATGAACTATTGGCACTTCATCAAGATAAAAAGTTTCTGCACGGCAAAGCAAACGATCAACAAAACAAAAAGGCAACCTATGGAATCGAAGAAGATATCTGCAAATGATATTACAGATAAAGGGCCGGTATCCAAGATCTATAAAGAACTCCTCAAACTCGACACCCAAAAAATGGGCAGAAGACACAAAGAGATACTTGTCCAGAGAAGACATACAAATGGCCAACAGACACATGAAAAAATGCTCCACATCACTTGCCATCAGGCAAATACAAATCAAAACTACAATGAGATACCACCTTACACCAGTTAGAATGGTTAAAATTAACAAGGCAGGGGGCACCTGGGTGGCACAGCGGTTAAGCGTCTGCCTTCGGCTCAGGGCGTGATCCCGGCATTATGGGATGGAGCCCCACATCAGGCTCCTCCGCTATGAGCCTGCTTCTTCCTCTCCCACTCCCCCTGCTTGTGTTCCCTCTCTCGCTGGCTGTCTCTATCTCTGTGGAATAAATAAATAAAATCTTGAGAAGAAATTAACAAGACAGGAAATAAAAAAAAGTCAGAGAGGATGTGGAGAAAGGGGAGCCCTCTAACACTACTCGTGAGAATTCAAGCTGGTACAGCCACTTTTGAAAACAATATGGAGATTCCTCAAGACGTTGAACACAGAGCTATCCTACGACCCACCAATTGCACTACTGGGTATTTACCCCATAGACACAGAGTAATGAAAAGAAGGGGCACCTGTATCCCAATGTTCATAGCAGCAATGTCCCTAATAGCCAAACTGTGGAAGGAGCCAAGATGTCCTTCAGCAGATGAATGGACAGAGAAGATGTGGTTCATCTATACAATGGAATATTACTCAGTCATCAGAAAGGATGAATACCCACCATTTGCACCAACGTGGATGGACCAGGAGGGGATTATGCTAAGTGAAATTAAGTCAAGCAGAGAAAGACAATTATCATATCGTTTCACTCCTATGTGGAATGGAAGGAATAGCATGGAGGACATTAGGAGAAGGAAGGGAAAAGTGAAGGTGGGGAATGAGAGGGGGAGATGAACCATGAGAGACTATTGACACTGGGAAACAAACTGAAGGTTGCAGAAAGGGAGGGGTAGGGGAATGGGTTATCCTGGTGATGGGTATTAAGGAGGGCACGTGTCATAATGAGCACTAGGTGTTATATGCAAACAATGAATCCTGGAACACTACATCAAAAACAAATGAAGTACTGTAGGGTGACTAACATAATTTTAAAAAAAGAGAAAGATATGAAATCCATACAGGAAAACTGTCACTATTTGCAAATGACATGAAATCCCAAAGGATTCCACAAAAAAAAAAAAAAAAAAAAAAAAAAAAAAAAAAAAAACAGAATAAACAAATTCAAGAAAGCTGCAGGATATAAAGTCAATATACAGAGACCTGTTGTCTTTATTTTTTTTCAGATTTTATTTATTTATTTGACAGGAAGAGAAAAAGCACGAGCCGGGGGAGTGTCAGAAAGACGGAGAAGCAGACCCTCGCTAAGCGGGGAGCCCAACACGGGGCTCGATCCCAGAACTCTGGGATCATGACCTGAGCAGAAAGCAGACGCTTCACCTATGGAGCCACCCAGATGACCCAACTTCTTGCATTTCTGTATACTGATGACACACTTTCGCAAAGAGAAATTAAAAAAGCAATGCCATTTACAATTGCATCAAAAAAAAAATCTAGGAATAAAAGTAACCAAGAATGAGAAAGACATAGTACACTCAACACATGGCAGAAAAGAAATGAAAAACATGTGTGTCGAGGGGGGCAGAATGTATGGGTCAAAGATTTGGAAGGCAACACAAACAAATGGAAGCATACGCCATGCTCCTTAACTGGAAGAGTTAATTATGTGAACATGTCCATCGTACCCAAAGCAATCGACAGATGTGATGAAATCCCCATCTGAATTCCAGTGGCATTATTCGAGGAAATAGAAAACAGTCCTCAAACTTGTATGGAATCACAAAAGACCCCAAATACCCAAAGCAACCTGGAGAAAGAAAGGTGCAGTCAACACACTCCTGGATTTCAAGCTAGATTACAAAGCTGTTGTCATCAAAACAGGACGGTACTGGCAGAAACACAGACACCAGGTCAGCGGAACAGAACAGAAAGCTCAGAAACTTACCCACACGTAGATGACCCTAACTTACGACACAGCAGCAGAAGATATGCCATGAGGGAAGGACTGTGTCTTCAGTGAGCGGTCACAGGCCAACTGGACACTAAATGCAGAAGAATATAACTGGGTCACTTTCTTACACCACACACAAAATTTTTAATGGATGAATGATTTGAACATAAGACCCGAATCCATAAACCTCCAAGAAGACACAGGTACTAAGTCTCTCGACATTGGTTTTGGCAAAGAGTCTTCAGATCGGACACCAAATGCAAAGGCAACAAAAGCAAAAATAAACAAGTGGAACAACATCAAACTGAAATCTTCCACACGGCAAAAGAAACCATCAAAAACTTAAAAGGCCACTGACCCAATAAGAAAAAAATATCTGCGAATCATATGTGTGAGAAGAGGCTAATATCCAAAATGCACACAACACTCATACAAATCAAAACAAAAAAAAAAACTGTATAAAAAATGGGGTGAATATGTGAATAGATACTGTCCAAAGATGGCACACAGGTGCCAACAGACAGAAAAAGTTGTTCGACATCACTAATCATCGTCAGGGAAACATCAGTCAAACCCACAATCGGCTATCCCCTCACAACTGTTGGAACAGCAATTGTCCCAGAGACAGACACCAGGTGGGGTCAAGGGTGTGCAGACGAGGAGACACTGTGCGCTGTTGGTGGGAATGGAAATTGGTGCAGCCACTGTGACAAACGGTATGGAGGTTCCTGAAAAAATAAATACAACTACCGCATGACCCAGTAATGGCTCTACTGAGTATTGATTTGGAGAACACAAAAATACTGCCTCAAAAAGACAGATGCACTCCCACGTTCACTGCAGCATTATTCACAATAACCAGACATGGAAACACAGACCTTGGGGGCCTTATGCCAAGTAACTCAGACACAGAAAGACAAATACCAGATGCTCTCATGTACATTCCACGTGGAATAAACAAATACTGAACGCATAGATACTGAGAGCAGATTGGTAGGTGCCAGATTCGGGGATGGGGTGGTAGAAACGGGTGACGGTGGTCCAAGTCTCAATGTTTGAGTGAGAAAATCCGACAGTCATGAAATGTTCTGTCCAGCATGGAGACTAAAACTAACCCCGCAGCATGGGGTATAGGTTTCCCTGCTCTTTGAAAGTACAGGGCTTCTGAGAAACCTTGCACAGCAGAAATGGTGTAAAGAAGGAATGACCATTCATTTACACGGAAAAATTGGACAGTGTGCTCAGACTCCAAGATTCCTTCTCTTTGGCTTTTCTTAGGCCTCAGGACACAAGTTTCTAACGGAGGCCCAGCATAAATGAAGATAAAGCACAGCAGAGGCTCACAGACACAATTCAAAGTGCTGGTGGCTGGATGCGGAGAGCGGTTCCCAGCGGAAGGAGCTGGTTGGGGTGCACGCCGCCTCTGTCGTGCTTCTCCCCAAAACAGATGCTGAACGCGATTCTCACTGTTCACCTTTTTTCATAAGAGGGAAATCCTCTTTAGGTCTCTTCCTCTCACTGAAGCTGGGTAATAACGTAGTTCTTTCAAGAAAGCCAAGTGTCTTACTGTGAACGTTTAAAAGCTGGGGGATACTTGTACTTGAGCATTGCTGAGGGAGGAGATGTGAAAGGTTCTCCCAGACACAAACCTCAGCAGATCCACCGGGAAAGGCACCTTCCTCAGCATGCGGAACACGGACTACCTCCTTACCCCAGAAACCCTCTCCTTCCCCTCGATCAGGACAACCCACAACAGCTGGGAGTTACCCCAATTCCTCCGTTCTCCTGCTCCTAATATCTAACTCATCAGCAAATCCTGTGAGCTCCATCTTCAAAATGGACCCAGAATAGGTCTAACCACTCCATCCAAGGCCACCTGTCTGGTCCACAGTGCCTGAGTTCCTGGAAAAGCTTCGTCATTGACCTGCCTTGCCATCTTCAACCCTCTGTCATCTGTTCTCAACGCTGTAGCCACGATGGCCTAGTGAAACAGGGTCTCATGGGGTTATAGCCCTGGAATGGCTTTCTGTCGCCCTCTGTCACCTCCCTGAGGTCATGTCCTAAGCTGTCCCCTGTGGCCACAGGGCCTTCTTGCTGCTCCTGGACATATCTGGAATTCTCCTGCCCCAGAGCCTTTGCACATGCTTTCCCTTCTGTTTAGAATGCTCTTGATGTGTTCTCACTCGCCTTCTGAGAAGTCTGAATTGGAGTGACAGGGACAGAAGGTGAGGCTGTGTGTGTTGGGTGAGGCTGGTGGCCCAGAAAAAGGTTTTCTGCCAGCTCTCCACCTGTGCCTCACTTGTCCTCAGCCAGGAACTTGCACACAGCCCTCACCTGTCACAACTCTCACACAGGAGACCCACAGCCACCCCTGGAGCCCACCCTGCCCACACCCTGCTGCAGAATGCATTCAGCTCTCCTCTGGGACCCCTGTCAGCTTTACCCAGACCTGGAACTCCCCCGTCTCCTGCAAAGCTCCCGGATTCCCCCTCTTCTTGCAAAATCACACTGGCGCAAGGCTTTCATGAGAAAGCTATAATGCTAACTAATGAAAGGTTCACACCTACTTTCCCCTTCTGTTGCCTTTCTCTCCTTCTGTCCTACCTGTGCAAACTGTAACATATCAGTGGAACATGAACATGCTCTGAGATCTGAATCTTTCATTGCAGCTTTCTGAGGACTCCTTATGTGATAAGAAACTAGTGTATCTTACAACAGGGTGTTTTACAACTATCATCTATAGAACAGTACAGCCCAAATCACTACAATTTTACCTCACTCTTCATGAAGCAGAACACTTTTTCCTTTCTTCTTTTACTTAAATTCCAGTTAGTTCACATGCCATGGAATATTCGCTTCAGGGGTAGGATTTAGTGATTCCTCACCTGCATACAGTACCCAGTGCTCATCACAAGCGCCCTCCTTAATACCCCTCACCCATTTAACTCTTCCCCCCACGCCCCTGTCCTGCAGCAACACTCAGTTTGTTCTCCAAGGTTGAGTCTATTTCCTTGTTTGCCTTTCTCATCACCCCTCAACTCTGTTCATCTGTTTTCTTTCTGAAATTCCACAAGCGTGAGAGCATAGGATATTTGTCTTTCCTCACTAATTTTGTTTAGCTTAATACACTCTAGATCCATCCACATCCTTGCAAATGGTAAGATTTCATTCTTTTTGAAACTGGGTCATATTCCCATATATATATATATGTGTATATATATATGTATATATACATATATACATATATATATATGTGTGTATATATATATATATACACATATATACATATATACATATATTTACGTATCCCACATCTGCTTTATCCATTCATCAGTGCATGGACTTTGGGATTCTCTCCATAGTTTGGCTACTGTGGACATTGTTGCTATAAACATCATGGTGCATGTACCCCCTTCGAATGTGCATTTTTGTATCTTTTGGGTAAGCACCTAGGAGAGCAATTGCTGGATCATGTGGTTGTTCAATGCTTAACTTTTCGAGGAACCCCCACACTGTTTCCCAGACTGTCTGCACCACTCTGCATTCCCACCAACAGGATGGGAGGGTTCCCCTTTAAGCAGAACATTATCTGCTGGCAATTTCATAAGAGGAAACAAAACCTCTGCGAGATGCACCCAGGGTCAGGCAAGCAGTTGCAGAATTCACCCCAAGGCTCCTGACGCCAAGCCCCTTGAAGCCACCAGCATGCCACTATCCAAAAGAATTCCCAGACTCTCCTTCTGACTCCACCACCAAAGAAACTACAGACAGAATATGGCACCTCAAAATATCGAGATAATAGTAAAACTAGACAGTCAAGCTCAACTTTTAAACAGGAACAGGCCCATTTGGATAATTTTGAATTTTCCCTCCACCCTAATTTTAACTCTTCTGATGAATAAACTAATCAATGATGAAACATCACCTTTGTCAAATGACATCATCCAACTCTGTATCAGATGAAAAAAAGCCATCTAACTCTAGATGCTGGCCACTCAACCATATCTTAGGCCCAATTGAATAAACATTGTTAGATGAAGGAACAAATTAGATGTTACAAACAGGCACAGAGTGAATCTCACCTTCCCTTTCTAATAAAAGAGGGTTCCTAGGAAACAGATAGTCAAAATACATTTGTAAGCAATAAATGGACAGAGAAATTGTGATCCCCTGCAAAGTTCTACCTGCAGGGAAACTAAGTAATTCTTGCACCAAACCCAGAATGCTGACAGCTACTTCAATTTTACTTTGTGGCTCAACTAGAGAAAAGAGAAAAGCCCAGGAGGTTTTGGGATAATGAGAGGTTTTACCTCCAGTCCTGACATAGATAGGACATTATGCCAAAATAGCTGTGTTTTCTCTGAACACTGGCGTCCTGTGACAAGCTGCCTCCCTGACTCAGATGCTGACGTTCAAAACCTCGGGTCTCATGGAGCCAGAGCAGAGAAGTGCTGTCAGCTGGGGAGAAGAAGGCACCTCTGACCTAAAGCCTGCACACCTGCTTCGGTTTCTGGACGAAGGGGCAACACATACTTGTTGTTTAGCAGTAATTATCTTCATTCTCAATAGACCAATGACCTTGCCTTTTCTGGAAAGCAGACTTACTCTTCTAAAGAAACCCTCAATTCGTCTATTCCCAATGCAACTAGAGTGGGGTCTGGTTTACGCCCGCCTCCAGGCCCCCACCTGGAGGATTTTCCTGCATGATTCTAACAGCCAATTACCACTAACTCGGGGGCACACGGGGCATAATGCTGAAGTTGGGGGATGGCTCTGGGGCTTGCTACTGCCACACCTGTGCCTGGGGGACCAGGGCACACCCTGCTGAACTCGGGGTACTGCTCAAGATGCATCACCTGCACTGTGTCAGAGAACCGGGGGACACCCCACTGAAGGTGGGGATTCTGTGAGGTCCTTACCCGCACTCTTCCCGGGGAACAGGGGAAACCCTGAAATTCTGCAACCCATCCCACAAAAGCTCAGGTGAGTGGGCGCCCTGGAGTTCACGGGTATGGGGAATAAGGCCAGTTGAGGACATGGGGCGGAAGAGACTTTAAAGGGAAAAAGAAAACTCACCTGAGTCCCCACAATGAACCCTCTCCACGTGCCCTTCCAGAACCCTGCCTCCCACCTGGGGCGCACCCTACCCCCCGACCCCCACCCCGGGGCATGCTGCTCACTCACCAGCCCGGACCTCCGCAGGGCAACTCTCTCTCTCCCAGTGCCCCTTCTTCTGCCCCAGGTCTGCAACCCGCTGCAACTCTGGGACCGCCCACAGAGACGTAGCTCCACCCCCAAGCGGTGATTGGTCGGGGAGGGTGGTGCCCTAGCCCCTTGGATGCCGGGCAACCCGCCCTCAAGCCCCTGGAACCCTGAAAGTGCAGGGGGTCCAAGAGGCGCCTCCTCTACTCAACACCCAGCACAGGCATGGGTGGGGTCGTGGGCCGGGCTCCCCACACACACCTGGCCCCTTCCAGGGACCCCCCTCTAGCTGCAGACCACCCTCAGCGTCCTGCCCCTTCCCTTTCTGCACCAGCCCTCCCTGCTGGGGTGTGCCTGGTTCTGGGCAAGGTCAGTGGCTCTCAGACCCTCCAAGGCTTGGGCTTTAGGACATGCAATGATTTCATGCATTTTCAGTATGTACATGTCAGTATGACTTTAATCTTATGGGAGCCAAAGAGGTTCTTTATTTTTTCTTATCTTCATGTTGGCATTTTTGGTTATTGTTTTCTTCTCGAAACAGATGTACAACATGTGCTTGGGGCAGAAATAGGGCCCATGCTTTGAGGTTTTGCCCAGTCATTTTGAGCCGGGTAAAATGTTAAAGGATAGCTTCCCTGGGAGCCCAGGATCAGGGCCCACAGATGATATAAGATAAACATTACTTTTATCATTATAATTGCTCCTAAATGGAGGAATTTGAGACAAAAGCACCTTTCACAAGAGTACCAAGAAATCAAAATGATGCCCACAGAAGGCTACCTGCTCCATGGTCAGCACAGGTAACAGAAGTGTTCACAGTCTCTGGACTCCTGCCCTTCTCCTGCCCAAATCTCTGAAGCACACAGACCACTTAAAATCAGAATTGTAGAACTGCTAGACACCTTAGAGATGTCTGGCACCATTCCCTTGGACTGCAGTATAAAACACAGTAGCTCGTTGTCACAAACTAATTTCAACATGAAGTGCCCCCTGGATGCACTAAGTTCTTTCTCTGCAAATGTTGACTAATGTAAGTCACAGTCATACCAGTTAAACACTACGATGGCTGGGAAGTCATCGTCGGTAAGGGAATATTTTAGCCATGTTTATAAGCATTGGCTCACTTTGTAGAAGAGGCTGAGCTGAGTGTTTTTAAATACTATTTCAGGTACAAGAGAGGAGTTAAGATGGCGGAGGAGTAGGGGACCCCTTTTTCACAGGTCCCCTGAGTCGAGCTGGATAGGTACCAGACCAGCCTAAACAACCACGGAATCAGCCTGAGACGCAGGAAGATACATCTGGATCTCTACAAATGAACATCTCCAGCGCTGAGTATTGAGGTACGAAGCGGGGAGCCGTGAAACCGGGCACAGATATCGGAAGATAAACGGAAGGGGGAGGGAGCCGCCGCGTTCGGGCGCCGGGAAGCGGCAGCCACCTGGGGGGGGGGGGGGAGCGGGCGGACTCACAGAGGGCACCCGCGAGAGAGCGGACTGAGACCGGTGAGCCGGGAGCGCGCGCCACCAGGCATCTCGCGGAACCCGGGAATCCCGTGTGCTCACGGGATCCAGACTGAGACCGGGAGCTCCCGGAGCGCATGCGGGGCAGCTGGCAGCTGGCAGGCCACCTGCACGGGGGAGCGGGCGGACTCACGGTCGGCACCCGCGAAACAGCAGACTGAGACCCTGAACCGGGTGCGCGCGCCACCAGGCTTCTCACGGAATTCCTGAATCCCGGTGTGCTCACGGGATCCAGACTGAGACCAGGAGCTTCTGGAGCACGCGCAGGGCGGCTGCCGGTTGGCGGGCCACCTGCACGGGGGAGCGGGCGGACTCACGGTCGGCACCCACGAAACAGCAGACTGAGACCCTGAACCGGGTGCGCGCGCCACCAGGCTTCTCACGGAACTCCGGAATCCTGGTGTGCTCACGGGATCCAGACTGAGACCAGGAGATCCGGGAGCGCGCGGGGGGGGGGGGGGGGGGGGGGCGGTGGCTGGCGGCTGGCAGCATTAGAAACACAAAGGACAGAGACGCGCCTGCCCTGGAAGTGAGGGCAGGGACGCCGGGTGTGGGGCGCACATCCCGGGACGCTACAGGGTTGAGCAGCACCAACAGTAACGGAGTTAAAGTGGCCAGAACATCGGTGGAGAATGGGCCGCAATCCCTCTGTTCTGTGACAATTCAGCCTCTGCTGCTCTGACTCTCAGAAGAGGCACAGCAGACCGCCAGAGAAAGCCGCCAGGGAACAAAAGCCTGGAAATACCGGCTCACAGCGTGCCCACCGCCATCCCCCCTCGCAGGGGACACGGAAACTCTACCCAAACAGGGTTGCCTGAGTATGGGCCTGGCAAAATACAAACCCTTAACAATAGAGAACAAACGGATGGTTACCAGAGAGGAGGAGGTGCATAGAGGGATGAGTGAAATAGATGAAGCGGATTAAGAGGACACTTTTCTGGATGACCACTGAGTAATATATAGAATTACTGAATCACTCTCTTGTACACCTGAAACGAATGTAACACTGTATGTTAGCTCTACTGGAATTAAAATAAATTTTTTAAAAAGATTTTTCTTTCAGGAACCACTTTGAAAAAGCTTTTCCTCTGCAATGTGCACAAGCCCTACTTGGGAGGATTCACTCTACAATAATTATTCACTCTATGCCTCGAATTCAGATTTCACTGAGTTCTTACTGTGGATCCCAGCCCACGGGAGCCATGGTCCTTTTCTGTCCAGGCTCAGCACCTATGCCTTCAAGATTGGAAGTAGAGACACATGTCACTTCACAGTCCAGAAAGCTATTATTGTTTCTGTTTCAGTGTGAGAGAGTCACAGACTTTGGGACAGGTTTCAGAGCAGGTTTATTATGGATCCTGGATCTCTACTTCAATGTTCATTACCTGGATCCATTTGGCTAATAGGTTCCCTGTGGATGGACTTGCTTCCAAGCACATACATGGAAGATGCAAAGGTGAGTGGGCTTGGTGCGGGACAGGAAGAAGACCAAAATCAGACAAGGGTCCGACCCCTCCCCTGATCCAGGAACTGCTACAGGAGAGGGTATGGGAGGTAGAATCCATGCGAAACTCCAAGGTCACCAGCTGAACACAGGAGGCATAGGTCAAGGGATCCGGAGATGCAGGGGTTGAAGGCTGCTCTGAGCTACCTCTGGGAGGAAGGGAGGGAAGGAATGGGGAGACACTGCCTGCCCCTGGCCTATGCCAGCTGCCCACCGCTCCGACACGCATCCGTCTACACAGCTGACACACAGCCTGGGCTCAGGATGGGCTGGCTCGGGTCCCTCAATCCTCAGTGGGACAGCTGGCCCCAGGGCTCAGAGACAGGCTGAGGGAGATGAGAGGGAAAGCTGCCCCACCCACGTCATCCCCTCCTTGAGCAGACAGCCCTTCAGAACTGCTAAAAAAAAAAAAAAAAAAAAAAAAAAACCCACTAACGGCGTTGAAAGACATGCCATGGATGAACTAAGGCATAGAGATATGTAAAATAACATCCACTTTTAAGTTCAGAGCTGTCATCTCAGGAAGTGGGGAGAGCTTCCCTGAAGAAGACTGAGGGGAGGGCAGGCCATGCTGAAAAGGGAGACATGGCTCTCCTGATTGGGGACCTGCAGCCTCCTTCCAGGGCAGGACATCATCCTCGCATCACACGAGATCCATGGAAGTGTTCCATCAGGGCCAGATATTTGTCTGGAGAAGGCTACCCTGGCATCGGACTGCACAGGGCACCAGGGACGAGGGCCAGATGGAGGACGGACAATACCCCGGAGGCCATGGGGCAAGAGCAGAGGCACACGACCTTGAAGATGATGATGAAAAGCAGGAGGTGGCAGCATGGAGCCGGCCCGAAAGTGCCATGGGAGCAGTGCCCACAGCTACACTGACTGGGGGCCTTCTGTGCCAGGAGTGGCTGACTTCAGTGGGCTCCAGACTAGTCCTGACCACAAGTCTAGGAAGTGTGCACCACCCCCGGCCTCCTCTCCCCTTGCAGCTGCTAGGAATCACGGTCACAGACCCTGGTCAGCTTTTGTGGAAACCAAGCAGTGGCTCCCCCGCGTGCTGCACCTCTGGTGGTGGTCCAGTGCGACCCTCGTGCCTGGCCAGACACTGATGTCTACCTGTCTCCACACAAATCCACAGACAGGAGGGTGTCCCTGAATTCCACAGCACCTGATGAAACAGATCCACGGAACCCAACACCCAGTGGGTCACTCGGGACCTCACCTATGAGGTCATGGAGCTCACCATACCCTATTTCCGTCACTTCCCACAGAAAGCCTGGTTCTGATCCCCCACAATACCATACATCCTGGTTGCTGACCTGGGGTCATGCCATGAACCCACATGGCACCTTTCTTTTAGAGAAGCCTATGCCTACACCTCCTAGAAAATATTTCTAATGAAGTACAAGCCCATCAGGACTACGGTGTGAACGGTAGCACACAGCCTGCATGGTAGTAGTCAGTAATTCTAACAAGGGTTAACCCCACCCCCCGTCTCACAAAACCTTCCTCCGTCCCCACGGAACTCATGGTCTGCCCTCAGAAAACCCTCCAGGAAACAAACCTTTCATCTGAATGCTCTCTTCACCTTCTGCTACAAATCTTGTCCAACCACAATGATATGAAACTAGAAATCAGTCTCAAGAACAAAATGGGACAGTCAAAAACAGGTGGAGATTGGGGGGCCTGGGTGGCTCAGTCATTAACGATCTGCCTTCAGCTCAGGTCGTGATCCCAGGAGCCTGGGATCTAGCCCCGAATCAGGCTCCTTGCTCAGTGGGAAGCCCGCTTCTCCCTCTCCCACCCCCCTGCTTGCGTTCCCTCTCTCGCTGTCTCACTCTCTGCCAGATACTTAAATAATCTTAAAAACATATGTGGAGATTTAACAACATGCTACTGAACAACCAACAGTCAAAGAAGAAATCAAAAAAATTTTTAGAAATACCTTGACACTGATGAAAAAGACAACCTACAAAAACTTATGGGATGCAGCAAAAGTAGCTCTACGGGGGGGGACGTTCATAGAAATTCAAGTCTTCATCAATCCATGAGAATGCTCTCCAATAGCCTGATTTCTGTGGTAAAGAAGTAGAAAAAAAAAAAACAGCAAACAAAGCCCCAAATTAGTAGAAATAAGGAAATAACAAAAAGGAATGCATAAATAAATCCAACAGAGACTAAAAAGACAAAAAAAAACACACACACACACACACACACACAATGAAAATGAGAGCTGCCTTTTTTGGAAAGATAAACAAAACTGACAAACTTAGCTAGACTCACCAAGAGAGACAGAGGACTCGAATGCAATCAGGAAAGAAAGATAATGGATTCCTGTCTCATATCAAAATCAAAAGAACTCTTCAACCTTGGACACAACAACTTCTTGCAAGCCACGTCTCTAAAGGCAAAGGAAATAAAAGCAAAAATGAACTATTGGCACTTCATCAAGATAAAAAGTTTCTGCACGGCAAAGCAAACGATCAACAAAACAAAAAGGCAACCTATGGAATCGAAGAAGATATCTGCAAATGATATTACAGATAAAGGGCCGGTATCCAAGATCTATAAAGAACTCCTCAAACTCGACACCCAAAAAATGGGCAGAAGACACAAAGAGATACTTGTCCAGAGAAGACATACAAATGGCCAACAGACACATGAAAAAATGCTCCACATCACTTGCCATCAGGCAAATACAAATCAAAACTACAATGAGATACCACCTTACACCAGTTGGAATGGTTAAAATTAACAAGGCAGGGGGCACCTGGGTGGCACAGCGGTTAAGCGTCTGCCTTCGGCTCAGGGCGTGATCCCGGCATTATGGGATGGAGCCCCACATCAGGCTCCTCCGCTATGAGCCTGCTTCTTCCTCTCCCACTCCCCCTGCTTGTGTTCCCTCTCTCGCTGGCTGTCTCTATCTCTGTGGAATAAATAAATAAAATCTTGAGAAGAAATTAACAAGACAGGAAATAAAAAAAAGTCAGAGAGGATGTGGAGAAAGGGGAGCCCTCTAACACTACTCGTGAGAATTCAAGCTGGTACAGCCACTTTTGAAAACAATATGGAGATTCCTCAAGACGTTGAACACAGAGCTATCCTACGACCCACCAATTGCACTACTGGGTATTTACCCCATAGACACAGAGTAATGAAAAGAAGGGGCACCTGTATCCCAATGTTCATAGCAGCAATGTCCCTAATAGCCAAACTGTGGAAGGAGCCAAGATGTCCTTCAGCAGATGAATGGACAGAGAAGATGTGGTTCATCTATACAATGGAATATTACTCAGTCATCAGAAAGGATGAATACCCACCATTTGCACCAACGTGGATGGACCAGGAGGGGATTATGCTAAGTGAAATTAAGTCAAGCAGAGAAAGACAATTATCATATCGTTTCACTCCTATGTGGAATGGAAGGAATAGCATGGAGGACATTAGGAGAAGGAAGGGAAAAGTGAAGGTGGGGAATGAGAGGGGGAGATGAACCATGAGAGACTATTGACACTGGGAAACAAACTGAAGGTTGCAGAAAGGGAGGGGTAGGGGAATGGGTTATCCTGGTGATGGGTATTAAGGAGGGCACGTGTCATAATGAGCACTAGGTGTTATATGCAAACAATGAATCCTGGAACACTACATCAAAAACAAATGAAGTACTGTAGGGTGACTAACATAATTTTAAAAAAAGAGAAAGATATGAAATCCATACAGGAAAACTGTCACTATTTGCAAATGACATGAAATCCCAAAGGATTCCACAAAAAAAAAAAAAAAAAAAAAAAAAAAAAAAAAAACAGAATAAACAAATTCAAGAAAGCTGCAGGATATAAAGTCAATATACAGAGACCTGTTGTCTTTATTTTTTTTCAGATTTTATTTATTTATTTGACAGGAAGAGAAAAAGCACGAGCCGGGGGAGTGTCAGAAAGACGGAGAAGCAGACCCTCGCTAAGCGGGGAGCCCAACACGGGGCTCGATCCCAGAACTCTGGGATCATGACCTGAGCAGAAAGCAGACGCTTCACCTATGGAGCCACCCAGATGACCCAACTTCTTGCATTTCTGTATACTGATGACACACTTTCGCAAAGAGAAATTAAAAAAGCAATGCCATTTACAATTGCATCAAAAAAAAAAATCTAGGAATAAAAGTAACCAAGAATGAGAAAGACATAGTACACTCAACACATGGCAGAAAAGAAATGAAAAACATGTGTGTCGAGGGGGGCAGAATGTATGGGTCAAAGATTTGGAAGGCAACACAAACAAATGGAAGCATACGCCATGCTCCTTAACTGGAAGAGTTAATTATGTGAACATGTCCATCGTACCCAAAGCAATCGACAGATGTGATGAAATCCCCATCTGAATTCCAGTGGCATTATTCGAGGAAATAGAAAACAGTCCTCAAACTTGTATGGAATCACAAAAGACCCCAAATACCCAAAGCAACCTGGAGAAAGAAAGGTGCAGTCAACACACTCCTGGATTTCAAGCTAGATTACAAAGCTGTTGTCATCAAAACAGGACGGTACTGGCAGAAACACAGACACCAGGTCAGCGGAACAGAACAGAAAGCTCAGAAACTTACCCACACGTAGATGACCCTAACTTACGACACAGCAGCAGAAGATATGCCATGAGGGAAGGACTGTGTCTTCAGTGAGCGGTCACAGGCCAACTGGACACTAAATGCAGAAGAATATAACTGGGTCACTTTCTTACACCACACACAAAATTTTTAATGGATGAATGATTTGAACATAAGACCCGAATCCATAAACCTCCAAGAAGACACAGGTACTAAGTCTCTCGACATTGGTTTTGGCAAAGAGTCTTCAGATCGGACACCAAATGCAAAGGCAACAAAAGCAAAAATAAACAAGTGGAACAACATCAAACTGAAATCTTCCACACGGCAAAAGAAACCATCAAAAACTTAAAAGGCCACTGACCCAATAAGAAAAAAATATCTGCGAATCATATGTGTGAGAAGAGGCTAATATCCAAAATGCACACAACACTCATACAAATCAAAACAAAAAAAAAAACTGTATAAAAAATGGGGTGAATATGTGAATAGATACTGTCCAAAGATGGCACACAGGTGCCAACAGACAGAAAAAGTTGTTCGACATCACTAATCATCGTCAGGGAAACATCAGTCAAACCCACAATCGGCTATCCCCTCACAACTGTTGGAACAGCAATTGTCCCAGAGACAGACACCAGGTGGGGTCAAGGGTGTGCAGACGAGGAGACACTGTGCGCTGTTGGTGGGAATGGAAATTGGTGCAGCCACTGTGACAAACGGTATGGAGGTTCCTGAAAAAATAAATACAACTACCGCATGACCCAGTAATGGCTCTACTGAGTATTGATTTGGAGAACACAAAAATACTGCCTCAAAAAGACAGATGCACTCCCACGTTCACTGCAGCATTATTCACAATAACCAGACATGGAAACACAGACCTTGGGGGCCTTATGCCAAGTAACTCAGACACAGAAAGACAAATACCAGATGCTCTCATGTACATTCCACGTGGAATAAACAAATACTGAACGCATAGATACTGAGAGCAGATTGGTAAGGTGCCAGATTCGGGGATGGGGTGGTAGAAACGGGTGACGGTGGTCCAAGTCTCAATGTTTGAGTGAGAAAATCCGACAGTCATGAAATGTTCTGTCCAGCATGGAGACTAAAACTAACCCCGCAGCATGGGGTATAGGTTTCCCTGCTCTTTGAAAGTACAGGGCTTCTGAGAAACCTTGCACAGCAGAAATGGTGTAAAGAAGGAATGACCATTCATTTACACGGAAAAATTGGACAGTGTGCTCAGACTCCAAGATTCCTTCTCTTTGGCTTTTCTTAGGCCTCAGGACACAAGTTTCTAACGGAGGCCCAGCATAAATGAAGATAAAGCACAGCAGAGGCTCACAGACACAATTCAAAGTGCTGGTGGCTGGATGCGGAGAGCGGTTCCCAGCGGAAGGAGCTGGTTGGGGTGCACGCCGCCTCTGTCGTGCTTCTCCCCAAAACAGATGCTGAACGCGATTCTCACTGTTCACCTTTTTTCATAAGAGGGAAATCCTCTTTAGGTCTCTTCCTCTCACTGAAGCTGGGTAATAACGTAGTTCTTTCAAGAAAGCCAAGTGTCTTACTGTGAACGTTTAAAAGCTGGGGGATACTTGTACTTGAGCATTGCTGAGGGAGGAGATGTGAAAGGTTCTCCCAGACACAAACCTCAGCAGATCCACCGGGAAAGGCACCTTCCTCAGCATGCGGAACACGGACTACCTCCTTACCCCAGAAACCCTCTCCTTCCCCTCGATCAGGACAACCCACAACAGCTGGGAGTTACCCCAATTCCTCCGTTCTCCTGCTCCTAATATCTAACTCATCAGCAAATCCTGTGAGCTCCATCTTCAAAATGGACCCAGAATAGGTCTAACCACTCCATCCAAGGCCACCTGTCTGGTCCACAGTGCCTGAGTTCCTGGAAAAGCTTCGTCATTGACCTGCCTTGCCATCTTCAACCCTCTGTCATCTGTTCTCAACGCTGTAGCCACGATGGCCTAGTGAAACAGGGTCTCATGGGGTTATAGCCCTGGAATGGCTTTCTGTCGCCCTCTGTCACCTCCCTGAGGTCATGTCCTAAGCTGTCCCCTGTGGCCACAGGGCCTTCTTGCTGCTCCTGGACATATCTGGAATTCTCCTGCCCCAGAGCCTTTGCACATGCTTTCCCTTCTGTTTAGAATGCTCTTGATGTGTTCTCACTCGCCTTCTGAGAAGTCTGAATTGGAGTGACAGGGACAGAAGGTGAGGCTGTGTGTGTTGGGTGAGGCTGGTGGCCCAGAAAAAGGTTTTCTGCCAGCTCTCCACCTGTGCCTCACTTGTCCTCAGCCAGGAACTTGCACACAGCCCTCACCTGTCACAACTCTCACACAGGAGACCCACAGCCACCCCTGGAGCCCACCCTGCCCACACCCTGCTGCAGAATGCATTCAGCTCTCCTCTGGGACCCCTGTCAGCTTTACCCAGACCTGGAACTCCCCCGTCTCCTGCAAAGCTCCCGGATTCCCCCTCTTCTTGCAAAATCACACTGGCGCAAGGCTTTCATGAGAAAGCTATAATGCTAACTAATGAAAGGTTCACACCTACTTTCCCCTTCTGTTGCCTTTCTCTCCTTCTGTCCTACCTGTGCAAACTGTAACATATCAGTGGAACATGAACATGCTCTGAGATCTGAATCTTTCATTGCAGCTTTCTGAGGACTCCTTATGTGATAAGAAACTAGTGTATCTTACAACAGGGTGTTTTACAACTATCATCTATAGA
This sequence comes from Ursus arctos, assembly GCF_023065955.2. Taxonomy (NCBI): domain Eukaryota; kingdom Metazoa; phylum Chordata; class Mammalia; order Carnivora; family Ursidae; genus Ursus; species Ursus arctos. The sequence goes on from NW_026623057.1 coordinate 1,147,439, forward strand.
ACAGTACAGCCCAAATCACTACAATTTTACCTCACTCTTCATGAAGCAGAACACTTTTTCCTTTCTTCTTTTACTTAAATTCCAGTTAGTTCACATGCCATGGAATATTCGCTTCAGGGGTAGGATTTAGTGATTCCTCACCTGCATACAGTACCCAGTGCTCATCACAAGCGCCCTCCTTAATACCCCTCACCCATTTAACTCTTCCCCCCACGCCCCTGTCCTGCAGCAACACTCAGTTTGTTCTCCAAGGTTGAGTCTATTTCCTTGTTTGCCTTTCTCATCACCCCTCAACTCTGTTCATCTGTTTTCTTTCTGAAATTCCACAAGCGTGAGAGCATAGGATATTTGTCTTTCCTCACTAATTTTGTTTAGCTTAATACACTCTAGATCCATCCACATCCTTGCAAATGGTAAGATTTCATTCTTTTTGAAACTGGGTCATATTCCCATATATATATATATGTGTATATATATATGTATATATACATATATACATATATATATATGTGTGTATATATATATATATACACATATATACATATATACATATATTTACGTATCCCACATCTGCTTTATCCATTCATCAGTGCATGGACTTTGGGATTCTCTCCATAGTTTGGCTACTGTGGACATTGTTGCTATAAACATCATGGTGCATGTACCCCCTTCGAATGTGCATTTTTGTATCTTTTGGGTAAGCACCTAGGAGAGCAATTGCTGGATCATGTGGTTGTTCAATGCTTAACTTTTCGAGGAACCCCCACACTGTTTCCCAGACTGTCTGCACCACTCTGCATTCCCACCAACAGGATGGGAGGGTTCCCCTTTAAGCAGAACATTATCTGCTGGCAATTTCATAAGAGGAAACAAAACCTCTGCGAGATGCACCCAGGGTCAGGCAAGCAGTTGCAGAATTCACCCCAAGGCTCCTGACGCCAAGCCCCTTGAAGCCACCAGCATGCCACTATCCAAAAGAATTCCCAGACTCTCCTTCTGACTCCACCACCAAAGAAACTACAGACAGAATATGGCACCTCAAAATATCGAGATAATAGTAAAACTAGACAGTCAAGCTCAACTTTTAAACAGGAACAGGCCCATTTGGATAATTTTGAATTTTCCCTCCACCCTAATTTTAACTCTTCTGATGAATAAACTAATCAATGATGAAACATCACCTTTGTCAAATGACATCATCCAACTCTGTATCAGATGAAAAAAAGCCATCTAACTCTAGATGCTGGCCACTCAACCATATCTTAGGCCCAATTGAATAAACATTGTTAGATGAAGGAACAAATTAGATGTTACAAACAGGCACAGAGTGAATCTCACCTTCCCTTTCTAATAAAAGAGGGTTCCTAGGAAACAGATAGTCAAAATACATTTGTAAGCAATAAATGGACAGAGAAATTGTGATCCCCTGCAAAGTTCTACCTGCAGGGAAACTAAGTAATTCTTGCACCAAACCCAGAATGCTGACAGCTACTTCAATTTTACTTTGTGGCTCAACTAGAGAAAAGAGAAAAGCCCAGGAGGTTTTGGGATAATGAGAGGTTTTACCTCCAGTCCTGACATAGATAGGACATTATGCCAAAATAGCTGTGTTTTCTCTGAACACTGGCGTCCTGTGACAAGCTGCCTCCCTGACTCAGATGCTGACGTTCAAAACCTCGGGTCTCATGGAGCCAGAGCAGAGAAGTGCTGTCAGCTGGGGAGAAGAAGGCACCTCTGACCTAAAGCCTGCACACCTGCTTCGGTTTCTGGACGAAGGGGCAACACATACTTGTTGTTTAGCAGTAATTATCTTCATTCTCAATAGACCAATGACCTTGCCTTTTCTGGAAAGCAGACTTACTCTTCTAAAGAAACCCTCAATTCGTCTATTCCCAATGCAACTAGAGTGGGGTCTGGTTTACGCCCGCCTCCAGGCCCCCACCTGGAGGATTTTCCTGCATGATTCTAACAGCCAATTACCACTAACTCGGGGGCACACGGGGCATAATGCTGAAGTTGGGGGATGGCTCTGGGGCTTGCTACTGCCACACCTGTGCCTGGGGGACCAGGGCACACCCTGCTGAACTCGGGGTACTGCTCAAGATGCATCACCTGCACTGTGTCAGAGAACCGGGGGACACCCCACTGAAGGTGGGGATTCTGTGAGGTCCTTACCCGCACTCTTCCCGGGGAACAGGGGAAACCCTGAAATTCTGCAACCCATCCCACAAAAGCTCAGGTGAGTGGGCGCCCTGGAGTTCACGGGTATGGGGAATAAGGCCAGTTGAGGACATGGGGCGGAAGAGACTTTAAAGGGAAAAAGAAAACTCACCTGAGTCCCCACAATGAACCCTCTCCACGTGCCCTTCCAGAACCCTGCCTCCCACCTGGGGCGCACCCTACCCCCCGACCCCCACCCCGGGGCATGCTGCTCACTCACCAGCCCGGACCTCCGCAGGGCAACTCTCTCTCTCCCAGTGCCCCTTCTTCTGCCCCAGGTCTGCAACCCGCTGCAACTCTGGGACCGCCCACAGAGACGTAGCTCCACCCCCAAGCGGTGATTGGTCGGGGAGGGTGGTGCCCTAGCCCCTTGGATGCCGGGCAACCCGCCCTCAAGCCCCTGGAACCCTGAAAGTGCAGGGGGTCCAAGAGGCGCCTCCTCTACTCAACACCCAGCACAGGCATGGGTGGGGTCGTGGGCCGGGCTCCCCCCACACACCTGGCCCCTTCCAGGGACCCCCCTCTAGCTGCAGACCACCCTCAGCGTCCTGCCCCTTCCCTTTCTGCACCAGCCCTCCCTGCTGGGGTGTGCCTGGTTCTGGGCAAGGTCAGTGGCTCTCAGACCCTCCAAGGCTTGGGCTTTAGGACATGCAATGATTTCATGCATTTTCAGTATGTACATGTCAGTATGACTTTAATCTTATGGGAGCCAAAGAGGTTCTTTATTTTTTCTTATCTTCATGTTGGCATTTTTGGTTATTGTTTTCTTCTCGAAACAGATGTACAACATGTGCTTGGGGCAGAAATAGGGCCCATGCTTTGAGGTTTTGCCCAGTCATTTTGAGCCGGGTAAAATGTTAAAGGATAGCTTCCCTGGGAGCCCAGGATCAGGGCCCACAGATGATATAAGATAAACATTACTTTTATCATTATAATTGCTCCTAAATGGAGGAATTTGAGACAAAAGCACCTTTCACAAGAGTACCAAGAAATCAAAATGATGCCCACAGAAGGCTACCTGCTCCATGGTCAGCACAGGTAACAGAAGTGTTCACAGTCTCTGGACTCCTGCCCTTCTCCTGCCCAAATCTCTGAAGCACACAGACCACTTAAAATCAGAATTGTAGAACTGCTAGACACCTTAGAGATGTCTGGCACCATTCCCTTGGACTGCAGTATAAAACACAGTAGCTCGTTGTCACAAACTAATTTCAACATGAAGTGCCCCCTGGATGCACTAAGTTCTTTCTCTGCAAATGTTGACTAATGTAAGTCACAGTCATACCAGTTAAACACTACGATGGCTGGGAAGTCATCGTCGGTAAGGGAATATTTTAGCCATGTTTATAAGCATTGGCTCACTTTGTAGAAGAGGCTGAGCTGAGTGTTTTTAAATACTATTTCAGGTACAAGAGAGGAGTTAAGATGGCGGAGGAGTAGGGGACCCCTTTTTCACAGGTCCCCTGAGTCGAGCTGGATAGGTACCAGACCAGCCTAAACAACCACGGAATCAGCCTGAGACGCAGGAAGATACATCTGGATCTCTACAAATGAACATCTCCAGCGCTGAGTATTGAGGTACGAAGCGGGGAGCCGTGAAACCGGGCACAGATATCGGAAGATAAACGGAAGGGGGAGGGAGCCGCCGCGTTCGGGCGCCGGGAAGCGGCAGCCACCTGGGGGGGGGGGGGGAGCGGGCGGACTCACAGAGGGCACCCGCGAGAGAGCGGACTGAGACCGGTGAGCCGGGAGCGCGCGCCACCAGGCATCTCGCGGAACCCGGGAATCCCGTGTGCTCACGGGATCCAGACTGAGACCGGGAGCTCCCGGAGCGCATGCGGGGCAGCTGGCAGCTGGCAGGCCACCTGCACGGGGGAGCGGGCGGACTCACGGTCGGCACCCGCGAAACAGCAGACTGAGACCCTGAACCGGGTGCGCGCGCCACCAGGCTTCTCACGGAATTCCTGAATCCCGGTGTGCTCACGGGATCCAGACTGAGACCAGGAGCTTCTGGAGCACGCGCAGGGCGGCTGCCGGTTGGCGGGCCACCTGCACGGGGGAGCGGGCGGACTCACGGTCGGCACCCACGAAACAGCAGACTGAGACCCTGAACCGGGTGCGCGCGCCACCAGGCTTCTCACGGAACTCCGGAATCCTGGTGTGCTCACGGGATCCAGACTGAGACCAGGAGATCCGGGAGCGCGCGGGGGGGGGGGGGGGGGGGGGCGGCGGCTGGCGGCTGGCAGCATTAGAAACACAAAGGACAGAGACGCGCCTGCCCTGGAAGTGAGGGCAGGGACGCCGGGTGTGGGGCGCACATCCCGGGACGCTACAGGGTTGAGCAGCACCAACAGTAACGGAGTTAAAGTGGCCAGAACATCGGTGGAGAATGGGCCGCAATCCCTCTGTTCTGTGACAATTCAGCCTCTGCTGCTCTGACTCTCAGAAGAGGCACAGCAGACCGCCAGAGAAAGCCGCCAGGGAACAAAAGCCTGGAAATACCGGCTCACAGCGTGCCCACCGCCATCCCCCCTCGCAGGGGACACGGAAACTCTACCCAAACAGGGTTGCCTGAGTATGGGCCTGGCAAAATACAAACCCTTAACAATAGAGAACAAACGGATGGTTACCAGAGAGGAGGAGGTGCATAGAGGGATGAGTGAAATAGATGAAGCGGATTAAGAGGACACTTTTCTGGATGACCACTGAGTAATATATAGAATTACTGAATCACTCTCTTGTACACCTGAAACGAATGTAACACTGTATGTTAGCTCTACTGGAATTAAAATAAATTTTTTAAAAAGATTTTTCTTTCAGGAACCTCTTTGAAAAAGCTTTTCCTCTGCAATGTGCACAAGCCCTACTTGGGAGGATTCACTCTACAATAATTATTCACTCTATGCCTCGAATTCAGATTTCACTGAGTTCTTACTGTGGATCCCAGCCCACGGGAGCCATGGTCCTTTTCTGTCCAGGCTCAGCACCTATGCCTTCAAGATTGGAAGTAGAGACACATGTCACTTCACAGTCCAGAAAGCTATTATTGTTTCTGTTTCAGTGTGAGAGAGTCACAGACTTTGGGACAGGTTTCAGAGCAGGTTTATTATGGATCCTGGATCTCTACTTCAATGTTCATTACCTGGATCCATTTGGCTAATAGGTTCCCTGTGGATGGACTTGCTTCCAAGCACATACATGGAAGATGCAAAGGTGAGTGGGCTTGGTGCGGGACAGGAAGAAGACCAAAATCAGACAAGGGTCCGACCCCTCCCCTGATCCAGGAACTGCTACAGGAGAGGGTATGGGAGGTAGAATCCATGCGAAACTCCAAGGTCACCAGCTGAACACAGGAGGCATAGGTCAAGGGATCCGGAGATGCAGGGGTTGAAGGCTGCTCTGAGCTACCTCTGGGAGGAAGGGAGGGAAGGAATGGGGAGACACTGCCTGCCCCTGGCCTATGCCAGCTGCCCACCGCTCCGACACGCATCCGTCTACACAGCTGACACACAGCCTGGGCTCAGGATGGGCTGGCTCGGGTCCCTCAATCCTCAGTGGGACAGCTGGCCCCAGGGCTCAGAGACAGGCTGAGGGAGATGAGAGGGAAAGCTGCCCCACCCACGTCATCCCCTCCTTGAGCAGACAGCCCTTCAGAACTGCTAAAAAAAAAAAAAACAAAAAAAAAAACCCACTAACGGCGTTGAAAGACATGCCATGGATGAGCTAAGGCATAGAGATATGTAAAATAACATCCACTTTTAAGTTCAGAGCTGTCATCTCAGGAAGTGGGGAGAGCTTCCCTGAAGAAGACTGAGGGGAGGGCAGGCCATGCTGAAAAGGGAGACATGGCTCTCCTGATTGGGGACCTGCAGCCTCCTTCCAGGGCAGGACATCATCCTCGCATCACACGAGATCCATGGAAGTGTTCCATCAGGGCCAGATATTTGTCTGGAGAAGGCTACCCTGGCATCGGACTGCACAGGGCACCAGGGACGAGGGCCAGATGGAGGACGGACAATACCCCGGAGGCCATGGGGCAAGAGCAGAGGCACACGACCTTGAAGATGATGATGAAAAGCAGGAGGTGGCAGCATGGAGCCGGCCCGAAAGTGCCATGGGAGCAGTGCCCACAGCTACACTGACTGGGGGCCTTCTGTGCCAGGAGTGGCTGACTTCAGTGGGCTCCAGACTAGTCCTGACCACAAGTCTAGGAAGTGTGCACCACCCCCGGCCTCCTCTCCCCTTGCAGCTGCTAGGAATCACGGTCACAGACCCTGGTCAGCTTTTGTGGAAACCAAGCAGTGGCTCCCCCGCGTGCTGCACCTCTGGTGGTGGTCCAGTGCGACCCTCGTGCCTGGCCAGACACTGATGTCTACCTGTCTCCACACAAATCCACAGACAGGAGGGTGTCCCTGAATTCCACAGCACCTGATGAAACAGATCCACGGAACCCAACACCCAGTGGGTCACTCGGGACCTCACCTATGAGGTCATGGAGCTCACCATACCCTATTTCCGTCACTTCCCACAGAAAGCCTGGTTCTGATCCCCCACAATACCATACATCCTGGTTGCTGACCTGGGGTCATGCCATGAACCCACATGGCACCTTTCTTTTAGAGAAGCCTATGCCTACACCTCCTAGAAAATATTTCTAATGAAGTACAAGCCCATCAGGACTACGGTGTGAACGGTAGCACACAGCCTGCATGGTAGTAGTCAGTAATTCTAACAAGGGTTAACCCCACCCCCCGTCTCACAAAACCTTCCTCCGTCCCCACGGAACTCATGGTCTGCCCTCAGAAAACCCTCCAGGAAACAAACCTTTCATCTGAATGCTCTCTTCACCTTCTGCTACAAATCTTGTCCAACCACAATGATATGAAACTAGAAATCAGTCTCAAGAACAAAATGGGACAGTCAAAAACAGGTGGAGATTGGGGGGCCTGGGTGGCTCAGTCATTAACGATCTGCCTTCAGCTCAGGTCGTGATCCCAGGAGCCTGGGATCTAGCCCCGAATCAGGCTCCTTGCTCAGTGGGAAGCCCGCTTCTCCCTCTCCCACCCCCCTGCTTGCGTTCCCTCTCTCGCTGTCTCACTCTCTGCCAGATACTTAAATAATCTTAAAAACATATGTGGAGATTTAACAACATGCTACTGAACAACCAACAGTCAAAGAAGAAATCAAAAAAATTTTTAGAAATACCTTGACACTGATGAAAAAGACAACCTACAAAAACTTATGGGATGCAGCAAAAGTAGCTCTACGGGGGGGACGTTCATAGAAATTCAAGTCTTCATCAATCCATGAGAATGCTCTCCAATAAACAGCCTGATTTCTGTGGTAAAGAAGTAGAAAAAAAAAAACAGCAAACAAAGCCCCAAATTAGTAGAAATAAGGAAATAACAAAAAGGAATGCATAAATAAATCCAACAGAGACTAAAAAGACAAAAAAAAACCACACACACACACACACACACACACAATGAAAATGAGAGCTGCCTTTTTTGGAAAGATAAACAAAACTGACAAACTTAGCTAGACTCACCAAGAGAGACAGAGGACTCGAATGCAATCAGGAAAGAAAGATAATGGATTCCTGTCTCATATCAAAATCAAAAGAACTCTTCAACCTTGGACACAACAACTTCTTGCAAGCCACGTCTCTAAAGGCAAAGGAAATAAAAGCAAAAATGAACTATTGGCACTTCATCAAGATAAAAAGTTTCTGCACGGCAAAGCAAACGATCAACAAAACAAAAAGGCAACCTATGGAATCGAAGAAGATATCTGCAAATGATATTACAGATAAAGGGCCGGTATCCAAGATCTATAAAGAACTCCTCAAACTCGACACCCAAAAAATGGGCAGAAGACACAAAGAGATACTTGTCCAGAGAAGACATACAAATGGCCAACAGACACATGAAAAAATGCTCCACATCACTTGCCATCAGGCAAATACAAATCAAAACTACAATGAGATACCACCTTACACCAGTTAGAATGGTTAAAATTAACAAGGCAGGGGGCACCTGGGTGGCACAGCGGTTAAGCGTCTGCCTTCGGCTCAGGGCGTGATCCCGGCATTATGGGATGGAGCCCCACATCAGGCTCCTCCGCTATGAGCCTGCTTCTTCCTCTCCCACTCCCCCTGCTTGTGTTCCCTCTCTCGCTGGCTGTCTCTATCTCTGTGGAATAAATAAATAAAATCTTGAGAAGAAATTAACAAGACAAGAAATAAAAAAAAGTCAGAGAGGATGTGGAGAAAGGGGAGCCCTCTAACACTACTCGTGAGAATTCAAGCTGGTACAGCCACTTTTGAAAACAATATGGAGATTCCTCAAGACGTTGAACACAGAGCTATCCTACGACCCACCAATTGCACTACTGGGTATTTACCCCATAGACACAGAGTAATGAAAAGAAGGGGCACCTGTATCCCAATGTTCATAGCAGCAATGTCCCTAATAGCCAAACTGTGGAAGGAGCCAAGATGTCCTTCAGCAGATGAATGGACAGAGAAGATGTGGTTCATCTATACAATGGAATATTACTCAGTCATCAGAAAGGATGAATACCCACCATTTGCACCAACGTGGATGGACCAGGAGGGGATTATGCTAAGTGAAATTAAGTCAAGCAGAGAAAGACAATTATCATATCGTTTCACTCCTATGTGGAATGGAAGGAATAGCATGGAGGACATTAGGAGAAGGAAGGGAAAAGTGAAGGTGGGGAATGAGAGGGGGAGATGAACCATGAGAGACTATTGACACTGGGAAACAAACTGAAGGTTGCAGAAAGGGAGGGGTAGGGGAATGGGTTATCCTGGTGATGGGTATTAAGGAGGGCACGTGTCATAATGAGCACTAGGTGTTATATGCAAACAATGAATCCTGGAACACTACATCAAAAACAAATGAAGTACTGTAGGGTGACTAACATAATTTTAAAAAAAGAGAAAGATATGAAATCCATACAGGAAAACTGTCACTATTTGCAAATGACATGAAATCCCAAAGGATTCCACAAAAAAAAAAAAAAAAAAAAAAAAAAAAAACAGAATAAACAAATTCAAGAAAGCTGCAGGATATAAAGTCAATATACAGAGACCTGTTGTCTTTATTTTTTTTCAGATTTTATTTATTTATTTGACAGGAAGAGAAAAAGCACGAGCCGGGGGAGTGTCAGAAAGACGGAGAAGCAGACCCTCGCTAAGCGGGGAGCCCAACACGGGGCTCGATCCCAGAACTCTGGGATCATGACCTGAGCAGAAAGCAGACGCTTCACCTATGGAGCCACCCAGATGACCCAACTTCTTGCATTTCTGTATACTGATGACACACTTTCGCAAAGAGAAATTAAAAAAGCAATGCCATTTACAATTGCATCAAAAAAAAAAAATCTAGGAATAAAAGTAACCAAGAATGAGAAAGACATAGTACACTCAACACATGGCAGAAAAGAAATGAAAAACATGTGTGTCGAGGGGGGCAGAATGTATGGGTCAAAGATTTGGAAGGCAACACAAACAAATGGAAGCATACGCCATGCTCCTTAACTGGAAGAGTTAATTATGTGAACATGTCCATCGTACCCAAAGCAATCGACAGATGTGATGAAATCCCCATCTGAATTCCAGTGGCATTATTCGAGGAAATAGAAAACAGTCCTCAAACTTGTATGGAATCACAAAAGACCCCAAATACCCAAAGCAACCTGGAGAAAGAAAGGTGCAGTCAACACACTCCTGGATTTCAAGCTAGATTACAAAGCTGTTGTCATCAAAACAGGACGGTACTGGCAGAAACACAGACACCAGGTCAGCGGAACAGAACAGAAAGCTCAGAAACTTACCCACACGTAGATGACCCTAACTTACGACACAGCAGCAGAAGATATGCCATGAGGGAAGGACTGTGTCTTCAGTGAGCGGTCACAGGCCAACTGGACACTAAATGCAGAAGAATATAACTGGGTCACTTTCTTACACCACACACAAAATTTTTAATGGATGAATGATTTGAACATAAGACCCGAATCCATAAACCTCCAAGAAGACACAGGTACTAAGTCTCTCGACATTGGTTTTGGCAAAGAGTCTTCAGATCGGACACCAAATGCAAAGGCAACAAAAGCAAAAATAAACAAGTGGAACAACATCAAACTGAAATCTTCCACACGGCAAAAGAAACCATCAAAAACTTAAAAGGCCACTGACCCAATAAGAAAAAAATATCTGCGAATCATATGTGTGAGAAGAGGCTAATATCCAAAATGCACACAACACTCATACAAATCAAAACAAAAAAAAAAACTGTATAAAAAATGGGGTGAATATGTGAATAGATACTGTCCAAAGATGGCACACAGGTGCCAACAGACAGAAAAAGTTGTTCGACATCACTAATCATCGTCAGGGAAACATCAGTCAAACCCACAATCGGCTATCCCCTCACAACTGTTGGAACAGCAATTGTCCCAGAGACAGACACCAGGTGGGGTCAAGGGTGTGCAGACGAGGAGACACTGTGCGCTGTTGGTGGGAATGGAAATTGGTGCAGCCACTGTGACAAACGGTATGGAGGTTCCTGAAAAAATAAATACAACTACCGCATGACCCAGTAATGGCTCTACTGAGTATTGATTTGGAGAACACAAAAATACTGCCTCAAAAAGACAGATGCACTCCCACGTTCACTGCAGCATTATTCACAATAACCAGACATGGAAACACAGACCTTGGGGGCCTTATGCCAAGTAACTCAGACACAGAAAGACAAATACCAGATGCTCTCATGTACATTCCACGTGGAATAAACAAATACTGAACGCATAGATACTGAGAGCAGATTGGTAAGGTGCCAGATTCGGGGATGGGGTGGTAGAAACGGGTGACGGTGGTCCAAGTCTCAATGTTTGAGTGAGAAAATCCGACAGTCATGAAATGTTCTGTCCAGCATGGAGACTAAAACTAACCCCGCAGCATGGGGTATAGGTTTCCCTGCTCTTTGAAAGTACAGGGCTTCTGAGAAACCTTGCACAGCAGAAATGGTGTAAAGAAGGAATGACCATTCATTTACACGGAAAAATTGGACAGTGTGCTCAGACTCCAAGATTCCTTCTCTTTGGCTTTTCTTAGGCCTCAGGACACAAGTTTCTAACGGAGGCCCAGCATAAATGAAGATAAAGCACAGCAGAGGCTCACAGACACAATTCAAAGTGCTGGTGGCTGGATGCGGAGAGCGGTTCCCAGCGGAAGGAGCTGGTTGGGGTGCACGCCGCCTCTGTCGTGCTTCTCCCCAAAACAGATGCTGAACGCGATTCTCACTGTTCACCTTTTTTCATAAGAGGGAAATCCTCTTTAGGTCTCTTCCTCTCACTGAAGCTGGGTAATAACGTAGTTCTTTCAAGAAAGCCAAGTGTCTTACTGTGAACGTTTAAAAGCTGGGGGATACTTGTACTTGAGCATTGCTGAGGGAGGAGATGTGAAAGGTTCTCCCAGACACAAACCTCAGCAGATCCACCGGGAAAGGCACCTTCCTCAGCATGCGGAACACGGACTACCTCCTTACCCCAGAAACCCTCTCCTTCCCCTCGATCAGGACAACCCACAACAGCTGGGAGTTACCCCAATTCCTCCGTTCTCCTGCTCCTAATATCTAACTCATCAGCAAATCCTGTGAGCTCCATCTTCAAAATGGACCCAGAATAGGTCTAACCACTCCATCCAAGGCCACCTGTCTGGTCCACAGTGCCTGAGTTCCTGGAAAAGCTTCGTCATTGACCTGCCTTGCCATCTTCAACCCTCTGTCATCTGTTCTCAACGCTGTAGCCACGATGGCCTAGTGAAACAGGGTCTCATGGGGTTATAGCCCTGGAATGGCTTTCTGTCGCCCTCTGTCACCTCCCTGAGGTCATGTCCTAAGCTGTCCCCTGTGGCCACAGGGCCTTCTTGCTGCTCCTGGACATATCTGGAATTCTCCTGCCCCAGAGCCTTTGCACATGCTTTCCCTTCTGTTTAGAATGCTCTTGATGTGTTCTCACTCGCCTTCTGAGAAGTCTGAATTGGAGTGACAGGGACAGAAGGTGAGGCTGTGTGTGTTGGGTGAGGCTGGTGGCCCAGAAAAAGGTTTTCTGCCAGCTCTCCACCTGTGCCTCACTTGTCCTCAGCCAGGAACTTGCACACAGCCCTCACCTGTCACAACTCTCACACAGGAGACCCACAGCCACCCCTGGAGCCCACCCTGCCCACACCCTGCTGCAGAATGCATTCAGCTCTCCTCTGGGACCCCTGTCAGCTTTACCCAGACCTGGAACTCCCCCGTCTCCTGCAAAGCTCCCGGATTCCCCCTCTTCTTGCAAAATCACACTGGCGCAAGGCTTTCATGAGAAAGCTATAATGCTAACTAATGAAAGGTTCACACCTACTTTCCCCTTCTGTTGCCTTTCTCTCCTTCTGTCCTACCTGTGCAAACTGTAACATATCAGTGGAACATGAACATGCTCTGAGATCTGAATCTTTCATTGCAGCTTTCTGAGGACTCCTTATGTGATAAGAAACTAGTGTATCTTACAACAGGGTGTTTTACAACTATCATCTATAGAACAGTACAGCCCAAATCACTACAATTTTACCTCACTCTTCATGAAGCAGAACACTTTTTCCTTTCTTCTTTTACTTAAATTCCAGTTAGTTCACATGCCATGGAATATTCGCTTCAGGGGTAGGATTTAGTGATTCCTCACCTGCATACAGTACCCAGTGCTCATCACAAGCGCCCTCCTTAATACCCCTCACCCATTTAACTCTTCCCCCCACGCCCCTGTCCTGCAGCAACACTCAGTTTGTTCTCCAAGGTTGAGTCTATTTCCTTGTTTGCCTTTCTCATCACCCCTCAACTCTGTTCATCTGTTTTCTTTCTGAAATTCCACAAGCGTGAGAGCATAGGATATTTGTCTTTCCTCACTAATTTTGCTTAGCTTAATACACTCTAGATCCATCCACATCCTTGCAAATGGTAAGATTTCATTCTTTTTGAAACTGGGTCATATTCCCATATATATATATATGTGTATATATATATGTATATATACATATATACATATATATATATGTGTGTATATATATATATATACACATATATACATATATTTACGTATCCCACATCTGCTTTATCCATTCATCAGTGCATGGACTTTGGGATTCTCTCCATAGTTTGGCTACTGTGGACATTGTTGCTATAAACATCATGGTGCATGTACCCCCTTCGAATGTGCATTTTTGTATCTTTTGGGTAAGCACCTAGGAGAGCAATTGCTGGATCATGTGGTTGTTCAATGCTTAACTTTTCGAGGAACCCCCACACTGTTTCCCAGACTGTCTGCACCACTCTGCATTCCCACCAACAGGATGGGAGGGTTCCCCTTTAAGCAGAACATTATCTGCTGGCAATTTCATAAGAGGAAACAAAACCTCTGCGAGATGCACCCAGGGTCAGGCAAGCAGTTGCAGAATTCACCCCAAGGCTCCTGACGCCAAGCCCCTTGAAGCCACCAGCATGCCACTATCCAAAAGAATTCCCAGACTCTCCTTCTGACTCCACCACCAAAGAAACTACAGACAGAATATGGCACCTCAAAATATCGAGATAATAGTAAAACTAGACAGTCAAGCTCAACTTTTAAACAGGAACAGGCCCATTTGGATAATTTTGAATTTTCCCTCCACCCTAATTTTAACTCTTCTGATGAATAAACTAATCAATGATGAAACATCACCTTTGTCAAATGACATCATCCAACTCTGTATCAGATGAAAAAAAGCCATCTAACTCTAGATGCTGGCCACTCAACCATATCTTAGGCCCAATTGAATAAACATTGTTAGATGAAGGAACAAATTAGATGTTACAAACAGGCACAGAGTGAATCTCACCTTCCCTTTCTAATAAAAGAGGGTTCCTAGGAAACAGATAGTCAAAATACATTTGTAAGCAATAAATGGACAGAGAAATTGTGATCCCCTGCAAAGTTCTACCTGCAGGGAAACTAAGTAATTCTTGCACCAAACCCAGAATGCTGACAGCTACTTCAATTTTACTTTGTGGCTCAACTAGAGAAAAGAGAAAAGCCCAGGAGGTTTTGGGATAATGAGAGGTTTTACCTCCAGTCCTGACATAGATAGGACATTATGCCAAAATAGCTGTGTTTTCTCTGAACACTGGCGTCCTGTGACAAGCTGCCTCCCTGACTCAGATGCTGACGTTCAAAACCTCGGGTCTCATGGAGCCAGAGCAGAGAAGTGCTGTCAGCTGGGGAGAAGAAGGCACCTCTGACCTAAAGCCTGCACACCTGCTTCGGTTTCTGGACGAAGGGGCAACACATACTTGTTGTTTAGCAGTAATTATCTTCATTCTCAATAGACCAATGACCTTGCCTTTTCTGGAAAGCAGACTTACTCTTCTAAAGAAACCCTCAATTCGTCTATTCCCAATGCAACTAGAGTGGGGTCTGGTTTACGCCCGCCTCCAGGCCCCCACCTGGAGGATTTTCCTGCATGATTCTAACAGCCAATTACCACTAACTCGGGGGCACACGGGGCATAATGCTGAAGTTGGGGGATGGCTCTGGGGCTTGCTACTGCCACACCTGTGCCTGGGGGACCAGGGCACACCCTGCTGAACTCGGGGTACTGCTCAAGATGCATCACCTGCACTGTGTCAGAGAACCGGGGGACACCCCACTGAAGGTGGGGATTCTGTGAGGTCCTTACCCGCACTCTTCCCGGGGAACAGGGGAAACCCTGAAATTCTGCAACCCATCCCACAAAAGCTCAGGTGAGTGGGCGCCCTGGAGTTCACGGGTATGGGGAATAAGGCCAGTTGAGGACATGGGGCGGAAGAGACTTTAAAGGGAAAAAGAAAACTCACCTGAGTCCCCACAATGAACCCTCTCCACGTGCCCTTCCAGAACCCTGCCTCCCACCTGGGGCGCACCCTACCCCCCGACCCCCACCCCGGGGCATGCTGCTCACTCACCAGCCCGGACCTCCGCAGGGCAACTCTCTCTCTCCCAGTGCCCCTTCTTCTGCCCCAGGTCTGCAACCCGCTGCAACTCTGGGACCGCCCACAGAGACGTAGCTCCACCCCCAAGCGGTGATTGGTCGGGGAGGGTGGTGCCCTAGCCCCTTGGATGCCGGGCAACCCGCCCTCAAGCCCCTGGAACCCTGAAAGTGCAGGGGGTCCAAGAGGCGCCTCCTCTACTCAACACCCAGCACAGGCATGGGTGGGGTCGTGGGCCGGGCTCCCCCCACACACCTGGCCCCTTCCAGGGACCCCCCTCTAGCTGCAGACCACCCTCAGCGTCCTGCCCCTTCCCTTTCTGCACCAGCCCTCCCTGCTGGGGTGTGCCTGGTTCTGGGCAAGGTCAGTGGCTCTCAGACCCTCCAAGGCTTGGGCTTTAGGACATGCAATGATTTCATGCATTTTCAGTATGTACATGTCAGTATGACTTTAATCTTATGGGAGCCAAAGAGGTTCTTTATTTTTTCTTATCTTCATGTTGGCATTTTTGGTTATTGTTTTCTTCTCGAAACAGATGTACAACATGTGCTTGGGGCAGAAATAGGGCCCATGCTTTGAGGTTTTGCCCAGTCATTTTGAGCCGGGTAAAATGTTAAAGGATAGCTTCCCTGGGAGCCCAGGATCAGGGCCCACAGATGATATAAGATAAACATTACTTTTATCATTATAATTGCTCCTAAATGGAGGAATTTGAGACAAAAGCACCTTTCACAAGAGTACCAAGAAATCAAAATGATGCCCACAGAAGGCTACCTGCTCCATGGTCAGCACAGGTAACAGAAGTGTTCACAGTCTCTGGACTCCTGCCCTTCTCCTGCCCAAATCTCTGAAGCACACAGACCACTTAAAATCAGAATTGTAGAACTGCTAGACACCTTAGAGATGTCTGGCACCATTCCCTTGGACTGCAGTATAAAACACAGTAGCTCGTTGTCACAAACTAATTTCAACATGAAGTGCCCCCTGGATGCACTAAGTTCTTTCTCTGCAAATGTTGACTAATGTAAGTCACAGTCATACCAGTTAAACACTACGATGGCTGGGAAGTCATCGTCGGTAAGGGAATATTTTAGCCATGTTTATAAGCATTGGCTCACTTTGTAGAAGAGGCTGAGCTGAGTGTTTTTAAATACTATTTCAGGTACAAGAGAGGAGTTAAGATGGCGGAGGAGTAGGGGACCCCTTTTTCACAGGTCCCCTGAGTCGAGCTGGATAGGTACCAGACCAGCCTAAACAACCACGGAATCAGCCTGAGACGCAGGAAGATACATCTGGATCTCTACAAATGAACATCTCCAGCGCTGAGTATTGAGGTACGAAGCGGGGAGCCGTGAAACCGGGCACAGATATCGGAAGATAAACGGAAGGGGGAGGGAGCCGCCGCGTTCGGGCGCCGGGAAGCGGCAGCCACCTGGGGGGGGGGGGGGAGCGGGCGGACTCACAGAGGGCACCCGCGAGAGAGCGGACTGAGACCGGTGAGCCGGGAGCGCGCGCCACCAGGCATCTCGCGGAACCCGGGAATCCCGTGTGCTCACGGGATCCAGACTGAGACCGGGAGCTCCCGGAGCGCATGCGGGGCAGCTGGCAGCTGGCAGGCCACCTGCACGGGGGAGCGGGCGGACTCACGGTCGGCACCCGCGAAACAGCAGACTGAGACCCTGAACCGGGTGCGCGCGCCACCAGGCTTCTCACGGAATTCCTGAATCCCGGTGTGCTCACGGGATCCAGACTGAGACCAGGAGCTTCTGGAGCACGCGCAGGGCGGCTGCCGGTTGGCGGGCCACCTGCACGGGGGAGCGGGCGGACTCACGGTCGGCACCCACGAAACAGCAGACTGAGACCCTGAACCGGGTGCGCGCGCCACCAGGCTTCTCACGGAACTCCGGAATCCTGGTGTGCTCACGGGATCCAGACTGAGACCAGGAGATCCGGGAGCGCGCGGGGGGGGGGGGGGGGAGGGCGGCGGCTGGCGGCTGGCAGCATTAGAAACACAAAGGACAGAGACGCGCCTGCCCTGGAAGTGAGGGCAGGGACGCCGGGTGTGGGGCGCACATCCCGGGACGCTACAGGGTTGAGCAGCACCAACAGTAACGGAGTTAAAGTGGCCAGAACATCGGTGGAGAATGGGCCGCAATCCCTCTGTTCTGTGACAATTCAGCCTCTGCTGCTCTGACTCTCAGAAGAGGCACAGCAGACCGCCAGAGAAAGCCGCCAGGGAACAAAAGCCTGGAAATACCGGCTCACAGCGTGCCCACCGCCATCCCCCCTCGCAGGGGACACGGAAACTCTACCCAAACAGGGTTGCCTGAGTATGGGCCTGGCAAAATACAAACCCTTAACAATAGAGAACAAACGGATGGTTACCAGAGAGGAGGAGGTGCATAGAGGGATGAGTGAAATAGATGAAGCGGATTAAGAGGACACTTTTCTGGATGACCACTGAGTAATATATAGAATTACTGAATCACTCTCTTGTACACCTGAAACGAATGTAACACTGTATGTTAGCTCTACTGGAATTAAAATAAATTTTTTAAAAAGATTTTTCTTTCAGGAACCTCTTTGAAAAAGCTTTTCCTCTGCAATGTGCACAAGCCCTACTTGGGAGGATTCACTCTACAATAATTATTCACTCTATGCCTCGAATTCAGATTTCACTGAGTTCTTACTGTGGATCCCAGCCCACGGGAGCCATGGTCCTTTTCTGTCCAGGCTCAGCACCTATGCCTTCAAGATTGGAAGTAGAGACACATGTCACTTCACAGTCCAGAAAGCTATTATTGTTTCTGTTTCAGTGTGAGAGAGTCACAGACTTTGGGACAGGTTTCAGAGCAGGTTTATTATGGATCCTGGATCTCTACTTCAATGTTCATTACCTGGATCCATTTGGCTAATAGGTTCCCTGTGGATGGACTTGCTTCCAAGCACATACATGGAAGATGCAAAGGTGAGTGGGCTTGGTGCGGGACAGGAAGAAGACCAAAATCAGACAAGGGTCCGACCCCTCCCCTGATCCAGGAACTGCTACAGGAGAGGGTATGGGAGGTAGAATCCATGCGAAACTCCAAGGTCACCAGCTGAACACAGGAGGCATAGGTCAAGGGATCCGGAGATGCAGGGGTTGAAGGCTGCTCCGAGCTACCTCTGGGAGGAAGGGAGGGAAGGAATGGGGAGACACTGCCTGCCCCTGGCCTATGCCAGCTGCCCACCGCTCCGACACGCATCCGTCTACACAGCTGACACACAGCCTGGGCTCAGGATGGGCTGGCTCGGGTCCCTCAATCCTCAGTGGGACAGCTGGCCCCAGGGCTCAGAGACAGGCTGAGGGAGATGAGAGGGAAAGCTGCCCCACCCACGTCATCCCCTCCTTGAGCAGACAGCCCTTCAGAACTGCTAAAAAAAAAAAAAACAAAAAAAAAAACCCACTAACGGCGTTGAAAGACATGCCATGGATGAACTAAGGCATAGAGATATGTAAAATAACATCCACTTTTAAGTTCAGAGCTGTCATCTCAGGAAGTGGGGAGAGCTTCCCTGAAGAAGACTGAGGGGAGGGCAGGCCATGCTGAAAAGGGAGACATGGCTCTCCTGATTGGGGACCTGCAGCCTCCTTCCAGGGCAGGACATCATCCTCGCATCACACGAGATCCATGGAAGTGTTCCATCAGGGCCAGATATTTGTCTGGAGAAGGCTACCCTGGCATCGGACTGCACAGGGCACCAGGGACGAGGGCCAGATGGAGGACGGACAATACCCCGGAGGCCATGGGGCAAGAGCAGAGGCACACGACCTTGAAGATGATGATGAAAAGCAGGAGGTGGCAGCATGGAGCCGGCCCGAAAGTGCCATGGGAGCAGTGCCCACAGCTACACTGACTGGGGGCCTTCTGTGCCAGGAGTGGCTGACTTCAGTGGGCTCCAGACTAGTCCTGACCACAAGTCTAGGAAGTGTGCACCACCCCCGGCCTCCTCTCCCCTTGCAGCTGCTAGGAATCACGGTCACAGACCCTGGTCAGCTTTTGTGGAAACCAAGCAGTGGCTCCCCCGCGTGCTGCACCTCTGGTGGTGGTCCAGTGCGACCCTCGTGCCTGGCCAGACACTGATGTCTACCTGTCTCCACACAAATCCACAGACAGGAGGGTGTCCCTGAATTCCACAGCACCTGATGAAACAGATCCACGGAACCCAACACCCAGTGGGTCACTCGGGACCTCACCTATGAGGTCATGGAGCTCACCATACCCTATTTCCGTCACTTCCCACAGAAAGCCTGGTTCTGATCCCCCACAATACCATACATCCTGGTTGCTGACCTGGGGTCATGCCATGAACCCACATGGCACCTTTCTTTTAGAGAAGCCTATGCCTACACCTCCTAGAAAATATTTCTAATGAAGTACAAGCCCATCAGGACTACGGTGTGAACGGTAGCACACAGCCTGCATGGTAGTAGTCAGTAATTCTAACAAGGATTAACCCCACCCCCCGTCTCACAAAACCTTCCTCCGTCCCCACGGAACTCATGGTCTGCCCTCAGAAAACCCTCCAGGAAACAAACCTTTCATCTGAATGCTCTCTTCACCTTCTGCTACAAATCTTGTCCAACCACAATGATATGAAACTAGAAATCAGTCTCAAGAACAAAACGGGACAGTCAAAAACAGGTGGAGATTGGGGGGCCTGGGTGGCTCAGTCATTAACGATCTGCCTTCAGCTCAGGTCGTGATCCCAGGAGCCTGGGATCTAGCCCCGAATCAGGCTCCTTGCTCAGTGGGAAGCCCGCTTCTCCCTCTCCCACCCCCCTGCTTGCGTTCCCTCTCTCGCTGTCTCACTCTCTGCCAGATACTTAAATAATCTTAAAAACATATGTGGAGATTTAACAACATGCTACTGAACAACCAACAGTCAAAGAAGAAATCAAAAAAATTTTTAGAAATACCTTGACACTGATGAAAAAGACAACCTACAAAAACTTATGGGATGCAGCAAAAGTAGCTCTACGGGGGGGACGTTCATAGAAATTCAAGTCTTCATCAATCCATGAGAATGCTCTCCAATAAACAGCCTGATTTCTGTGGTAAAGAAGTAGAAAAAAAAAAACAGCAAACAAAGCCCCAAATTAGTAGAAATAAGGAAATAACAAAAAGGAATGCATAAATAAATCCAACAGAGACTAAAAAGACAAAAAAAACACACACACACACACACACACACACACAATGAAAATGAGAGCTGCCTTTTTTGGAAAGATAAACAAAACTGACAAACTTAGCTAGACTCACCAAGAGAGACAGAGGACTCGAATGCAATCAGGAAAGAAAGATAATGGATTCCTGTCTCATATCAAAATCAAAAGAACTCTTCAACCTTGGACACAACAACTTCTTGCAAGCCACGTCTCTAAAGGCAAAGGAAATAAAAGCAAAAATGAACTATTGGCACTTCATCAAGATAAAAAGTTTCTGCACGGCAAAGCAAACGATCAACAAAACAAAAAGGCAACCTATGGAATCGAAGAAGATATCTGCAAATGATATTACAGATAAAGGGCCGGTATCCAAGATCTATAAAGAACTCCTCAAACTCGACACCCAAAAAATGGGCAGAAGACACAAAGAGATACTTGTCCAGAGAAGACATACAAATGGCCAACAGACACATGAAAAAATGCTCCACATCACTTGCCATCAGGCAAATACAAATCAAAACTACAATGAGATACCACCTTACACCAGTTAGAATGGTTAAAATTAACAAGGCAGGGGGCACCTGGGTGGCACAGCGGTTAAGCGTCTGCCTTCGGCTCAGGGCGTGATCCCGGCATTATGGGATGGAGCCCCACATCAGGCTCCTCCGCTATGAGCCTGCTTCTTCCTCTCCCACTCCCCCTGCTTGTGTTCCCTCTCTCGCTGGCTGTCTCTATCTCTGTGGAATAAATAAATAAAATCTTGAGAAGAAATTAACAAGACAGGAAATAAAAAAAAGTCAGAGAGGATGTGGAGAAAGGGGAGCCCTCTAACACTACTCGTGAGAATTCAAGCTGGTACAGCCACTTTTGAAAACAATATGGAGATTCCTCAAGACGTTGAACACAGAGCTATCCTACGACCCACCAATTGCACTACTGGGTATTTACCCCATAGACACAGAGTAATGAAAAGAAGGGGCACCTGTATCCCAATGTTCATAGCAGCAATGTCCCTAATAGCCAAACTGTGGAAGGAGCCAAGATGTCCTTCAGCAGATGAATGGACAGAGAAGATGTGGTTCATCTATACAATGGAATATTACTCAGTCATCAGAAAGGATGAATACCCACCATTTGCACCAACGTGGATGGACCAGGAGGGGATTATGCTAAGTGAAATTAAGTCAAGCAGAGAAAGACAATTATCATATCGTTTCACTCCTTTGTGGAATGGAAGGAATAGCATGGAGGACATTAGGAGAAGGAAGGGAAAAGTGAAGGTGGGGAATGAGAGGGGGAGATGAACCATGAGAGACTATTGACACTGGGAAACAAACTGAAGGTTGCAGAAAGGGAGGGGTAGGGGAATGGGTTATCCTGGTGATGGGTATTAAGGAGGGCACGTGTCATAATGAGCACTAGGTGTTATATGCAAACAATGAATCCTGGAACACTACATCAAAAACAAATGAAGTACTGTAGGGTGAGTAACATAATTTTAAAAAAAGAGAAAGATATGAAATCCATACAGGAAAACTGTCACTATTTGCAAATGACATGAAATCCCAAAGGATTCCACAAAAAAAAAAAAAAAAAAAAAAAAAAAAACAGAATAAACAAATTCAAGAA
The DNA here is from genome assembly GCF_023065955.2 of Ursus arctos. Classification (NCBI taxonomy): domain Eukaryota; kingdom Metazoa; phylum Chordata; class Mammalia; order Carnivora; family Ursidae; genus Ursus; species Ursus arctos. Next base: position 1,169,564 of record NW_026623057.1, read on the forward strand.
AGCTGCAGGATATAAAGTCAATATACAGAGACCTGTTGTCTTTATTTTTTTTCAGATTTTATTTATTTATTTGACAGGAAGAGAAAAAGCACGAGCCGGGGGAGTGTCAGAAAGACGGAGAAGCAGACCCTCGCTAAGCGGGGAGCCCAACACGGGGCTCGATCCCAGAACTCTGGGATCATGACCTGAGCAGAAAGCAGACGCTTCACCTATGGAGCCACCCAGATGACCCAACTTCTTGCATTTCTGTATACTGATGACACACTTTCGCAAAGAGAAATTAAAAAAGCAATGCCATTTACAATTGCATCAAAAAAAAAATCTAGGAATAAAAGTAACCAAGAATGAGAAAGACATAGTACACTCAACACATGGCAGAAAAGAAATGAAAAACATGTGTGTCGAGGGGGGCAGAATGTATGGGTCAAAGATTTGGAAGGCAACACAAACAAATGGAAGCATACGCCATGCTCCTTAACTGGAAGAGTTAATTATGTGAACATGTCCATCGTACCCAAAGCAATCGACAGATGTGATGAAATCCCCATCTGAATTCCAGTGGCATTATTCGAGGAAATAGAAAACAGTCCTCAAACTTGTATGGAATCACAAAAGACCCCAAATACCCAAAGCAACCTGGAGAAAGAAAGGTGCAGTCAACACACTCCTGGATTTCAAGCTAGATTACAAAGCTGTTGTCATCAAAACAGGACGGTACTGGCAGAAACACAGACACCAGGTCAGCGGAACAGAACAGAAAGCTCAGAAACTTACCCACACGTAGATGACCCTAACTTACGACACAGCAGCAGAAGATATGCCATGAGGGAAGGACTGTGTCTTCAGTGAGCGGTCACAGGCCAACTGGACACTAAATGCAGAAGAATATAACTGGGTCACTTTCTTACACCACACACAAAATTTTTAATGGATGAATGATTTGAACATAAGACCCGAATCCATAAACCTCCAAGAAGACACAGGTACTAAGTCTCTCGACATTGGTTTTGGCAAAGAGTCTTCAGATCGGACACCAAATGCAAAGGCAACAAAAGCAAAAATAAACAAGTGGAACAACATCAAACTGAAATCTTCCACACGGCAAAAGAAACCATCAAAAACTTAAAAGAGGCCTTCTCTTTCTGGGACCTGTAAGGAAACTGGAAATGTTCTTTGACCCCTTCCTGATTGGTGCTCTGCATATCTGACCCAGATGACCTCACTGGAAACTCTCACTGATAACAGGATTACTATTTCCATTTAGTGGAAGAATAGCAGCATTCAATCCCAGGAATCCGGAGTCAGCATCCTGCTTCCTCAGCAAACCTCCCGTGGCATTGGGAACACCTGGGTCACATGCCTACCTCCACTAATCAATGGGATGATGATTAGTTTCGGTCACATGGATGTGCCAGATCCCAGAGCAGACGAGTCTGGGCATAGCTTGAAAATTGGAAAAGAAAAGACACCGAATAACAAAGGACCATTAAGTTGGAACGAAATGAACCTCCAAGAAGGCTTCTAGGATTTATTAAAAATCTGAACCTATATTCTCATCCACTCTGAGGAATTGCAGAACAAAAGTTGCAGTTCTAATTTATACCTAGCAAGACCGAGCACACAAAAGGGAACAGCTCATCCAAACTCAGGTTTTAGAAGTTCTGAGAGGTCAAAGATGGCGAAGGAGTAGGAGACACCTTTTTCAGCCGGTCCCCGAGTCAAGCTGGATAGGTACTAGACCAGCCTAAACAACCACGGAACCAGCCTGAGACGCAGGAAGATGCATCTGGATCTCTACATATGAACATCTCCGGCGCTGAGTATTGAGGTACGAAGCGGGGAGCCATGAAACCGTGCACAGATATCGGAAGATAAACGGAAGGGGGAGGGAGCCGCCGTATTCGGGCGCCGGGCGGACGGCACCCGCAAAACAGCAGACTGAGACCGTGAGCCGGGTGCACGCGCCACCAGGCATCTCACGGAACACCGGAATCCCCGTGCGCTCGCTGGAACCAGACTGAGACGAGGAGCTTCCGGATCGCGCGTGGGGTGGCTGGCGGCTTGCGGCATTAGAAACACAAAGGACAGAGACACGCCGGCCCTGGAAGTGAGGGCTGGGACGCCGGGTGTGGGGCGCACATCCCAGGACACTGCAGGGTTGAGCAGCACCAACAGTAACAGAGTTAAAGTGGCCAGAACATTAGTAGAGAACCGGCCGCAATCCCTCTGTTCTGTGACAGAGGCTGAAATTCGGCCGGCTGCTCTGACTCTCAGAAGAGGCATAGCAAACCGCCAGGGAAAGCCGCCAGAGAACAAAAGCCTGGAAATACCGGCTCAGAGAGTGCCCATCCCCATCCCCCCTCGCAGAGGACACGGAGACTCTACCCAAACAGGGTTGCCTGAGTCTCGGCGCGGCAGGCCCCTCCCCCAGACCACAGAAGGCAGGCTGAAAAATCAAGAAGCCCACAACCGGGGCTCCTGGGTGGCGCAATCATTCAGCGCCTGTCTTTGGCTTAGGGCGTGATCCCAGCGTTCCGGAAAGGAGTCCCTCATCGGGCTCCTCTGCTGGGAGCCTACTTCTTCCTCTCCCACTCCCCTGCTTCTGTTCCCTCTCTTGCTGGTTGGCTGCCACATAAATAAATAAATAAAATCTTTAAAGAAGAAGCCCACATCCCTAAGATCCCTATAAAACAAGGGGCACGGCCTGGGACCCAGTCAATAATTTGGGCTCTGGACAACCCCGCAACCTCTCCTCATCAGAATGACAAGAAGGAGAAGCCCCCCCCAGCAATGAAAAGACAGTGAGTCTGTGGCCTCTGCCACAGAAATAATGGATATGGATGTAACCAAAGTATCAGAAATGGAATTCAGAGTAACGATGGTCAAAATGAAGAGTAGAATTGAAAAAACTATTAACAAAAAGGTTACTGAGAATATAGAATCCCTAAGGACAGAAATGAGAGCAAATCTGGCAGAAATTAAAAATTCCATGAGCCAAATGCAGGCAAAACTAGAGGCTCTGACGGCCAGGGTCACAGAAGCAGAAGAACGGGTTAGTGAATTGGAGGATGGGTTAATAGAGGAAAAAACAAAATAGAAGCTTCTCTTAAAAAAATCTAAGCCCACGAATGTAGGTTATGGGAGATTACTGACTCAATGAAACGATCCAATGTTAGAATCATCGGCATCCCCGAGGGGGTGGAGAAAAACAGAGGTCTAGAAGAGATATTTGAACAAATTGTAGCTGAAAACTTCCCTAATCTAGCGAGGGAAACAAACATTTGTGTCCAAGAGGCAGAGAGGACCCCTCCCAAGCTCAACCACGACAAACCTACGCCACGTCACGTCATAGTGCATTTCGCAAATATTAGATCCAAGGATACAGTATTGAAAGCGGCCAGGGCAAAGAAATTTCTCACGTACCAAGGCAAAGGCATCAAAATTACGTCAGACCTGTCTACACAGACCTGGAATGAGAGAAAGGGTTGGGGGAGCATATTTAAATTCTTTCAGAGAAAAACATGCAGCCAAGGATCCTTTATCCAACAAGGCTGTCATTCAGAATTGATGGAGAAATAAAGACATTTCAGAATCGACAGTCACTAACCAATTTTGTAACCACGAAACCAGCCCTACAGGAGATATTACGGGGGGTTCTATAAAAGTAAAAAGGCCCCAAGAGTGATACAGAACAGAAAGTCACAGCCAATACAAACAAAGACTTTACTGGCAACATGGCATCATTAAAATCATATCTCTCAGTACTCAGTCTTAATGTTAATGGCTTAAATTCTCCCTTACAACACCACAGGGTTGCAGATTGGATAAAAAGAAATGACCCATCCATTTGCTGTCTACAAGAGACTCATTTCGAACCCAAAGATGCATTCAGACTGAGAGTAAGGGGATGGAGTACCATCTTTCACGCAAATGGACCTCAAAAGAAAGCTGGGGTAGCAATTCTCATATCAGATAAACTGGATTTTAAACTACAGACTATAGTTAGAGATGCAGAAGGGCCCTCTTGAAAGACATTGAGGAAGACATAAAAAGATGGAAAGATATTCCATGCTCATGGATCGGAAGAATTAACATAGTTAAAATGTCCATGCTACCCAGAGCAATCTACACTTTCAATGCTATCCCAATCAAAATACCGATGACATTTTTCAAAGAACTGGAACAAATAGTCCTTAAATTTGTATGGAACCAGAAAAGACCCCAAATCTCCAAGGAACTGTTGAAAAGGAAAAACAAAGCTGGGGGCATCACAATGCCGGATTTTGAGCTGTACTACAAAGCTGTGATCACAAAGACAGCATGGTACTGGCACAAAAACAGACACATAGACCAATGGAACAGAATAGAGAGCCCAGAAATGGACCCTCGGCTCTTTGGGCAACTAATATTTGATAAAGCAGGAAAAAACATCCGGTGGGAAAAAGACAGTCTCTTCAATAAATGGTGCTGGGAAAATTGGACAGCTACATGCAAAAGAATGAAACTTGACCACTCTCTCACACCATACACAAAAATAAACTCCAAATGGATGAAAGACCTCGATGTGAGACAGGAATCCATCAAAATTCTAGAGGAGAACATAGGCAGCAACCTCTACGACATCGGCCAAAGCAACCTTTTTCATGACACATCCCCAAAGGCAAGAGAAACAAAAGATAAAATGAATTTATGGGAGTTCATCAAGATTAAAAGTTTCTGCACAGCCAAGGAAACAGTCAGAAAAACTAAGAGGCAGCCCACGGAATGGGAGAAGATATTTGCAAATGACACTACAGATAAAGGACTGGTATCCAAGATCTACAAAGAACTTCTCAAACTCAATACACGAGAAACAAATAAACAAATCAAAAAATGGGCAGAAGATATGAACAGACACTTTTCCAATGAAGACATACAAATGGCTAACAGACACATGAAAAAATGTTCAAAATCATTAGCCATCAAGGAAATTCAAATCAAAACTTCACTGAGATACCACCTTACGCCAGTTAGAATGGCAAAAATAGACAAGGCAAGAAACAACAAATGTTGGAGAGGATGTGGAGAAAGGGGATCCCTCCTACATTGTTGGTGGGAATGCAAGTTGGTACAGCCACTCTGGAAAACAGTGTGGAGGTCCCTTAGAAAGTTAAAAATTGAGCTACCCTATGATCCAGCCATTGCACTACTGGGTGTTTACCCCAAAGATACAGATGTAGTGAAGAGAAGGGCCATATGCACCCCAATGTTCATAGCAGCAATGTCCACAATAGCTAAATCGTGGAAGGAGCCGAGATGCCCTTCAACAGATGACTGGATTAAGAAGTTGTGGTCCATATATACAATGGAATATTACTCAGCTATCAGAAAGAACGAGTTCTCAACATTTGCTACAACATGGACGGCACTGGAGGAGATAATGCTAAGTGAAATAAGTCAAGCAGAGAAAGACAAGTATCATATGATTTCTCTCATCTATGGAACATAAGCACTAGGATGATCAGTAGGGGAAGAAAGGGATAAAGAAAAGGGGGTAATCAGAAGGGGGAATGAAACATGAGAGACTATGGACTATGAGAAACAAACTGAGGGCCACAGAGGGGAGGAGGGTGGGGGAATGGGATAGGCCCGTGATGGGTAGTAAGGAGGGCACGTATTGCATGGTGCACTGGGTGTTATACACGACTAATGAATCATCGAGCCTTACATCGGAAACCGGGGATGTACTGTATGGTGACTAACATAATATAATAAAAAATCATTATACAAAAGAAAAATAATAATAAAAAAAATTTAAAAAGGTAGTAAGGAGGGCACGTATTGCATGGTGCACTGGGTGTTATATGCAACTAATGAATCATCGAACTTTACATCAGAAACCAGGGATGTACTGTACGGTGACTAACATAATATAATAAAAAACATTAAAAAAAATAAAAAAATAAAAATTCACAATTCCTTATCAGTCACCTTTAGGACAATTTCTCATACTCTCTTCTCTCCAAATATATCCATATTTTAACTTAATGCAAAGAAATTTCAACTTACAATTGCTATAACATCTTTAATTTCCAATGTTTTCCTTTTGGATATAATCTATATAAAGGAATGAATTTTTTATCTCTGGCTTAAATCGCAAAAACCCACAAAGCTTTTGACGGAACTTTTTGGCATTCAAGACCATTTCTAGTGCTGTGCAAAGCAGTCAGTGCTTTCTGGGGAGCAACTACTTAAAATTCATATGGACATATTAGATGTAATATGTATATTTGGAATAACCATTGAAATATTTCTCTATTTAATTAGAGTAGTCTATGCTAACTCACAGGGTGGACACTGTCAGCTATTTTCAATCTACCAATTATTTCTTTGGGGGACATGGTAAAATCTCTGCTTCAGTAAATGTTTTCACTTTCTGCATGCACTAGTTTTCTCTTCTTCTTCTTCTAGCTCTGTCTCAGTGGAAAGAGAGAGCAAGAAATGCTAGCTATCATAATGCAAGCACGGCAGAAGGGGACACAAAATTTTCCCTTGCAACAAAGCAAGCTTTGATACTCAATTCCAATATTTGCTGAATGGTTATAAATGCACCCATTATCTTTTTTTCTGGTGTCCTATAGAGTATGTGCCCTCAAACAGTCAGGAAATGAAGGCATTACTGACTTTCTGTTCATGGTGCTAGGAATACAGGATTGCACTCTGTGGACAACCACTTATGTCTGCCCCCCTCAGTTCCTAGGAATCTGCAGATTTACCCCTTTCTTGATGCACTCAGTACTTCTACAGAGTCCTGGACAGGATCTTAGATGAAACTCAGACCAGCACACTATCTCTCTTCCCCTCTCCTCTGCCACATCTTGAGTCAAGATGAAGTGGTGATCACTGGTGAGGACTTCAAAAGCAAATCAAAGAACAAGGGCTATGATCAGAAAGAACGATTACCCAACATTTGCAGCAACATGGACGGAACTGGAGGAGATAATGCTAAGTGCAATAAGTCAAGCAGAGAAAGACAATTATCATATGGTTTCACTCATTTGTAGAACATAAGGAATAGCAGGGAGATCGGTAGGAGAAGGAAGGGAAGAATGAAGGGGGGTTAAACAGAGGGGGAATGAACCACGAGAGACTATGAACTCTGGGAAACAAACTGAGGGCTTTAGAGGGGAGGGGGGTGGGGCATTGGGCTAGGCCGGTGATGGGTATTAAGGAGGGCACATATTGCATGGAGCACCGGGTGTTATACACAAACAATGAATCATGGAACAGTACATCAAAAACTAAGGATGTACTGTATGGTGATTAACATAATAAATTTAAAAAATAAATTAAAAAATTAAAAAAATTAAAAATAACCCCCCCCAAAAAACAAAAGCAAAAATAAACAAACAAAAAGAACAATGGCTATGGGCTCTAGGGACAGATGTCAGCAAGTTACAGCCAAGGATTAAATGTGACCAGTGGACATCCTCCAGAGTAGGTACTGACTATGCACAAATATTCATGACCTCCCCAAATTCATATGTTGAAGTCTTAATCCACAATACGATGATTTTTGGAGATGGGGACTTTGGGCGATAACTAGGTTTGGATGAGGGTCTAGGAGTGGTACCTCCATGATAGGATTGGTATAAGAGATTTTCATCTCTTAAGAGATGAAAAGACCTCAGTTCCTTTCCCTCTCACTCTACCATGTGAAGATTCAGCAAGAAGGCACTGTCTGTAAACCAGGAAGGATGTCCTCCCCAGACATCAAATCTGCTCACACCTTGATCTCAGATTTCCCAGCTTCTAGTTTGCTGTATAAGCCACCCAGTCTCCAGTACCTTGTTAAAGCAGCTCAAAGAGAACATCCAGGACTCTGGACTAATCCAAGGAGCCACCTACCTCCTGACATAGACGTCGAGTGGATCCATCCTATGTATCTTTGGCCCTCAAAAAATTCCTCAAAGCACAGTAGTGAGACAAGAGCATTCCAACATCTCTTCTTAAAAAAAAAAATCCTTTCTAATATTCTCTCCAACATTTTTAAAAGAATAGAGGCAGGTAGTCTTCTAAAGTTCATGAAAATTATGACAAGGTCTGCTTCAGTGAACTCATATCCTCTCTTGCAATGTGGGCATGACTGACCGTTACTAGCTTGAGGCCTCAGCCAAAACTGAGAAAAGGGATACTCATGTTAACATACACTACAACTAAGGTATCCGCAGAAAACACAGTTGTTACTCTCTAGCATGGCCATGCTCTGCTTATGAGACCACCTTTCAGCAGGTGGCTAGATTTAGAATTGCCAGTTAATAGAGTTTCTTTCAGTCTGAATTGTCTCCCTTCACTTTAAATATTGAACATTTTAAAAATACAACTCCCTATTAGATTTTAAATGATTACTGTGGAATAACTGACGTTTTTGTTGTTTTTGCTTTCTTAGGTAAAATATTTAATAGTTTGCTTTTTTTCCTCACCTCCCTTTTCTGCCCTAGGAGGGTATCTGTGTCCATGAGGCAAACTCTATGTCCGTGGCAGGAAGCTAGTGGGTCCTGGTATACACCCAGCATCTTTGCTGGGGGGTGGGGGGGAGGGTGTTTACTCTTGAGTTACTACATTGGTATCATTTAATCCTTTGCTGTGATGTACAGGCATCTGCCCCAGGAGCTCACGGCCATATGTTCTTTTTTTTCCACATACATTTTAAGTTATTGCCAGTAGCATCTCTTCATCTTGACCCCAGGCCTTTGCTGGTTCAACCATGTGCTCATCAGGTCTGTATCCTTCAGGAGGACATCTGCGATTTTTTGAAACATTTAATATTTACCATCTTAACCATTTTTAAATGTGCGATTCAGTAGTGTTAAGTTTATTCACAGTGTTGTGAGGCAGATCGCCAGAACTTTTTCATCTTGTAAAACCAAACCAAACCAAATGAAAAACAAAACCAAAAACAAACCAAACAAAAATGCTCTATACTCCTTAGATAGCAACAGTTTCCCCTTTCCTCCCTGACCCCTAGCCTCTGGTAACTACCATTCTACCTTCTGTTTCTAGAACTGGACTACTTCAGATACCCTGGATCAGCGGATCGTCCAGTAACTGTGTCGTTGTGAACAGCCTGTTTCACTCAGCATAATGCCTTCAAGGTGCATCCATGTTGTGCATGTAACAGGCTTTCTTTTTTGAGGCTGAACAATATTCTGGTGTTATGTATACACTGCATTTTTAAAATCCATTTATCTTCTGATAGACATTTAGATTGATTCCACCTCTTGTTTATTGTGACTAGTGCTGCAATGAATGTGGGCATGCAAATCTCTCTTCAAGATCCTGTTTTCACTTTTTGTTTTATTTCTTGGATGAATACCCAGAAGTGGCATTGCTGGATCATACTGTGTTTCTATTTTTTAATTTTCTTGAGGAACCTACGTTGTTTTCATATGCATTATTTTACATTCCCATTAACAGTACACAGAGATTCTAATTTGTCTGCAGCCGTGCTGACACTTGTAATTCCCGGGGGTTTTGTTTTTTCCTTTTTTTTTTTTTTTAATAGTAGCCATTTTATTGGGTGTGAGGTGATATCTCAGTGTGGTTTTGATTTGAATTTCTCTGATGATTAATGATGTTGAGCATTTTTTATATGCTCATTGGTCAAGTGTAAGAATTTTTTCATTGTACGACAGATACCATTGCATTGGCAAAATTCCACACTGTGTGTAATTTCCTCTAAAACCAAACCAAAACAAACTGAAATCTAACTCCAAGTTGTCAGAATTACTGGTTTACATCCCAGTTCTTTATAAATCTCTGGAATTAATTGTGTCCAAGTTTTCTTTTCCTTCAAGTTGACCACTCTCCTCACATTGGTAGCCTCTTTCTTCACTTTGTTAGAGGCTAAGGTTTCAACTGAGATATGAAATTATGTCACAGGCTTTCCCTTGGAGTTGAATTCCTTAATTCACAAATAGAAATACCAGCGGGCACCCAAGAGGTGAGAGGAAAGAATTCTATTTCTAGAGCACTAGAATGTGGAATCTGTTAATATATGAATTGGGACAACAAACATCCTGTCAATCTCAGTTGTTGTAATATTTAAAAAAGGAATAATCAAAGTCCTACAATAACAAATAAGAATAACAAATAGCAAATATATCACAAGTTTCTTTAAATCGCTGGTAAAATATGTGGAGTGCCTTCAAAATCTTGTAAAACTCCCACGGTGTTTTATAATTTACAAAGAACCTTCACATGCAGATTGCTCGTATGATTTTTACAATATTGTTTTCAGGTAGGCAGAATGAGAAATTATATTTACAAAGTACCTATGCATATATCAATAGTGGTAACTGATATCCCCATTTTACATTTAAAATTATGACTTTTCCTAGATCTCAGAGTTTGTAAGTGAGCCCATATCATCGTATAAGTGTTTTGCTTTCTTGTCTGGTGTGCCTCACTATTTCCTCGGTCTTTCTATACATTTTTTTAGTTCTTATCATTTGTTATTCAAGTAGAAAGGTATTGCTGGGGTCACAGGGAATATAAAACTTAGTTTCATCTCACGGAAATATATATATTTTTTAAATCTGCTTTAAAATAATCAGCATTATCTGAATTATTTTTGTCTTTTTTCATTTTCCTGTTACCAACTTTTTATTAAGCAATAGGTCTGTGGTAGGCAGAGTAATGGCCCCAAGGATGCCCACATCTTAATCCCTGGGATGTATGAATACAATACTCTATATGGCAGAAGGAACTTTCAGAGATAATTAAAGTTATGGACCTTGAGATAGGAAGATTATCTTGGATTATTTGGGTGAGCCCAATATAACCACATGGGCTCTTAAATGTATAAGGAGGCAGAAGACAGAGTCAGAGGGAAATGTGGCCATTTGAGAATGGCCAGAAAGATACAACATTGGTGGCTTTTAAGATGGAAAAAGAGGGCCAGGAGCCAAGGAATGTTGGTGGCCTCTAGAAACTGGAAAATGCAAGGAAATACTCAACCCTATAGTCTCCAGAAAGGAATACAGCCAAACTAACATGATGATTTTAACCCAGTGAGATCCTTGCTGACTTCTAACTTATAGAACTCTAAGATAATAAATTTTTGTTGATTTGAGCCACCAAGTTTGTGGTGATTTGTTATGGTAGCAATAGAAAACTGATAGAAGGACCACTCATGTAAATTTAATTATATACAGGAATACGTAATACATACGGGAATAATTATTTCTCTTTTGCAGTCAAATCTTACTTCTAGCTTCTCAGCACATCTTTTTGGTTTTTTTAGGGCTACTGTACCAATTCCCATACACTCATTTTTCCCCCTGTTACCTCTCTCAGGAATCTGGAAAGAATTGTATGTGCTTTGAGACACATACCCTAAATGCACAACCCATAAAGTACTAAATACTTTTTGATAAAGCTGTCTAGATGAAATATTTTACAGGTAATATGAGCTATATGAAATGCTTTCTGGAAAACACTCTAGCGAGTGGGCACCACCAGGTTAGAAGACGCTCTGGTAATCAAAACTGCTAAATGTTTACCCACCAATAAAGGAAAATATCCTCTTGGGGATTCTAGACTTGTTACCATGGATGTTGTTTGCTAACTCTGATTGTTTTCCTACCTGCTTATAGAAACTCCGTGCTGTCACCCATCTGTTCTCTCATCAAAGCAGCTTTGTGGTGGCAGTTATTTTAGACATTTTTTTTTTATGATTTCAGATGTCTCTGCATTGAACTTGAGAACTTGATGATCAGAGCTTTAATGCAGGTAGAAACACACAGCTCCTACTTTTCTCCATTTAGTAATAGGAGAGAAAGTTATAATATCTGAATTATTTAAAAATTGTTAGAAACCTTGATTTCCCCTTTGGGATACTCATCACACCAAAGGTTTCTTATTTAAAAATGTTATTCTTCATTATTAATTCCTCAATTTTATAGGTGACCTTTTAATTGCTACTTCCAACTGGCTGACACAATGTCTAGTACACAGTAGTCAGTGAATGTTGCTTGTAAATGTTTTAATGACATGCCTCTTATCACTGTCACTTATTTTAGTTTTAAAACTTAGAAAACATTCTTTTACCCTATATTGCTAAATAGTTAATCCTCGTCCTTGAAGACTATCTCCATTCTTCCACACATCACTGCCAATTGTTCCTCTGGCCTGAGAGAGATTACCATTCTTCCCTTCGTTCTTGGCTCAATCCCAACTTCTCCAAGCTGGATATTACATCCTGCTTCCTTCAGAAACTTGACTCGTTCATTATATTCTTTCTTCCAAATCTTCTATCTTTCCTTCATTGCTAGATTATCCTACTCAATAAAGAAAGAAGATAATTTTTTAATTATAAAAATTTTGTCTTTCAACTTTTTACCTTACCAATTACAAACAAGCTGAAGAATAACCTGTAATGCCTCGCTTCCTCATTTTTCATTTAATCCAACTTCCAGTCACTTACAGGAAGTCCCCTTTCCAAGGTCACTGATATAATGTCTATCTATTCCAAAGAACATGTGGCAGTTTACATGCTACTCATTACATTTGATACTGTTTGTCACTCTTCTGAATACTCTCATCTTGTTTGACCTCTCAGATCCTTCTTTATGTTCCCTTTCCTTTGCCCATACTTGCAAAGTTTGATGTCCGGAATTTCTCCTCTGCTTATTCTATGCAATTCATCTAAATGGTTTCATCTGTTGCCATGATTTCAACTACTGCTAACATGTTCATTACTCCCAACTGTCTTTCCATAGCCTCAGAGATTGAGCTGCTTTTTAGGGAATTGCCATCCGGTATCCCAGAGGCACTTCCATCTCAATAGATACAAACGGGATACCTTGTCCTTAGGTTATGATGCTGGCTCCTTCTTGTATATTTTCTAAATCAATAAATGATACCATCTCCTGTTCTGTTGTTGTAGGCAGAGTTGTGGTTGATTAATCTTTTCTTACTCCTCCATGTAAAAAGCACCATCTCTCATTCACCATCCCCCCTACCTACATCATAAATATCTTTCTAATAAATCATTTTGTCTTTTCTACCTGTCATTAACCATATGGTGTCCTACCTACTCTGGGGCACTGAGTAGGACAGGACTAGCTGGAGAGCACATACACGTCATTCAGAAGATAATGCGTATGGGGCAAAGCCAAAGCCAGGAACCATGTGCAGCTAGGTCTGGGGAGAGATGCAGCAGCTGCGCATGAGCTAACAGAGAGAGACGGAGCAGGCGGGGTGTGAGGGCAGGGCAAAGCACACTTACTTACAGGTCCAGAAAGCCCACATGCACTGCTTTCATGAAGTGCACAGCATGGCTATCATATATATCGAGGGAGTGTGGACACTTAGATATTTTTCACCCTCCACCTAGCTCCTGGATATCTGATGATGTTTACAACTTTTCTTCCTGCCTTCCTAATTGGTCTTAGCCTTTTGATACTCTCACTGTTCTCTGAATGACATTTCAAATACATTTCACTCAGTGCTGGTTTTACAATCAGACTTTTTTTTTTATAATGATTTTTTATTATATTATGTTAGTCACCATACAGTACATCCCCAGTTTTCGATGTAAGGCTCGATGATTCATTAGTTGTGTATAATACCCAGTGCACCATGCAATATGCGCCCTCCTTACTACTCATCACCAGCCTATCCCATTCCCCCAGCCCCCTCCACTCTGTAGCCCTCAGTTTGTTTCTCATAGTCCATAGTCCCTCATGTTTCATTCCCCCTTCTGATTACCCCCCTTTCTTTATCTCTTTCTTCCCCTACTGATCATTCTAGTGCTTATGTTCCATAGATGAGAGAAATCATATGATACTTGTCTTTCTCTGCTTGACTTATTTCACTTAGCATTATCTCCTCCAGTGCCGTCCATGTTGTAGCAAATGTTGAGAACTCGTTCTTTCTGATAGCTGAGTAATATTCCATTGTATATATGGACCACAACTTCTTAATCCAGTCATCTGTTGAAGGGCATCTCGGCTCCTTCCACGATTTAGCTATTGTGGACATTGCTGCTATGAACATTGGGGTGCATATGGCCCTTCTCTTCACTACATCTGTATCTTTGGAGTAAACACCCAGTAGTGCAATGGCTGGATCATAGGGTAGCTCAATTTTTAACTTTCTAAGGGACCTCCACACTGTTTTCCAGAGTGGCTGTACCAACTTGCATTCCCACCAACAATGTAGGAGGGATCCCCTTTCTCCACATCCTCTCCAACATTTGTTGTTTCTTGCCTTGTCTATTTTTGCCATTCTAACTGGCGTAAGGTGGTATCTCAGTGAAGTTTTGATTTGAATTTCCTTGATGGCTAATGATTTTGAACATTTTTTCATGTGTCTGTTAGCCATTTGTATGTCTTCATTGGAAAAGTGTCTGTTCATATCTTCTGCCCATTTTTTGATTTGTTTATTTGTTTCTCGTGTATTGAGTTTGAGAAGTTCTTTGTAGATCTTGGATACCAGTCCTTTATCTGTAGTGTCATTTGCAAATATCTTCTCCCATTCCGTGGGCTGCCTCTTAGTTTTTCTGACTGTTTCCTTGGCTGTGCAGAAACTTTTAATCTTGATGAACTCCCATAAATTCATTTTATCTTTTGTTTCTCTTGCCTTTGGGGATGTGTCATGAAAAAGGTTGCTTTGGCCGATGTCGTAGAGGTTGCTGCCTATGTTCTCCTCTAGAATTTTGATGGATTCCTGTCTCACATCGAGGTCTTTCATCCATTTGGAGTTTATTTTTGTGTATGGTGTGAGAGAGTGGTCAAGTTTCATTCTTTTGCATGTAGCTGTCCAATTTTCCCAGCACCATTTATTGAAGAGACTGTCTTTTTCCCACCGGATGTTTTTTCCTGCTTTATCAAATATTAGTTGCCCAAAGAGCCGAGGGTCCATTTCTGGGCTCTCTATTCTGTTCCATTGGTCTATGTGTCTGTTTTTGTGCCAGTACCATGCTGTCTTTGTGATCACAGCTTTGTAGTACAGCTCAAAATCCGGCATTGTGATGCCCCCAGCTTTGTTTTTCCTTTTCAACAGTTCCTTGGAGATTTGGGGTCTTTTCTGGTTCCATACAAATTTAAGGACTATTTGTTCCAGTTCTTTGAAAAATGTCATCGGTATTTTGATTGGGACAGCATTGAAAGTGTAGATTGCTCTGGGTAGCATGGACATTTTAACTTTTTAAATGCCTTCAAAGGCTCTCTAATTAGGTAGAGGTTAAGTCTTAAATCTTTGCAAGTCTTGCAAGGGAGTCTAAGATTGGCCCTTGACTTCATTTCCAACATGCTTTTCTCAAATCATTTTTGGAACTACTCTGAGCAACATTAAACACCTTTCAGTGCCTCTGCTGTACTGTATTTTCTCTACGTTTTTGTAATTTCCACCCTTTCTCTCTGCAATGCTGTTATCATCCTACGAACCTTGCTGGGATCAACTCTTCTAAAAGAAAGCCATACCCCATTCTCCCCGGGTCCCACCCCAACTGGGTTAGGTTCACTCTTCTGAGTTCTCATTCCTCATTCTATAATCTAATCTATTCTCTAGCCATATTGTACATTATTTGAGGACAAAGATTATATTCTGCTACCTATTTATCATCTATTATTATTTGTATTTCTATTGCCTTGCACAGTGTGTAATGCACAAAAGGCACTCAATATATGTTGGTAAATGGTAATTAAATATCCTTAAAATTTTTCTATTTAGTTAGGTCTTCAGGGACTAGCAAGTTAAGTTTTTGGAAGGCAGGGATGGGTCTTCATTGCATTTTTCCTTCTTATAGAACTTAACAGGACTTCATGCGTAAAAATTACTAAATAAATAAAAATATTAAATGTAATGCTAGAATACGACAGCTATTAGAGTATAGGCTTCAGTGGCAGAAATCTGAGTTCAAATCCTTTTCTTCAATCTTTGGAAGATGAATCAGAGCCACAAATCCTCCATAGAATAATCTCTATCTCTTTCTTCCATATAGGCTTCATTTTTCTTCTTTACTTCTACTTAGCTAAATGCTTTTTTCTGTTTCACTGCTTTTTGTTTTTGCTTTTGTTTTCATCACTTGTCTCCCCTTTCTCTCTCTTCCTCTGAGTACATGTGCAGATTCACATGTGCACCATGTGTGTTTGGGAGTACGTTAAGTGTGGGTGGTTTGCCAACCACAAGACCCTGTGAGTGTAACAGAAAAGCTATAAGCCAAAACTAAGAGTGAATACAAATGCAGACCAACAATGCAAACATAAATAAAACCATGCAAAGCATAAGAGCTGCACAGAGACAACACTAAGATTGTTATAATTTAACTTTTTCTTCTTTTAACCTTTGCACATTCTTATTGTCCTATTTTATTCTTTGCAGTTTCCTCTGCTCCCCCTCTCTGCTTTTTCACCAAGGAGGAGGAAAAAAGGAAAATGTGAAGTGCAACTTTCTTTAAAGAGGAAATACACTAAAGCCTTTTAACCTTAGAGGGAAATTCATTATTTAAATTGGGAATTACATGGACTCCCAATACCCTGTCTGCTCTTCAGCCAGTCACCTTATAGGTGAGACCACTATGATTACCCCTGCTCATTTACAGAGAGCGGCTACCATGGTCCTCATTCTGGGAAAGTCCTGTGAGGAAGCCAACCTCTACAGTAGCCAAGGAAACCTCTACCAGTTGCATATACTGTAGATTTTAATCACCTGGTAGTAAATGTGACCAACTGGCCAGGAAACACCAAGTGCTTGAGAAAAACCAGTGGTATTAAAGAAAGAATCAATATTTTAAAAAATGGCACAGCACATAATCACCTAGGCTATTATTTCCTACCCTGAGTTGAAACTGAATAGTTTGATCTAAAAGCAGATTTCACATTCTAGGGAAAAATAACCACAACAGTTCAGTCAATCCCTTTTCTCTTAGGACTCCTCTGATGATTCTGATTATCAACTTAATTCCAACCAAGCCCCCAGACAAGGTGCCAGCTTCCTGGGGCACTTAATTGCATTCATAAGAGTTTATGAGCAAGGGGAATTTTCAGCCTAATGCCAAGTAATTGACAACTAAATTTTTTTCCTGGTTTCAACCCAAATATTTATTCTTAACATAGCAAAAGTTTAGGATTTGTAGTATTTCCATAGCTTCCAATTATCTCCATTGCTGCAGGACACGGACCATATATAAGTCTCATGTGGTAATCACTAACATTTATCTTTGTTATTGTCACCTGGTATCTTCCTCAATGTCAAAAGAGTCTTAGAAAATGAAGCTCTGCAGTTTTACTGGCCCAACAACAGAGGTCTTACTGAAGAAACCCTATCTCTCTATGACAGAGAATGGGCAGCAGAAACATCTCTGACAGCTGTTGCATGATGGGGTACGATAAAGGTCATTTCCTGCAAATGTTAGGGGTTTTTAAGAATCCCACAGGCACTGGAGAAATAATTGGACTCAAGCAATCAATCATACTTGAAGCATGTGAAGTATATCTAAGGACCAAAGGTCAGGATTTAATGCCCAAATTCATCCAATTGTCTGGAAATAAAAAAAAAAAAAGATTTAACTTCACAGAAGGTTATATGGAGGAATTTAATTGAAGTTAAATATAAATTAATTAAATATAGATTTTTTTCTTTCTTTGAAAATCTTTGTTGATAAGGACTAATATGATAAATTAGAACCTAAGTGATCTCCCTGAAACTTTATTATTCAAGTAATTAATAAAAGCATACTGAAGTTTTTAACTGATTTTTCTTAAGAAGTGTTACTTTTGTCATAAACTAAAAGTAATTTAATATATTGGTTTTAATTGACATTAATAATTTTAAGAATGAAATTTAAGAATATAACTATGATTTAACATCCTAAGATGTTTAGCTGGAAATTTAATTTTAAATCACCTGGTTCTCTTCTAGATTCATATGTTATTAAATGCGGTTTTGCTTAAGCTATGATAGTGTTAGGAAAATAATGAAATTTAAAAACTGTAATCCTGTTCAAGACCTTAAATCTTTTTATTGAGTGTGACAGACTTCTAATTGTCCCTAAATACCCAATTCCCTCTTCTTTCTTTTAAATGCAACTTTTTATTTTGAAATATGTTGGCTTCCTGAAGTTTCAAAATAGTAATGATCATTCTGGTATATTTTAAAGCAGCTTCACCCAATGATCATATCTTCCATAACCACAGTACATGGTCAAAAGCAGGAATCTCACATTGGTACAATACTCTTTTTTTTAAATTTTTCTTTTCAGAGAGAGTGCACATGCACGAGTTGGGGGAGGGGCAGAGAGAGAGAGGGAGAGAGAGAGAATCTCAAGCAGGCTCCACCCCCAGAGTGGAGCCCAATGCGGGGCTTGATCTTATGACGCTGAGATCACGACCTCAGCCTAAATCAAGAGCGAGACACTTAACCAACTGAGCCACCCGGGTGCCCCAACATTGGCACAATACCCTTAACTTGCGAATATACTTTATATAGATTTTAAATGCACTCTTCTTTTGCTCTCTTTTATGTGTATAGTTCTTTGAAATTTTATACCAAGTGTAAATTTGTTGAAGCATCACCACATGGTACATATTACCATTAGGGTACAGAACGGCTCCATCGGCACAAAGACACTCCCTTATGTTACCCATTAACAGTTCTGTCCTCCTCCCCAACCCTAACCTCCGGCAGCAACTGACTACTTATCACTATGATTTTGCCATTTCAAGAATGTTATAGAAACAGAATCATATCATATCCAATTTTTTCAGATTGGCTTTTGCACTCAGCATAAATCCTTGACATCCTTCTAAATCATTTTTTGTATCATTAGTTTGTTTCTTTGTATTTGTTGTATCACACTTTATTCACCAGTTGAATTTTGGGTGCTTTCCAGCTTTTGGCTACTATAAACTGACTGTGAACATACTTTAGTTCGCTAGGATAGAAACCCAGGAGGGCTGGGCTGTATCGTGGTTGTTAACTTTAAGAAACAGCTGAGCTGCTTTCCAGAATGGCTATGACATTTTATGTTTTCATCAACAATGTTTGAGAAATCCAGTTGCCCTCTATCCTTGTCAACACTTGATACTGTATTTTTTAATTTTTTTGCCGTTTTAATAGGTATGCAATGGTATCTTACTGTAGCTTTAGTTTGCATTTCCCTAATGACTAATTATGGTGAACATCTTTTCTCTCATGTGTATTTGCCATCTCTATACCCTTTTGGGAGAAATATCTGTTAAAATGATTTGCCTATTTTCTGATTTTTTTTTAATTGCTGAGATTAGAGAATTCTTTATATATTCTGGATAAAAATTGTTTCTCAGATATGTGATTTGATAATATGTGTCAATGACAAACTTGATACTCTAAATAGACCTTGATCCTCTTAATAGGGATCACACAACAGAGCAAAAGTTTTTAAGTTTGATGGTCTATATTATTTTATTTCTTTTATGGATTGTACCTTTGGTGTCATGTCTAAGAGCTCCTTGTCTAACCTAAGCAAAGGAAAAATTTTTCCTGTGATTTCTTCTAGAAGTTTTATAGCGTTTTTTTAAATGTCTCATTTAGATCTATGATCCATTTTGAGTTAATTTTTATATAAGATGTTAAGTTTAGGTTTGGTTCTAGAGAGTTCTGTTTGGATATTGATGGGAGAAGGACAAATTTCAGAAGGAAGAATACTGATGAGTGAAAAATGATGTCAGTGTGTACTGAACAAAGTTTCAAGATAGTGACAGAGGAATAAGGAAATTGGACAGTAGTCAAAATCAAACACACTAGAATACAGAAAGAAGAGTGAAGAGAATGACAGAGTTCTGAAAGAAAATGAAAAATTTAAGAGTAGCTTCAAAATATCAAAAAGCTTTCTAGTTCTTAGACTTGCCCACAGTTGGACTAGGCTATCTTGGTTGAGAGTTTATAAAGATGTTCCTATATATATTATCGATAATACTTGAATAATAGCATTCTGGCTATAAAACCTCTTACTTGCTCAAAAGAGTCATCCCGATGGTGAAATTTTAAATCTGTTAAGGAAGTTTATTATAACTTGAAAACAGCATAATAATTTAAGGTGTATTTCTATGCTTCTGAAATTCCTTTGTATGGCTTTTTGTTCAAGTGAGTATAACTCAAAAGCTAAAGAAGGACAACATTTTTCTGATATTCCGAAGATACTTAGTAGCATCAGAAAGGCAAAGGATAGCTTACAAAATAACAACAACTCTTAAAATTGGGCTAAAAGGCAATCTTAAACAATGAAATTTAACAGAGAGGCCATGAAGAAGTCACATTTAAGAGGAAGATAAAGCACCACGTAAAACTTGGAATTTGTTAAAATAACAACAAATAGAAAAATGAAGTAAATATTTCATTTCAATTTTAAGATTTCCCAAGACCCATTAGCAACATGGCAAGTGTAAATTGAGAACTGGTTTTTATGGGAAAAATGATAATAATTTCTACTTTCACTATCTTTTCCCTAAGTAGATTTACAATGATGTGTGTATTTCCATGAAGAGTTGCTTAATCCAATAAGCTTTCCATTGACATCCCATGTCAGATAGGAACACCACTGTATCACTTACTGATTTCACCAGTATTAGCTTTTTCCTAGAAACTAAAACCAGAGGTTACTGAAATTTACACACATGTACATGCACAGAGAGTCTATTAAAAATCAATGATTCATCTTTCTGCCTATAATTTTCAGAAGGAAGAAAAGAAAGATGTGCTCAAAGACAAACTATTATTTATCAGAAAAAGCATAAAGATAACTCTCAACCTGAATATTTCCAGTAAGTGTCTTGCTGAAAATTACTGAGGTGATTCTACAAAAATATCTTAGTTTTTAGAGCACATAGAAAGCCATTTCCACAAATTTGATTTTTTTTAGTTTTATCAAGATAATTGGCATACAGAACCGTATAAATTACATAATGACTTGACCCACATATATTACAAAATGATTAGCACATAAAGCTTAGTTAACATCAGCTCACATCGATACACAAAGAAAAGAAAAAAATGTTTTTATCCTTGTGATGGGGTCTTTTAGAATCTAGTCTTTTAGCAGCTTTCAAATATACCGTACAGCAGTATTAGCTATAGTCATCATGTTGTATATGTTACATTCCTAGTATTTATTTATCTTATAGCTGGAAGTTTGTTTCTTTTCATTAACTTCCTCCAATTCTCCTCATTCCAACCCCCCCATCCCCACCTCTGGTAACAGCAAATCTGATCTTTCTCTGTTTTGTTTTTGTTGTTGTTGTTGTTGCTGTTGTTGTTGTTGTTTTGCTGTTGTTTTAGATTCCACGAGTAAATGACATCATATAGTATTTGTCTTTCTCTGACTTATTTCACTTGGCATAATGCTCTCAATATTCACCTATGTTGCCACAAATGGCAGGATTTTCTTCTTTATGGCTGAATATTCCGTGTGTGTGTGTGTGTGTGTGTGTGTGTGTGTGTGTGTGTGTGTATACATTTTCCAGATTTTGCTCATCCATTCACCTCTGATGGACATTCCATTATTTCCATGTCTTGGCTGTTACAAACAATGCTGCAATGAACATGAGGCAGATATCGCTTCTACAGTGATGTCATTTCCTTCAGATGTATACCGACAACTGGGATTTCTGGATCACATGGTAGTTCTAGTTTTGATTTTCTGAGGCCATCCATACTGTGTTCCAGTGCCTGCACCAGTTTACATTCCCACTAACAGTGCACAGAGGTTGCCTTCTTTCCACATCTTCACCAGCCTTTGTTACTCGTCTTTCTGATGATGGCCATTCTAACAAGTATGAGGAGAAGATAGTTCACTGTGGGTTTGATTTGCTTTTCCCTCATGAGGAGTGATGTTGAGCACCTTTGCATGTGTCTATGGCCATCTGAATGTCTTCTTTGGAAAAAAAGTCTATGTAGGTCTTTGGCCCTTTTTTAATTGGAGGATTTTTGTTATTATTGAATTGTATGAGTTCTTTATATACTTTGGATATAATTTGTAAATATTTTCCCCCATTCTGCAGACCGCCTTTAATTTGGTTGATCATTTCTTTTGCTGTATGGAAACTTTTCATTTCTATTTATTTATTTTTAAATATTTATTTTAGAGAAAGAGAGAGCATGACCCCGAGTGTGGGAGGGGGTTGAGGGAGAGAGAGAGTCCTCAAGCAGACTCCCCACTGAGCATGGAGCAGATCCCAAGACCCTGAGATCATGACCCAAGCCGAAACTAAGAGCTGGCCGCTTAACCAACTGAGCCACCCAGGCACCCCAGTGTGGAAGCTTTTTAATTTGATGTAGTCCCACTTCCTTATTTTTTATTTTGTTGCTTATGCTTTTGCTACCATATCCAAAAAAAATCATTGCCAAGATCCATGTCCAGGAGCTTTTTTCCTGTTTTCTTCTAGCAGTTTTATGGTTTCAGATCTTACATTTAAGTCTTTGATACATTTTGAGTTAGTTTGTGTGAGTGGTGTCCACAACTTTTTAATGTTCGTAATAAATTTGAACATACAACATATCATCCAAATTTATTAGACAGCTTGAAGTATAGTAGTCAAATATCTAGCATAGATTAGTTGAAATGGGTAGCTCTCTTAAGACTTTAAAATTTGTCCTTCTCATAGATCTGAACTCCTAAATGTGTAAAATGAAGCATTAATTAATGTTAGCAACACTTTTCAAAATACTATTTAAGTTCCAGAACAACCACAATGCTCAGAAATGGTCCCTTTCCAGGTTATTTCATGCTCTCTGTAAGATTTCTGGATTGGGTATGAGTTATGTCAAGTATGAGTTAATATTGATATTATTTCTGTCTTTTTCACAAACCAAGAGCACACTTCTAAAGTTGTCAATAGTATGAAAAAAAATAAGCAAATTTTGGAATAGGTGACTTCCCTACATTAACTCAAGTTGACTTTGTTCTTCTGAATGATGACAAATACTATCTTGGAGTAGAATAACATGGAAATTCTGTAAACATGTTTAGTTGAAAGTATCCCAAAGATACACAATAATTCAATGGAAGATATAAAAGTAGATCTCAGAAACAGATTTTAGGTTCACTTCTATTTAATTATCTTAATTTTTCTAGTATAATTAAGATTCTGCCTTGACTATGTAAGTGGCTTATGAAAGAGTTATAAAAGTAATATGTAGGGACATTTGAAATATTTTCTTTTTGCTCACTTTGAAAAGATTTCCAGTTTGCTTCTAAATGCATATCAAATTTGAAAGGCCAAGTGATTTAAGGCAGGTATATCATTACTTTCCTCTATGGTTTGTTCAAGCAGGTAAAAAGTATGCAAGAATCTGAATGTTCCTTGCAACAGTAGCTTCAATTTTCATCAGCCAAGACCCAATTTGTGTCAGAGGGTAAAACTTGCCTGATTAGATCTGTTCAAAAAGCCATTAAACAACTTTCAATGTTCTTGCTCTCTCACATTTAGGACACTAAACTTTTACAGAGACAGGCTGTTTGAAGCCTTCCTAATTATTTCCATTATTATCCAAGAAGGATTACTGATGTTCAGCCTCCATTGGAATTCTCAAAAGTTCTCAGTGCAAATTATATGGCAATCTAAAATGCCTTTCTCTGGCTTTATGGCCTGATTATTATTTAGAGTCTCTCCAGCAGTGAACTTGAAGATCATGCAAATGTGCTCTTTGGGAAAGTCACTGTATAGCTGAATAATTTGTTTTGTAGGAAGCCAGCTCAAGTTTATCATCAACCACGAAAATTCTTTATCAATGCTTTTCTATAAAGTAGGCCTATTATTATACCAGTTCCACTTTAACTCTGACAGAAAGCTGATCGGGAATGCTATTATTAAGTCATAAATGCCTATTTTAAAATATGTTGCCTCATATTATTACACTGTATCGTTTCATTAATTCGTGTAATATTTCCTTTGGTTTTTAGTATCTTCTATGTCATAATCAAAACTAAAATAACTCTAAAAATGTAAAGTCTATAGCATAGATTTAAAGTCAAGAGTCCGTATGCGTCTACAACTTAATATGTATAAATACATACAAATTTAACTAGACAGAAGTGACCATGTTCACTCACTACATGCAATATTTACAATGCTGAATAACAACTGTATTTGCCAAGATATTCACAGTTCATAATATTGTGAGATAAAATGTAGCTATAAACATTAATCAATGGCATGTTTATTAAACCTATATTTCTTAGATCATAAGATATACTGATGAACAAATTTCACTGTGTAATAACAAGGAGCCTAGAGCCAAGTGGGAACAAAAATACCTAAGTAATTTTAATTTGTGAGATAAACTATCAGTATAGGGATTTATTC
The DNA here is from genome assembly GCF_023065955.2 of Ursus arctos. Lineage (NCBI taxonomy): Eukaryota > Metazoa > Chordata > Mammalia > Carnivora > Ursidae > Ursus > Ursus arctos. The sequence goes on from NW_026623057.1 coordinate 1,193,890, forward strand.
AGGATACCACTGGCACACCTTACACCCATTCAGGAAAGTTGTTAACAAGCGATATTCAAATAGGACCTAATTAGGCATGAGGTCCTAGAATAGAGAGAGTGTGCCAGTCAGGAGAAGACATGTCTACATGGACAGTAGGAATATGTTACAACAGAGGTTTAAAGTCATATTAAATCAGACTTAAAATGGAGTTTGGTCTTCATCTTGATGTTGAGATAGATCACTGAAGGAGAGTGATATAATCACATTTCAGTTTGGAAAGATCATCCTGGCTCAAGTATAACGAATGTTTTAGAGGGAATAATGGAATTAGACCAGTTCAGATAAGAAATGATACTGTCTTACCCTGTGGTAGTGATGGAAAAGAAAGAAAAAAAAACATAAAATAAACTTACTTCTCAACTTATTCTGTTATGACTATTGTTTTGTAATAGACTTTACAGATGTTACTTTTAAAATATTCTGTTAGTCTGAGGAGCCATTTATTTATAGATCTCCTTGTATTATTTGTAACAATATTGTATTTATTTTTTTAAATGTTTTTTATTTTTATTTATTTGACAGAGAGAGAGACAGCCAGCGAGAGAGGGAACACAAGCAGGGGGAGTAGGAGAGGAAGAAGCAGGCTCCCAGCGGAGGAGCCTGATGTGGGGCTTGATCCCAGGACCCCAGGATCATGCCCTGAGCTGAAGGCAGGCGCTCAACGACTGAGCCACCCAGGTGCCCCTGTATTTATCTCTTAAGCACAGATTCTCTACACATCATCTCAAGTTCCCAGATTGTTTTATTAAAACATTTATCTTCAATCATCCAAATGTGACTAAACACTATCTGAAAAGTCCCATAGTATTCCATACCTGGGAACACATTTACATTTTTGTGCTGAAAGATACATGAAAACAAAGGCTTAGATATTTGATCTTACTGATTTGAAGAAATGATAACATGAAAAGAGAGGTAAACGGAGGCTAAGAAAATGTAAAGTGTGTATTGTGGAAACAGACATGTTATCTGAAAAGTGAATTGTCTGAGGGAAATATAGATCTAAGAGGCATGCATGAAAAATGCAAAAGGAGAGAGACGTGATTGCATACAAATCTAAACTATTTTAACTAGTGCCTACTCATAAAAACACCATCATTTGAATCATATTATGGATTTATGATCTTCCGAAACTGAAATGTGATACCGCTCTCCTTCAGTGGTATGTCTCAGCATCACGACGAAGGCCGTATATGTAGATACACACACATACACATTTATATACATACACAGATATATGTAAACTTATGATCTCATCGCTGTAACACTATATGTATATGATGAGACTGTTATTCTAGAAAGCAATAGAACACAGACATTTTAGTCAATTAGAAAAGAGAAAATGAGGTTCAGATACCAATTTCCGGGTTTCAGGCAAGACACATAACCTCTTTGGGCATCAATGTCCTTATCTGTAAAATGACAAAACATACCCTACTATGTATCTCTTGTGTAAATGTATAAAAAGGAGATGGTAGTTTTGAAAGTGGTTTTGGAAAACATGTGCAAGGGGTTCGGTAATGATTCACTGTAGGGAGTGACATTTCTGAAGGAGTCAGAAAGATAGGGGTAACAAAATTCATTCAAACTTAATAGGAAAAGTAGTATTTACTAACTGGTAGGCTTTTAAGATTACGGAAAGAACCAATTTTACATAAATACTATATCTATTCCTCTGAAAATGCTACAAAAATATAGGAATCCATAATGTTAGATATTTTCAAGTTTTGTAGTCAAAATAACTTCCTTAATATTTCTTACACATTTCTCATACACATATGCTTCACACATGCTCCCTATTTTTCAGACAAGGTCAGTGTTTTCACTACAATTCATTTACATTGTTATTAGAACTATTTTTTAGGTCTGTTGATAAAATTTGGCCTCACACATTGATAACACATTTTTCTAATTACACTGTAATTTTCACTAGTAATTCTAGCTTTTTTGAATATACAAATCATTTCAACTTATTATATCATTGCTTTAACACTTCATACACATCTTGAGACATTTAGGCCACAAAAGATTATATTTAATATTAAAAGGATCAAATGTAAATAATTCTCAATTACTTATCCAAAGTGAAAACTTGAATAACGTGTATAGTCTAAATGTGCAAATAATCAGAAGATACAGATTTTTTACACTCCTGCTACCGAATGTTTCCCTGAGTTGCTGTCAGAGACAATGTTTACAGTGTTGTGCTTTAATTCCTACTCTCTTGTCAAGACACCAATTGAAAGCAGAATGCTAAGAACTCAGTGAGAACTAAGAGTGATAAATGAAGTGCCAGCATAATTTGGAAATTGGAAAATGTGCCCTTGAAAACATATTAGTTCGCTCAGTTTGTAACGTGTAACAGCAGTATTGGTTTTCTCTCTTCACTGCTAGGTCAAGACACTGATGGAAGTAGGAGTCGGCCGAGCCAGAAACAGATCTTCAGCTGGGGTCCAGTAAAGAGTGTGGGAAGGCTTCCCCGAGGCTGGCAAATATCTCGCCCCAGTGGCTAACACCCCTTGCTCTGTCATTCTGCCTGAGATTTCACCCAAAATGACATTCGCTTATGTGGTTAAGCTCAAGTATTTCCAGGAAGCTTAAGCAAGGTACGGTAGCCATTCCAACTTCCAGAAAGTCTCCCTCTTTGCTGTGATTGATCAAAAAAAAAAAAAAAAAAAAAGAGGTAATTTTTGGTGGAAAGCAGAAATGAATTTGGAGCACTGGGATATTTTTCAGAGAAGAGAGGCCTGGTAAATTTTAGTAGCCAACAGGAAACATGAAACATAGAAGTCAGGGGAGAATGAAAAAGGTGATACCAGGACATAAATAAACACAGAAATGGGCAGAGGAATAAAATAAATAAATAAATAAATAAATAAATAAATAAATAAAAACAACAATAAGAACAATTATAATAACAACTCTCATGTCTTAAACTTTGCCCAGAGCAGTCCCAAAATATTCTATGTGGAGAAAGTGTAGGAACATGTCCAATGTGTAACTAAGATCAGTGCTCCCCTTGTGCGACGCCATGATCTTGCCTGGCTTGTGGCCTAAACAACTGGGTGAATCCTGAAATCTGCTCCACTCAGGAGAAAAGCTGGAGTGGCACATCGAATGTGCACATCTTCACAGCCTGGAACCTCAGGGTGGTTCCAGAACACTTTTCTCCTTCGCTTCCACGTTGGTCCAGTTATGTAGTTCTATCAATACGGATAACAGAATGTACTCAGAGAATCAGATGAGCATGGACTCTCCACCAGGAAGGTAAGTCAACGTAACACTAAAACAGATATGGCTGTCAGAGTGGAACACGTGTCTTTTCCTAGCTGGGTATTTTGTCTCTCACAACACAACCTTGCAGACTATCAAGGATATAACAATTTTTGAAAGGGTCATGTTAGGAAAAGAAAATTATACACAGATGCAGCATTTTCCAATCTCTGTGCCATAGATAAGGTAGCTCTGAGAGTAACCAGGAAGGGGCTCGAATAGCGTGAGCCACTGGATCACTGTCACACGCACTATAAGAAGCATGTCCTTTTACAGTAGGCTGTCTTACAAAAATGTCCATTTTCCGGGAGTGGCATAGTACCAACAAAAGATGTTTTTGTTCTCCATTCCTACACGGTTTAAGAAAAGGCGAAAAAACATGGGTTACTTAAATTATAGCACATCCATAGCACACCATGGAATACAAACAAGGACGAAAACATCCTTGAGGGGGCTTAACTAAAATATGTGTGCCAGCAATGCTGCCATGCCTGTACAATAAGCACATAAAAATACCAAAACTCATTTATTAAATTAAAACACACAGAACTGTACACAGTACAGAACTTTTGCCAAAGTTCAAGGGTAACACACGTGAAGAGTTAACACCTTCCAGAGAGTCTTTCAGTAAATCCTGAAAATTCCTATCCTCAAGTCCCCTGCCTTTGAGAGTGCTTACTTCTAACTTCTGCCTTAGAATCTCCAGCCACCATTAGCACAATCTCCTCCTTACTAGCGAGGTTAGACCTTCCCTGACACAAATCCCTCTTGTCTTTAGGATGTAACACTAGGTCTGCATTATCAGTCTAGAAGGACCCTCTGGTGGCAGTTGTGGTGCAGGCTCCTAGTGGGTCATTTTGTGGTTATCTCTGGTCCTTCGCGTACCTCCAAATAATATTAGCCGTGAGGCGATGGGTTTGACACTGCTAATTTCACAGAAGCATCTAAGGCATGAAAGGCTTCTCTTTGAGTATAAGGGTAAGTTACAGACCTTTATCTTTTATTTATTGGTAACGGTTGAATCAGATGTACATGCATATATATTTACACACACACACACACACTCCTCTATGTCCCAAAGATTAACGCTGAGCCTTATCTTATCCTGAAGTCTCCAAACTGCTTACTGAAATCAGGCAGATGAGATGAGAAGAGATGAGAAGGGGAGGGGAGGGGAAAGAGAGGACGGGAGAGAGTGGAAAGGGAGAGAAGAGAAAGAGGAGAGGAGAGGAGAGAAAGAACACCACAAATCTCAGTGGAACAGGCCATGCGTAAGAAGCAAGCTATGTGGTGAGAATGAAGAAGTGAGCACTAAAATTCCATCAAGAAACGACTCTTCAGCTCCACTGCCTGCCACCACATGGGAACGAGGACCAGGTTTCCAGAGCTTCCAGTTCTTACACAGAAGCCAGGAATCCTCATGTACAATTTCTTAGATGTTGACTTAAAATAGTTAAGTCTTGTGCAGACCAAACAAAAAATTTCCGTGAGAAGGATTCAGTCAATGAGCAGTGAGCGTGACCCTCAGTCTAAACAAATAAGAAGATAGGGAAACATCTGCCTAACTTCTTGATCACTGGCCGTTATTTCTCAACACCCGAGTTAGTACTTCTGGATTCTAGAGCATTGTTTCTTCCCCTTCTTCAATCAGACACTTTCAAATCATGCTGCCCCCCCTACACACACACCCCAACACACAAAGTGAGACTAAGAAAGGAGTCTACTGCTGAGCCAGGAACATATCTCTAAAAGTTACCCTATCCCAGTTACAAAGAACCCTGGAGGAAACTTCCTCCACCTGACCTGTTCGGACTTTTTATCTTATCCAAGACCCATTTCCCTGCCAGGCTCACTGGGGAAGTAGAAGGAGGATTCCTCTATTAAGTGTGTACTAAAACTATTGTCTCCTCCCTCGATCTACTCTTTCGATATGAGTTCAAGCTCTCATCACTTCTCATCCGGCCCACTTGTCAATTTACATGAAGTTCATCGCCGCCCTCTAATCCAAACTTCCCACTGTTGACAATATCCTTGCTTATGCCTTAGACACCATCAAAGACACACCAAAGTCACTCTGCATTGCCTTGGACTTTCTTATGGTTACCAACTGTGACCACAGGCTCTCATGTATGTTCTGTCCTCCTATTATACTCATCCCCAGACTTAAATCCCCCTTAACACTGATCCTTGAAATTGGTGTTTCAATCAAAATCCATTCAACCACAGTCAGGATTATTTAAATTGAAAATAATGTAATAATGACAATTTAGTGAAACATGTTAGAATCAGAGACTTGATGAAAGACAGAAGGTAAGATTTTTAAAATGAGAGATTACTCAACATTCTTCAAGCCACATTTCTTTATTTTTTATTCTCATTCACATAGGATTGATGTTATACCTAAGATAGTTGTAAAGATTAGAACTTAGAAGGAGGAATATATGCATGTATTCTTTTAGGAGTTATCTTCTGAAACCTTTGACTATCACCAATATTGAAGATAAAGAAATGTTTTGACAGGCTCTTGGATTTCTCATGTTGTATTTCTATCAAGAATTATGCTTAACTTGTATGCTCATGCTACAAGTTAACTGCCTTTTCAACATTCTTTACAGTCTTCTGCATGACAAAAGATACCATAAAGGAAATCAAAGACAAGCAAATTAATAAGGAAATGACAAAACAGTAAATAAGGTTAAATGGATAAAGATACAAATAGCAAATTCACAGAAAAACCTATACAATGGGACACAAAATTATGAAAGAATCCTTATGAAAACATGTGCAGTCCCATTAATAATCAGGATTGTACCATAAAACAGCAATGGGATTTTTTTAAAAAATCAACTAAATATTATTTATTGTTGGATAATTTTAAGTGTAAGTGAGAGTATAAAGAAATGGACATTCCTAAACTGGGGATGAAAATGCAAATTTGTATACAACCTGTTTGGAAGGAAAATTAATTAGGGAAATTAAATATGCACATACTTTGTGATGCAAGATTCCATTTGCCAGCATGTACACCAGAGAAAAGTGTTACATCTTCAAATAGGCAGACACTGAGTGCTCTGCATGGCTGTCTGTAGGAGGATAGTGCATTTAGAAAAAAATGGGGCAGAAACAGATAGGGAGTGATAATGTCAAAAATCCAGATACAAACTATGGGTGATTTGCTGCCATTTATGTCACCAATATTTAGTGGAAGAACAAAGACTTAGGTTCACCTTAGAAACCATGAAATGTATGTAAATATCAATCTTAAAGCTTTGGGAATATTTATCGATCTTTATAATTTATAGGTAATGGGCACTGGATGCTTGATCATCTGATGATGTTAGTTCATCAGATTCTCAAACAGTTCATGACTCAGAAGATGAACAACGTTTTTAGAGTTAATAAAAAAGGATTACTGAATCTATTATATATATTTTGATTTTAGAATTTAAAATGCTTTTTGTACTTCTCACAGTCAACACCGAGGTCTATGATACAAAATACATTGATAATAATATTTACAATATAGGATTGTTATAGGGGTTTCTTGAGGTAATGTATGTAAGTACCCTATGGATATGCGAACCGCAAGGCTGGTCTGTGGGAGGGACTCATTATGTTGGTCAGTCATGCTAGTATTCCACTGACTCAGCATCTCTCTCTAAAATAACGGTATTTATGAATTCAAGACATACCTTTCATGAATAGCAAGAACTTGCTCTATGACAAAAATAAACATAACAATTTTGTTTCTGCTGAACACCAAGCCAACTCTTTCCTTTCAAACCATGTTTACAAGGGAAATACTCATAAAGCTGAGATGGCTGGTGGTTCTAGGGATCACCTAGAAAATGGATTGTCAGAGATTGATTAGACACTGACTGGAGACACCAAGTAAGACAACAGTAACAAAGTAAGCAAGCTATCTGTGATTCAGAAACTGATAATCAAAAGTGCAGTGATCAGCTACTATTACAGCAACCAAGTGATTTCCTCCAGTTCGGGCTCTATTTCTGATATAGCGTCATATGTTATCAATGAAAAAAATAATAACTAAATCTCCCTTCTCCTAATTTCCAGTTCCCTTCAAGGGAAACAATAATTTTATCGCCCCATTGCTAAAATGAAGTTGCATTAAATACATCTGCTGTCTAAACTTTCTGATGTGGTACTGTAAAAGTAGTTAGGTTTCCACTGTAAGACTGAATGAAATCAGTGGCCGTAATTAGGACCCAACTTACGTCATAACAGTACCTGAAGGGGGGGGGGAGTATTTATCTCAGTGTTCCTGCTTTTCCATTCTTGGAAGCCGGTTTGGATGGATCCCAATGCCCTATAAGTCCTCCTGTGTTTGACTATTATCGGTCTCCTCCCCAGGAATCATTCTGCCCAAACCAAAACTCCACTCAATAGATAAATGCTACCAATCACGGAAAGGGAAAATTGAAAACTTGTAAGTATTCCTCAATATTAATGTGCCTGAACAATCATATTTAATTGGTTCTCAGGTCTATTATTTGTTCTGTCTACCCAAAGAAAGTTCTATTGTAGTTATTTCAGTGATAAACTTGCTTCTTCTCAAAAAGTTTTATTATTCTGAGAAATTGCTTGAAAATAGCAGAAGTTGTAGTGGGGTAGTGAAGGCCTGATAATACATTCTAAAGGTTTTTTTAATAGTGTAATTTATGTTAAAACTTGTCCTAATACATTGCAAGATCACTTAGATATTTTATTTTAAATACTGTATGTAGCTTTCTCACAGCTCTAGTGCCATTTCCAGTAAAATGAGATTTTCATGAAAGACATTAAAAATCATGTTGCACTTAAATGGTGATATTGTTTCAATCTTTCATCAGGCGAGGTCATTTTCGTTCAGAAATTTGACATTCATCTAGAACATTCTGTATCTAAGAAAAATGAAATGCCTACAGTTGCTTCAATTTCCAGACTTAACTACTTTTACATAAGAGTCGAGCTCCTCTTCAGCCCACTAAGGTACTCACACATCTTCCTTTATTCTTTAAGGCCAACCTGTCCTGAAACAGCTCCCCTGGAAATCTGACATAGTTACAGAAAAGAGCCATAAAATGTCTTATTAAGGGATTTAACCTCGCAATCATTAACATGTAGATATGTATTTCACTTGGGTATAGAAATTAACCTACTATGCTTTATTTATTTTTAAATTTTATACATTGATACCCCTTGTACATTAATACCCCTAATCTGGGATTCAGGGGAGCTAATAAACACACATTTCCTCCTGTTCCTTTTCTTCCTCCTCCTCACTCATTAGTTTTCTTCTCTAAGACTACACATTAAGAAGTTAAATGCTAAAAACTGAAATTCAACAGGAGACTTTTGCATGTTTGCAAAGACCTCTGATGTTTCTAGTTAAACACATACCTTATCTCCTTACTCTCACCTAATTTCTTTTTTTTTAATTTTTTTATTATATGTTAGTCACCATACATCATTAGTTTTTGACGTAGTGTTCCATGATTCATTGTTTGCGTGTAACGCCCAGTGTTCCATGCAATACGTGGCCTCCTTAATACTATGCTTTTTTTAATACAAAAGGAGGCAGTCTGGAGAGATTTGAAGGAAACACAAAGGCACAATTAAATTATTAACAGTTCTTGATAGATACAGAAAGAGAAGCAGGTACAGTTAAACTTTCATCTGATACAGGCTGGGATGAGGATATCTGTGCCTAGAGGCAAAAGTAAGGAAATAGGAAAATGTACCGATTTTGCTGATGATGTATCCTAAATACAGGCTTTATTTTGGTTTCCTTCTGAAAAAATTTACTTTTCCTATAATTTACACTTGTATTCCTTGTTTGATTACAAAACAATTTTACATATGTTATGTCTTTGGACTTTTACAGTATTGTATGTTAGAGCAAGTTTTGGCTATTTAACAATGAGGAAATGGAACTTAAGTGACCTCCCATAGGTATATATGTAATAAGTCGAAGAGCAGGGTCATATACCCTATGTCTTGTGTTTCACTAAGTTTTTTAGGCATCATGTTATTGTCTTAGGGGAAAAAAACCCTGCTTTATGAGCCTATAAAGAACATTTTGACACCCTTTGATTTATAAGATTTCTTAGTTGGGCATGCATCAGATTTTCTTTAGTGCACAACAAAATAAATTTAGAAGAGTAAGAATAATTCAAATTCCTAAAGACAACATTGAGTAAATATTTTTAAAAATCAAAATACTATCAAAGTTAACACACACACGCACCCACACACATACACACACAGCACAAATTTCAAGATACACAGCACAAGAATTTAAAGTCTATCTCCCTTCTGTCTCTTGCTGCCAGAAGTATCCCAGCCAAACAATTATATCTCCCAAGCGAAGATATTGAAGCATGATTTCTTTTTGCTTCCCTGCCCTTTATTTTTAACACAATGATTCTGTCCTACAAATTAGTTTCAACTTTTATCACTTAGCTCCATGGACAAGTGTGCTTGCACGCACACACACACACACCTGGGGACGCACACACTCTTCGTTCTGTATCAGCACAGGATCTTCCTTATTTTAATGGCTATAGAAATGTGTTATAATTTATTTGACCAGTTGGACATTTAAGTTATTTCCAAATAAATCTTGCACAGATGTCATTTAGATAGCATGTATGTCACTGGATAAATTCCTAGAAGGGGAATTATTAAGCAAAATGAATTATACATTTCAATTTTGAGAAATATTGCCAAACTGCCTGTTGTATTGTATTAATCTCTATTTCCACCAGCAACGCATGAGAATGCATGCTTTCCTGACACCCCATTGACACATTGTGTAATTTTTTTTTTTTAACTATAGGAATAGGATAGGTATGTTACATAGCTGAGTTTCAATTTGTATAAGTGAGGATGAGATTTTTCCCCACATGCATGTCATCTTCCCAATCCTTCATTGGACATTGGTCTTTTCCCAACTGATTCACATGGATGCTGGACATGTTAAGAATATGAATTCCTTAACTGTTAAAGGAATTATAATTTTTTCCAGTTTTATCTTTTGTTTGTAGAAGTTTATATGCAGTTTTACTTTAATGTAATTAAACACAGCTATTTATATATTTTTGAGCTTTTTGTCATTTTAAAAAAGCTTTCTCCAATCCAACACCATAGCATTTGAGTTGAGCTTTGCCTTGATAAGTTAACTAGTGGTATGTTTTATATAAAATGTATCATGCAGATGAAGGAATTATCCTATTGGAAAAAAATATCTCCTATTTAAATTTTGGAGTTTGAGATAGTCAACATTTTGCTTTTTGCATGGTTAATATTCAAATGCACAGGCATTGGAAAACAGGCCTAATTGTTTCTAAAGCTATTTCTGGTTCTAAATGATAAAACCACATCTTTGACACAAACAAAGATACTTTGTTCTCATTTCCAGTAGAAACTGACAGCCTCCAAGTCATCTAGTAGTTACCCTAAAGGATCCAACTATAATTAAGATGTAGGAGATGTAGTTTACATCCCTTTGACCAGAATTAGAATTGTATTTGTCAAAATATTTTTCTTATGTTTATTCTAGCTGAAACTAGAAGCTACTTCTCATGAAGTAGATGGTGTAAAAGCATTTGTGGTTTTGTATCTTTACTGAGATTTTACAGTTTTCTGGTGATATTTCTATCTGTGGACTCAAAGCCTCGTAATTAATCATATATGTTGAAAACGCCTTTGTTCTTCATGACATGAAACTGTATTTTTTGAGTGACTTAAATGGGAGTATCTACACATAAACCTATATGCTCTTTTTATATTGATATATACATTTAGTCCAAAAAGTATACAAGTATACTGTTGGATAACAGTAATATTTTGAAGGGATATTCTATAGATTCATGGCTTTGTTCTTTTGTGAGAAAAGATTTTCCCTTTTTAAAAAAGAAAACTATACTCACATTTCTCGGTAAGGCAATTCTGTGTAGTTAAATCAGAGAAAGAACGTTTTGTAAGGTTTAGAGAACTCTTTCAGGAGAGACTACAACATAGACTTGCAGTTAGTATACGTGAGTTAGTATAAGTGAAGTAATTATTTAAAGTCCAAGGACTTCATGTGAATCTCCAGAGCAAGTCAAAGCATACCAAGAATTCTCAACATAAAAGAGAGGAGTTGGGTTTGTACATGAATAAGATAATCAGATTTTAAAATTCCAATGTAGTTATCTAAACAGTCCGCCCGTACCAATTGTAAATTGTATTCACTTACTTAAAATGTGTAATTCTACCCAAAAGTTCATTTGTCCCTACAATTTACTTAACTGATGTACTTTTAACCAAGATTTCAATTTCATTGATGTCCCTATAATAACGTGGAAAGTAAAATGGAAAATTCGAACATTTATCCCACATGGAGCAATATGGAAGACTCTAAATAAGAGACTTCAAATAAATACCTTTTTATACAATGAATTGCTTTGAATGAATCAAATTTCCAGTGTTAGTGACATATAAATGGAGATGAAGGAAAATCTTGTCTTTTACTTCTATTTTTATTATTACATACAGAGATAAGATTTTAAACAACAGAAGGAATAAAATCAAATATTTCAGAAAAATAGAAAGTTTTGAGGAGTAATTGTATATGGCATTGTTTATCCATGAGTATGATTTGGTAGGTCTTTCAACCCAGGTGGGAAAAGCAGGAGAGCAGCCCTGTGGGTGGGAGTGTGGGGTAGAGTGGGTGGGTGATTGGCACCTACAACTCCCAGACATATCCTGTGCAGGATTTAATACTGTAAGTGTGATGGAACTTCACTTTAACATTCCATAGCAGAGTGTAGCTTTGACATAAAGTGACTCTACCTTCGATCCACAGCAAGATGGTTAATTGCAAGTACAGAAGAACCCTATTAGGCAGTACTTCCTTAGACGATGACTACGGAGTAGTTTACCTGCCTCTTGGCCACAACTTTTGTAAGCGAAAGGCCGCCTAACTCCCTAAAGTTGGCTAGTATCCATTGCTTGCTTCTAAGCCAGTGCATTTCTTCTGCTCAATTTCCCAATTAAATCTGATCTTTCTTTGGGATCAAGTAAGTGAGCTGTAAGTAATAAATAAAAATACTAGCTAGAGAACAGGTGGATAGGTAGTGAAGGTAAGAGTTTGCCTGGAAGGAAGAGAAAGAAAATACAAACATATTAAGAGTCTCTAAAAAGTTAATACACATTGAATGTGAATGTAACTACTCATTTTTTTAAAACTGTGACTCTGTCTAAAATAAAAGAGACGCTTTTCTGTGTGACTTTGGGATAATTATCTTTTATTTAAAAAAAAAATCAAAATCTGTCCATGCGTTCCCAAGAACATGTACTTTGGCAATTAAATGCAGCAGTAGGGCTATCAGAATGGGAAGTATTTTAGCAATTATTAGTTCATAAAATAAACTTGATTTCTTTTTGAGTCAAGTTCATATGTTTTAAGTGGGATATGCATGGAGCACTTTACTGTGGTTTACAAAAAAACTATTTCATATGGGAATCTGATCTCCATCAAAGCATTAAATCCTAGTCAATCACTAAAACCACTAGATCTCAATCACGACGTCACCTTCCTCCTATGTTGGAGGTTCTCAGAATAACAAAGTTTTTCAACTAGATCCAGGAGAACTATGGAGGTCCTCATATCAGACAGGTAGGTAGCAGAATTTCAAAAATCACATTTGGACAGTCAGGTGCCTTTCTCAGTTTGCTACATAAATTTGCCACAGCCTAACAAGTCTACCATTTTATGTTGCAACCATGTAAGTTATATACTATTTTCCAAACTGAACTTTTAAGAGTAAAAGGGACACCGATAATAAGGATACCAGGAAAACAAACATAATCTGGGCCTATTTCAGGCTAACTGGAACTTAATGGCCACCTTACCAGGGAAGTGTTAGGGTCCTTTGTCTGCTTCTATTTCAAGAATGCAAATATTGACTTTGATATTTATATTGATTAAAGCAGGAAAAACATTACATCTCAATTTCTTTTGATGAAATGTGGATGCACCATTTAGAATGATGGCTCACCCTTTCACATCCTATGATCTACCAATCTCGTTACCACTTTTTAAAGCTGGTTCGTACAGAGAAAACCCAAAACACCACTTGTTTTAATATTGTAAATAAAAGACTTGAAACAGGGTAACAGGATCTCTGAAAAGCCAGGCCTTAAAAGGCATAAAATTGCAAGTCATTGTAATGTTGATCTTTATCCCCAAGATGATTTTGATGATGATAAGGTTTGTTATCATTCCTTGGATGAGTGCTGTATGCCAGGTGTTTTGCTATGTGCTTTTCATATATTAACTTTCCTCGCCTATCCAACATCACTCTCAATCTGTCCAGATTTGCTTTATTCTAAGAAGAAAAATCAGTCATAGATAAGTTTGATTGATTTGTTTAAAGAAGCCCAGCTAGTCACCCAATGGAAGCTTCTGTGTTCAAACTGGGATACAATTCCAATCCCCATGCTCTTCTTGAATAAGCTACAATACCTTTATGTCATCTTTCTTAGGAATTTTAGGATTCCTCCTGACATAGTACTGTGGTCAGCCTTGTTCCCACTGCTGACTTTTACATTAAGGAATTAGTGGAGACATTTGAGGCCATCAGGAAACAGAACATGATGTACATTTGCCAATGTGTAAAGAAGGAAAATGTCCACATTACTAGCAAAATAATAAAAGCCACGTGTACCTAATCCACAGCAAATAATATTGACCGGAGACAATAAACCGTGGGAACTGACATGGGATTGGAAGATAAGAAATTCTTAGTAACTGCTTTGTCAACGCCAAATTCCCCATGAACTCCTCTTTGCAGCCCAGTAATAAGGGGCTCCTCTACCCTGCCACCTACCAGGCAGTCACATGAGGAGAGATGGGAGGTCTACCCAGTACACGTTCCATAGCAGGCACCAGAACACCTACGTGCTGGTAAATATCTGTTAATTGCAAGAAGGACCTAGAATTAACTAAATCAGGGCATTAGTCAAATGGATAGGAGTATTTCCCATCTGCAAGGCCTCTTTTTTCATTAAGTTAGTATTAATATATGACTATTATCATTTCCATCTCTCAAATCAGAAAACCAGGCACAGCAACGTTACTAATTAGATCACACCCTTTCTAAGTGATATAATCAATTAAAAGATCTGGGTATTTTAATTTGAATAAGACTGTAGGCTTAAGTACTATGCCCCACTCTGCTTTTACTAAATTCTACAAATAAAAATTTAATTTGCAATACTGAAGAAAAATCATTAAAGTACAGATATGTTCGATTTTTAAAATGAAGTGCTTCTATTATTTCAATCCACATTATTATAAAGCTATATTTAAAAAAAAATTATCTTCAAAATGTTAACAAGGTTGCCCAAGGTCTACTCCTTAAATGATCTGAGCTAATCATCCTGCTTGGCCACTCCCTGACATCTCGATTTCAAGAAATAAAAGTTCTAGATGAAAACACATATTGAAAACATGTGCTGAAGTGGTGATTGGAAATCAGGCATATTTCACTTCATCAGCTACACGAAGTATCAGGGATTATGTGATGTTTCTATGTACACCTTGTCCTGATAGAAATAAAGTTGCATTTTTACCTATATTGTGGTTTTACGAAAGGATCACTATTTGTCTTCCTCTCTATTCTCAGCTTCATTCTAGCAACTAATACTAATTACAGGAAGGTTGAATCGCCATCACGTGTGATTAACTTCAATGGCGTCCCTTTCTCCTCCACTTCAGACATCCTCTCCTTTCATGGAGTTCTTCTCAAGGCCACTTAGGACATCGGTGACACCTACAGAGAATACTAAAACCAAACTCATTATGAAAAGTAGTAGGGAGAGCCACTGTAGACAGGAGGAGGCATCTGGGGAAACCCAACAATAACAACAAAGGTAGAGCTGGAGCAAATGAAGATTGCAGCTGTGTCCCTACATCCCTTAGCACTATGGGAAAGATGAAGTAGGAAATGCTTTAAAAAAAAATTACACCGAATTTTAAAAAATTGTTTAACACTGTTTAATCCTGTTTAAAGCATACAAGAGAGTATCATTAAAAACTTCTCGAGAAACAGCTGTGTTTTGATGCTTTGCTACTTAGAAATGTAACAATGGAAGATGTAGGGTTGGAAGGGTTTAGATTTCATGTGAGCATTCAGGGTAAAGAGAGCGGAGCACTGGGATAAGGCACAAAGAGAAGCTGGAGAGAGAGACAGCAAGAAGATGGCGGACTTGGTATGACATGCCAACCTTAGTGGGCTCAGCTACCACCCTGAAGGGCAGCTTCTGAGTCAGACGACAGGAGAAGAATGAGACACAGCTCAGTCCCTACAGATTCAGTGAGGACTTGGTCTCAGTTCTGAGATTCAGAGGTAAAACCGGTACTGCTGTGCTCTCTGTGGGTGGGTTCTGGCACTTGGCTAACAGCAGAAGAACTACTGCATAGGGGAGAGAGACAAGACTTGCCCCAGGGTTGTATATAGCCAAGGTGTACTTGAAAGTAAATCTGTCTTCATAAACCAGTAAGAAAAAACAAACTTCACTCATAGTGGGCAAGTTAAAACTAGACTTATATATTTTTATTTTCACATCTTGCTTTCTTTTATTTTTAAAAGACTATTTGAGAGACAGAGAGAGAGCAGGAGGGGCAATGGGAGAGGGGGAGAAGCAGATTCCCCACCGAGCATGCAGCCTGATGTGGGGGCTCGATCCCAGGACTCAGAGATTGTGCCCGGAGCCAGTCAGATGCTTAACCAACTGCGGGGTGAGGCGCCCCTCACATTTTGCTTTAACGTCATTTTGTCTTGTAATGGAAATGTATATATGTTTTATCCATATTTGCCTTTATATTTAATAAACAGCTATTTTTATATAGGTAAAACACTTTGAATTTTAGTAAACTATGACCATATAAAGGACGCTTTCTCAGAGCACTGCTTTTGTCTGTCAAGCAGCTACGTCATTTAGTGGAAACTAAGCCAAACTGTAGCCATAAGCACAAGCATGGTACTCCAATATATATGCTCTTTGAATGCATATTAATCACATATTACACTCTCAAATGGCTACTTGGACCAAGCAAGTAATACATGAATGAAACGAGCCAAGATAAGAAAAATCATAATTGTTGGGGCGCCTGGGTGGCACAGCGGTTAAGCGTCTGCCTTCGGCTCAGGGCATGATCCTGGTGTTATGGGATCGAGCCCCACATCAGGCTCCTCTGCTATGAGCCTGCTTCTTCCTCTCCCACTCCCCCTGCTTGTGTTCCCTCTCTCGCTGGCTGTCTCTATCTCTGTCAAATAAAATAAATAAAATCTTAAAAAAAAAAAAAAGAAAAATCATAATTGTTGAAATCTATGGTAAACTGATGTGTACTTGCCATGGCTAAAAGGACTCAACTCCAGAAGATTTCTTCCCTGTAGAAAGTGAACTCCATGTTGGCAAACCCCACAATTTTCAAAAGCCAGGTTACATGAAATTTCCCGATTTTTAAAAGTTATTCAATTAAAAAATACTACAGAGGTAAAAACAAAACAATACCACTCACAACAGTCATTGCAATAGAAATACATCTGCTGAATGAATTTGGCTTACAGACTGCCAGTTTATGACTTCTGATCAAATTTTTGAAATTATCTTTGGGAGGGTGGGGAGGGGAAGACTCAATTTGAAAGGAGCCACATGTAGTTTTGCAAGAGAATTTGTAGACGTCAAGTATGCACTCAGAACATTGCCCAAGGGAAAACGAAAACTAAAATAAGACACATTAAGGTTAATACTCAAAGGAAGGAAAAGTCACTCCTTTGCTATCATGCAGACGTACATTCACACATGATTGCTGGCTGTAAGACCAAATCAGTCTGTGAGACTAAACCAGAAAAAGTAAAAAGAATATAAACAAGCAAAAATAAAAGAAATATAAAAATCTTTCAATTTCTCATAGACAAGGACTAGAAATCCAATGTCAATAAAAACAAACAAACAACCCCACCAAACAACTTCCCTAGGTATTAACTGGCAAACATGGGCATTAAGCACAGTTTCACACTAAACTGCAGATTTTATAGCATTATTTGCTGCAATAAAACTTGCTTAGTCTTAGCGCTAGTTGTAATTTATGTTTTGTTTAGATGAATTCATGAGTTCTCTGTACCTAAATTTAATTAAGGAATGAAAATAAATAGTTTAGCTTATGTGCTTGCTTTGAAAAATAGATATAAATAAAAGGTAATAGTACATGGGTGATGGACACTGGGGAGGGTATGTGTTGTAATGAGCACTGGGTATTATATAAGACTGATGAATCACAGACTGTATCCCTGAAACAAATAATACATTACATGTTAATTAATTGAATTTAAATTAAAAATGTTTTAATAAAAAAATAAAATGTAATAGTACATTTAAAACCACATTTTGCATGGTAAGTATGTCCTATCTACTGGTGAGTTGATTACCAGAAAACATAGCAGGTGCCAATGGGGAATGGAAATATAGTTATTGACCTACTGTGTCAGTGACAAGAGATTAGTCTTTTTTTCCAGGAGGTTGTAATTAGCCTTGCAGAAAATATTCATTCCATACCAAATTAGACTACACATTGTATTTCTGTCACTGAATGTTTTCCTTGATGGTTGTCTGAGTAAAACAAATTGGATGTAGGTTGAAGGTATATCATTCAGGCACCTTCTTTCAAAAGTAATTAGGGTCTTACTCACTTGAAACCAGATAACTACATTTAATGTAATCTTAAAAGGGCCCCTAAGGATTGTTTTCCATTGGTAAATGAATGAGAAGTGGAACAAATTGACTTTCATGATCACTAAAGTTTAGAAGAACTAGGAAAAGAAAATAATGCTGAATCGAAAATTTAGTCTCATAAGACTAATAAAGGTAAAATACTTTTTTTCATTTATTCTCATGTAACCCCCAAGGGATTTTTGTCCAGTGAAAGTGGCACATGGAAGGATGTTCCACAAAGACTCATTCAGTGATCAGCTCAGCATGGTTCCACACTAGACCTCCAACCAAATGAGAGCTAGACACTCATCCCCTTGGCTTCAATTCATTTAGGAAAAAAAAGTGTATCTTTGGATAGCTCACTGTACTCCATGCTAGCACACCAGGATGATAAGACTTCATTCCTGACTCAATATAGGTGGAGACCCATCACTGTCTGACCTAAACCAGGCCACCTGTAATTAGAAAATAAATTCACTACCAGACCAAGAACTAGGTTAGTAGATACACAAAGATTTTAGGAGTAACATCATAAAATTAGAACAGAGGAGATCTTGAAGGGAAAAAAAGGGTTTGGTAATTATTAATGGGCAGAAATGCTAATGATTTTAAAAATTCAGCAATTTTCAGAAGAAATCTTTCCCCAATTTCAAGTATTTCTAGAAAATGAATCTAGATGCAGTTTTGAATAGGTTTGTATACCAGAAAACATAATTATATTTGATTTTTCTTATTTTTCTATGTCCAGTGTAAGAAAAAAATTGTACTAAATCACTGCAGGTACTGTCTAATTAAGTCATATTCAACAATATATTTTAGTCTTCGAATGTACCCTACTAAAAGAAATACAATTTTTGAATCAAATAAAAGCTATTTTAAATTTCACTCTGCCAATTTCTAAAATGTATTCAGAAATTTATATGAAAATTATTTCAATGGCCACCGTGCTTAAATCTCTTATTTTAAAATATACATTTTCTTATTAAATCTATTTATTTGAATTTTAATTAACATTTGAATATGTTAATTTGTAAAGATACTTAAATATGCCAATGCTCCTATTTCCTTCCTCTGGGTGGGTATTTGAAACACATTTCTGTAAATTTAAAGGACCCTTTAAACTTTGAAAACATAGCTATTATTTTGTACTTTCAAAACTTGGTGTTGCCTATGACCCTTTTTAACTGAATGTCTTCTAAGCAGTAAGCCTGCCACACTTCACCCATGTAATGGACACCCTGTGGATAAAATCATGATGCTTCATCTTCCTGACAGCATTCTCTTCTCTCCTGAGGGAACTTCTAATGGGATGACTCCGGTGTCTTGAATGTTTCTTTCAATTTCCTTCATATGATACACAGCCTATTCTTATTATGCTGTTTTTTGTTTTTTTTTTTTTTTTGTAAAAATTCTGATCTAGAATTTGGCCTACTGTAGTGTATTGCTTATAGGACTCTCTTTTCAGCAACTTTGAACAGATTATTGAGGTTTAATTGACATACAATTAACCACACATGTTGAAGGATACAATTTGATAAGTTCTGAGTATGTAAATAAACATATATTGGTCAAATTCTAAAAAGATATGTTGAAATATTTGTTTCTTCAGGATGTGAACTTATTTGGAAATAGGGTAACTGCAGATGTAATTAGTTAATATGAGGTCGTATTGGAATTCCAATATGACTAGTGTTTTTTTTTTTTTTTTTATGTTAGTCACCCTACAGTACACCATTAGTTTTTGATGTACTGTTCCATGATTCATTGTGTATAACACCCAGTGCTCCATGCAATACCTGCCCTCCTTAATACCCATCACCGGGCTAACCCATCCCCCACCCCCCTCCCTTCTGAAACCCTCAGATTGTTTCCCGGAATTCATAGTCTCTCATGGTTCCTCTCCCCTCTGATGCCCCCCCCCTTCATTTTCCCCTTCCTTTAAGAAGTGGGAACTTTGGAAAAAGACACAGATGCAGGGAAGATGGCCATATGAAGATGGAGGCAGAGACTGCAGGGATGTTGCCCCAAAGCCAGAAACACCCAGGACTATTACAGACTGGAAGAAGCAAGGAAGGATCCTCCCGTAGAGACCTCAGAGGAAGCATGACCCTGGAACACATTGAGTTTGAACTCCTAGTCTCCAGAACTGACGTCATAAAATTCTGATACTTCAAGCCAACCAGTTTGTGGTAATTTATTATAGTTGCCCTAGGAAACTAATAAAATTTGCAATCAGGAAACTGACAACAAAAATAGCAAACAAATGCATCACCTCAAAGAGTTACATGATCCCCTTGCCATTGACATTTCCCTAACACTCACCCCATCCCCATGAAACCACTGAACATTTTTCTGTCATCCTAGATTGCATTTTCTACAATTTTACATATATTTTACATAAATTTATAAGAATTCTAGAATTATATGAAATATAGACATATGGCATGCACTGGATTCTTTCAGCGTAATTATTCTGAGACTCATTCATGGTGTT
Organism: Ursus arctos; assembly: GCF_023065955.2. NCBI lineage: Eukaryota > Metazoa > Chordata > Mammalia > Carnivora > Ursidae > Ursus > Ursus arctos. The sequence continues at coordinate 1,214,465 of NW_026623057.1, forward strand.
GTTCATTCACGTGCACATTCACTTGTTGCGCCTTTGTGTTAACAAACAGTATTCCATTACATGACTTTACCACCATCAGTTCATTCACTCACCTGCTGACATACATTTAGATGGTTTACAAAATCCTGGCTATCCGAAATACACCAGCTATATACATCATCCGAGTGTACAAATATCTGTATGGAGTTACACTTTCACTTCCCTTGGGTAGAGAGACCCCTAACTGTGGAATCACTGGGTCACAAAGCAGGTAAATGTTTACATTGTAAAGCAACTACCAAACTGTCTTCCCAAATGTATGAGAATTCCAGTTCCTCCACACCCTTGTCAACACTCGGTATGTGTATTAATTGTTCTTGGTTATTTTCTGTATATTATGACGTTCTGACCTCTCTTGGGAGCCTTCAGACCCGGGAAGAGACTGCCCTTCCCGGAGCTAGAGGATATCTGAAGATAATGACAACCTTCCCACAAGCACGTTTTCATGTACACACCAAGCAGTGCACTGTCCGTGCCCCAACTATGTCTTACCCAGCTCTCCCTCCCACGCCCGTACGGTCGTGTCCCCTTGCTGGGGAGCACATGTGCCAGGACCGCAGCGGTGCCGGAAACCGTGGAGAGTACCGAACCCCGTGGACATGACGCCCTTTCCTATGCCTAAGCCCCTCTGACAAAGCTTAATGCCTACAGGAGGCACTGGAAGAGACACAGCAGTACCCAGTAATAAAATAGCATCATTATAGCAATATACGTTCAAAAAAGCTCATGAACGAACGTGGTCCCCCTCTCCCCAAATCCCTTATTACAACACATTCACCCTTGTCTCTGTGACGTGCTACGAAACATCCACAGCAGGACAGGAAGTGGGACGAACGAGACGGGCGCGCCCTGTGAAGCAGCTTCGGCAACCGGCTATTTACGCTCCGACCGGAAGGAGGCGGAGCCACAGCTGCTCCCTGATGCAGGTGCAAGTGCGGAGCTGAAGATGCGGAGTCCGGTGCTTTCTCTGCCCTGAATGGGTTTCAGGCAACTAGAGACCACCTCTGTGGCCCCAGACGCACCAGAGTAATTCGAACCAGCTGAGCCTAAAGTGTTGACTCCTTCTTGCCTTGCCTTTCCTGGGGGAATTCCAAGGCGGCTCTGGCACAACTGCCTTCCTGGTTGGATTTACACTCTATTATTAAAGAAAGTCTTTCGTATTGATTTGTTTTTTCAAAAGTCTTCCCTAATTCATCTGTCTGTTCTGCCTCATCATTCCTTTTTGATAGGCATCGAGCATTCTTGCATCTGCAAGGATGAAAATACGGTAGCTATTTATGAGACCGCCATGAAATTGGAAAGGTTGAAAATCAGTTTTTGATACAGATTTCCATAAATAATTTTATTATTATATTCCTAATCTCTAACTGCTGAATGCTAGATGAATCTCTTACTTTGTTTTCTTGAAACAGAACATAATTTAAACTATTTTCGGGTTTTTTTGGTTTTGGGGGTTTTTTGTTTTTGTTTTTTGTTTTTTTTTGTAGCTGGTCTGTGATGTCTTTTAGCTTGAACGAAGTTTTGTTTAGAGAAAACATTTCTTCCTTTATCTGTATAGTCACACAGATTATAGTTTTAAGGGTGGGGGAGGGGCATAGGAAGAAGGAGACCGAGAATCTCAAGCGGACTCCATGCTGAGCACAGACCTGTCACAGAGCTTGATCTCACAAGCTTCAGGTCATGACCTGAGCCCAGATTAAGAGTAGGACGCTTAACTGACCGAGCCACACAGATGCCCCTCTTAGTAGATCTTATTAGGAGTGTATCAAATCTATTAGTCTATAATTTATAGAGAAATCAACTTTTGGCTGTTTAATACTTTTATTGACTATTTAGTGTTCCATAGATTTTAAATTTTAATTTCTGCTCTTTATGTTTTTCTTCCATTTTCTTAGAATTGATATTATCTAACTCCTTTAGAATAATCATTTTTAGCCTTTCTTTTTTTGTATATATACATTTAATGTAATACCTTCTGTCTAAACAATTTTGCCTGCCTCTGCAGGCAATACTAGATTTTTAAAAAATTGTAATTCAGTTCAAAATATTGTCTGTGGATTATTTAGTAATATATAGCTTTACTGTATAACGCTTGATCTGTGGATTATTTAGTAATATATAGCTTTATTTTCAAATATAAGGACATATTCTAGTCATGTTTTATGACTGAATTCCAGTTTAACTACATTGTGATCAAAGGACTTTCTGAATTATCTAGTACTTTAACATTTGTTGAGATTTTCTTTTTACTCCAGTCTATATAAAATTTTTTTATAATACTCTTTGATAAATGTTCATGTGAATGTCAAGAGAATCTGTGCTTTCACCTATTTTGTTCTGCAGCACTTCATATATATCAATTAGGTAAATATCTTAATAACTTCTATAGATCTTCTATGTGCTTATTGAATTTTTTTCCTGCTTGGACTTAGTTATGAGAAATGTGTGTTAAAATCTTCTTCATTGTGGATTTTTGCACTCCACCTTTTACTTTTGCCACTTTGTTCTGTATATATTTGGAACTTAAATTGTTGGATGCACACAATTTTAGAATTATTAAATCTTCTTGGTAGATTGACCTTTTTCATTATGAAATGTTTTCTATTTATTTTTTTGCTCTCTCTTTATTTCTAGTGATACTTCTTGCCTTAAAATATTCCCTATTTGACATTGGCATAACTACATAAGACTTCTTTTGGATACTGCTGAAATAACATGTTTTTCCATTCTTTAGTTTTTTTAGCACTTTTACTCTTTTCTGTATTTATTTCTAGGAGTATTTTCCTTCTTCTTGAAGACTTCCTTTTAGTATCTATCTACTACTAGTGAATTCTCTTCACTATAATTTTGTGGACATGTCTTTATTTCACCTTTACTTTGAAGGATATTCTCAGTGGGCATAGAATTATATATTTTAAATTATTTTGTTTAAAATGATAATTGCCATTTTTTAAAAAAATTTCTGTTAAGAATTCCACTGTCAGTCTTATTTTTAGTCTTTTGGTTTGCAGTTAAGAAATACACCCTTCCTATAACACTAACTTGACTACTAAGATAAGGAAAAACTTTAAAGCAGGAAAAGTTCATAGTGAGGAAAAAAAACAACTATAAGGGGAAGAAACACCATAGAAAATAATTTATTAGACAATTAAGTGACACTTACTTTTGACCAAAGTTTGTAGACTGGCTGGAATTTGATTATTAGCGGTCAGATGAAAACAAGAAATGCTCCACTCTTTGTCAGAATACCTTCTAGAATGTCCTTTAGTAGAACCTGGATGTTACATGAAACTAATTGCCACAAATGAGGTTATAGTTTTAGTAAAATCCAGCATGGATGTAAATTTTGACTCATACTCCAAACCTAAAATGAAAGTAGAACTATGTTAATAACAGTCATATTTGATGAAAATAATTAATTCACTTATTCATTGATCAATATCATATACCAATGAGGTGACAAAAGTTAATTTTCTTTCATTATAATTCACTTGATATATTTTGTTAAAGATATTTATAATATCAGTCAATAAAAATAAATACTGACTTTCAGTGAAGACACGATGCAGACATGGGTATTACATGAGAACATAAACCCTATGAGACTGTGAACTTTGTGTATCTTGTTCTCTGTGGTATCTCTTGCACTGAGATTAAGGTTTATTTCATAGTGCTCAAAAATATGTGTTGAGGGTGCAGGAATGCATTACACAGGTGATGGGGATTAAGACATGCCCTGGGGATAAGCACCAGGTGTTGTATGTAAGTGTTGACTCACTAAATTGTACACCTGAAACTAATATTACACCGTATGTTAACTGGAATTTCAATAAAAATTTAAAAAATATATATGTGTTGAACAAATGGATCAGTTTTTCTCTAAAAGTTGACTTAAAAACATCTTAAGGGTGATGATAATAAGCAGTATAATCTAGTTGGAGAGGCATCTAACAGAAGTCTGTAAACATCAATCTCTTATTCACTCTAAACACATAGTCCAGATAGTATTTACAAATGAGGCAAATCTTGAATGTCCCCTGAGATTGGCTCCATCACTATTTTTAGGGGATACTGAAGTTACCACGTAGTGTGATCTGAGATGTCTTCAGGCCTAGTTTGCTCTAAAAATTATTAACACCTTTCAATGGTATAAACCACCTCTTGAAACTTTGAACTCTTCATCGTTTGCAGCACTTCTGGCGAGGCTACCAAGCTCTGTATATATTCAGTATGTTTTGATGGTAACAATAGTTTGAAAAGAAAAATATGGAAAATAACTACATATATTTGGGTGAGAAAGATAACTCCAAGTTTAGACATATGAGACAGGCCTACGTTTCTCACCAATAGCATTTCATGATTGTCTACAGTTCCTGCCTGGCTTGAAGATCTTTAATGTAAAATACTTATTTGGTTAGATAGTGGTGAGGCTCTTGCCTCCAGACTTATTTAGCAACTACCATAACTTTTACTCTCTTAGCATATTATTAGATTCTATGAGTGGTATAAAAAGTGCATAACACAGTCTGTTTTTATGACCATCACAATTTTGTTTTCTGCAAGGAAAAAATAGAGATATCTGCATTTGCTTGAACATGTATTAGAAATTCTGAAACCTCATATTAGAAGTCTGAAACTTCATAGTGGGATTATATATTTGAGGTCTAAATCTTGACTTAACTTTCCTAAAGATATCCATGGTTGGCAAAGCTGGGAAGTTGTGTTATGTAAAACCTTCCTGGTCTACTACTTCTGGGTTAAATTGAGAGTGTTATCACCCATCCTTGGAAAGAGAAAAGTTTCCCCCCCCCCCTCCGGAAAAACCGGATTACTTTAACCTTTACAAATGTAAAATAATGCCACCTAAAGGAGCTCCACTGATACAAAACAGAATTAGCATGCAGAATCTACTTTCATGTGAAAAACAGAGCAAAGAAACTATAGTCTGCGTCCTTCACCACTACTTCCCTGGAATAATGGAAAGATCACAGCCTTTTGAATGAGATAAATCTGGATTTGAGTCATGTTTGTGAATTAGCACAGGTTTCTTAGTTTCTCACCTACAAAATGGCCTTAATAATGTCGCCACAGAGCATTCTTGTGAAGATTAAATAAGAGAATGCATGTGAAAGCTCTCAGCAATTAGATTTTCAGTAAAAATGAAGTCTAGTCTTCTGTTGTTCTTATAGTTGTTTCCACAGAGTTTAACAGAAATTGTCTTTCATTTCATACATTAGCTTTGTCTTTCTATTGGGTTAACATATAATTGAGGAAATGGCCAAGAGTTACGTGGAAAAAAATCACTAATCATCAGGGAAATGCAAATCAAAACCACAATGAGATATTACTTCACATCTGTTAGAATGGCTGTCATCAAAAAGAAAAGAGGTAACAAGTGTTGGTGAGGATGTGGAGGAAAGGGAAGCCCCCCATACACTGTTGGCAGGAATGTAAATCGGTTCAAACACTATGGGAAACAGTTTAGAGTTTCCTCAAAAAACTAGAAATAGAACTACCATATGATCCAGCAATTCCACTTCTGGCATGCAGCCAAAGGAAATGAAATCTCTATCTTAAAGAGATATTTGCACTCCTGTGTTCATAGCATCCTTATTTACAATAACCAAGATATAGAAACAGCCTAGAGCAATGAGAGATGAATGGATAGAAAAATAGCAAATATACATATATATTTATATATTCCATATATATTCCATATAAATAGATGAATGGATAGAAAAATAGCAAATATACATATATATGGAATATATATATATACACATATATATGGAATATATATATATTCCATATAAATTGATCAATGTGGAATATTATGCAAACATAAAAAGGAAAGAAATCTGGCCATGTATGACAACCTATATGGACTTTGAGGACATTATGCTAAGTAAAATAAATCAGACAGGGAAAAACAAATACTCATATGTGTAATCTGAAAAAGCCAAATTCAGAATCAGAGAATAGAATGGTGGTTGCCACAGGATGGGAAATGGGAAGAGTTGGTCAAGGAGTACAGACTTCTAGTTATAAGATTAATAAATTCTGGGCATCTAATGATGATTACAGTTAGCAATACTGTGTTATACACTTCAAAGTTGCTAAGAGAGTAGATCTTAAGTGTTCTCACCACAAAAACAAAATGGTAATTATGTGAGATAATGGAGGTGTTAACTAACTTTATTATAGTAGTCATTTCACAAAATATGTGTTCAAATAATCACCTTGTACATCTTAACCTTATACAATGTTATATGTCAATTATATCTCAATACAGTTGGAAAAAATACAATAATAAGGTCTTAGTCTTCTCCTTAGTACCAGTTTTCAGTCAGTTATAACACTGTGGTCTGGAAATACTACTTACCAGTTTGAGAAATAGACTGGTTCTCTCATTGTTTCATTTATGCCTATCTGCCTATCTATCTATAATCTATCTATCTATCCATCCATCCCAGATCTTCTATACCTGATATGGATACAAGTGAACTTCAATATTTCTGTACTTATTGTTAAATTTGGTATTTTATTCCTTAAATACTTGAACAAAATTATAGTAAGTGCTATATAAATAGTAGATGCCATTATTATAGCTCACTCAGTAAATACTTCATTTTACAATAATTCATTCAAAAAATTATAGGAGAAAAGATATAAATTTCTTCTGAAAACATGGTTAAAATCAAAATTCAAGTTCTAAGCTGATAAAATTCTTAGTAGTAACAATAAAGCTGACAATACTTACTCAACCAGAAAAGTAGTTGACTTATCCCAATCTTACTCAAAGATTTCTGTTAGGTGACTTTAAATATCTCTTCTCACATACAAAAATGTGTACCTCATTTAATTGAGATAAAGATGCTTTCAATTTCCATTTATAAAATAATGGCCCTAAAGACTTTAAAACAAATAGTTAACACCAGTATGATTTATGGTGGGGATTTCAACAAAACTCCATCACAGATAAAGGTCAAAGCGATAAACTTATATTCCTAATGACAGAGAGTTCCAGAAACAGAGGTAAATCGAAGGTCTGTATACATAATCATGGAATGATAATGTACTAGAGAACACCTGCATTATAACTCTGGCAGAAACCCTGCATCCTAAATGGCTAAGCAGGGAGCAGAGAATGAAAAGATGTTGATCACAACATAGTTACCAACACTACCTTCACTGCCCCCCCCCCACCAAAAAAAGGAGTAATCCAGATTTATCAGGCAGTCATGGACATTTTTTTAAAAGGAAGTTTTTTTTGTTTTTTGTTTTTAATTTATTTATATTGCATTTTCTTTTAATTTCTGGAAGGATGAATGCACTTACAATAAGTTTTAGCAAACGTATATGATATTTGTAATTCTGTCTTCTTTGTGTAGACCACTCATTATACACATTGGCATTGCCCAGGTGTGTCTTCTTCCCTTGACTACTTGTTTTTCCCATTCTGTGGATTTAACTATCACTTTAGCCATATGTGTGTGTGTGTGTGTGTGTGTGTGTGTGTGTGTGTGTCTATACATACAGATATAGAATATATCAGAATCCAGTGTCTCTGTAAGGTATCATTCACAATGTTGGATATAATCCCATATTATTAGCTATACAAAGAAACCTTAAAATGTAACTAATACTCAGAATAAAAGGCAATCAATGAACAACTCTATAAATATACTAAAACCCACTAAATTATAGACTTTAAATTTTAAATTCTATCATATGAGTAATTTCTCAAACTATTTCAGCAATAACAAGCAATCACTGGGGTTTCTGAGATGATCCATATGTAATTAGCAGACAAGATTTTAAAAGCATTTATAATAACTAGGCTCAGTATGTAAATTAAAATACACACATAATGATTAAACACATAAATCTTAGCAGATAAACTGAAATGTTCATTGAAGAACCAAATGGAAATTCTAGAAAAAAGTATAGATACATAGATCTTATGTATATGTATACTCCATGTACTTATATCTACATTTATAACTATCTATAGTAAAGTTTTCAACCATAATCATTCTCTACTTGAGACTTCTGTAATAGATACAAGGGTCCAATGGCCATCTTCACTTTGTCTCATATGCACCTTGAAGTCAACACATTTAAAACTGAGCTTAACATCTTGTCTAAAACTCCACCTTCTGTATACCTCCACAGAAACAACAGATTCCACCCATCCCATCCAGTATGGAAACTGAGATTTACCTTTGAACTCACATTTTTCTTCTCCACTCACATCTAAACAATCACCCAGTGAACACAGATTTTACTTTCTTAGTTTCCCTTTTCTTTCTTCTGCATCACTACTAGATCTATCATGGGTAATTGGGGGGAAAATCTCCTTTGTTCTCTTCTGCCTCTGGTCTTATTTCTTTAAATCCATTCTCTAAACAAAGCATAGTTACAAACTGAAATATAACTAGGGGCGCCTCGGTGGCGCAGTCGTTAAGCGTCTGCCTTCGGCTCAGGGCGTGATCCCAGAGTTATGGGATCGAGCCCCACGTCAGGCTCCTCCGCTATGAGCCTGCTTCTTCCTCTCCCACTCCCCCTGCTTGTGTTCCCTCTCTCGCTGGCTGTCACTATCTCTGTCGAATAAATAAATAAAATATTAAAAAAAAAAGAAAAGAAAAGAAATATAACTATACTACGGTTATGATCAGGTATTTTCAATGACTCTACATATCCTTTGAATTAACTCCAATCTTCCTATATTATGTGCAAAAGAGAAGATACTTCCACATCCCCTTCTTCAACTGGAAGAAAAAGATGGGAAAGGGAAATTTTAACTTTAAATCAACTAGGAATCTTGACTATTTTATGGGACTGGGCATTTTAATAATTGACTGAAGGAACTGACTGGAAAAATCATGAGGGAAACCCCATCTGAGTTTCAGCTGGAGAAAAGAGAAATGATTAGCCTCATCAAATGAATATAAAGAATAATAAGAGGAGGATCAGGGTCATGTATACTTTCATTCCAAGGAGGATGGATTTGATACACTAGTTACATGTGCAATTTTTTATACTCGATACAAGCTCTGTACTTCATGTTCATTTAAAAAAAGAGAAAGAAAAGCTTTATCCTTAGTTTAGAATGCCCTATCTCCTCCTTCTGCCTTACTTGAATAATTACTCTTCATTCTTTAAAACACAACTGGTGATTTTACTTAGCAATTCCTGATTATTCAAATCTTAGTTTGTATTCTGCATCCTTGTTCCCATCATACCCCTTGATCTACACATGCCATCATCCTTACAGTATTGGATTTTGACCATGTGTTTTGGTTCTGACTATTCCATGAATTCTTTAAAGCCAGAGAATATGGCCCATTCATCTTTGTGTTTTCAAAACTGCAAACTGGACCTGAAATATTAGGTTATCGATAAATAAATGAAATGATGTTGCAGAGAAGGAGAGACAAATGGAACTATCAACAACAATAGAGAAGTAAGTATGATTATTTTTGAGAGGGGATGAAAAACTCCATCTGGGGAAGTTCATACTGGAATGGCAAAAGATCGTTTTTAAAAATAGAGCTTCCTACAGACCTAATAAGCACTAGTTGAAGTTAAAACAGCACAAAAAGCTAGTTAGCACAATATCATTGGGATGCTTTGAAATTGCACTCTCTTTAGATACAGGAATCTGAACTGGAAATTCTGGGAGTTACAAAAAATAGAAGGTATGGTCCCTTCACTCCTTAACATCTCTGTAACCATGCACCACCTTTGGGGAATAATCATCTTCTGAGAAGATCCATCTGATGACTGAGATACAGAGAATACAAGTGATTCTCTCAATTGCTTAATAATGAAACTAAGACAAAACAAAAAACCTATCTTCTCTAAGGAAAATAACCCAATGCTTTGTGTGAGAGAAAATAGAACTAAGGAATGATTTAGCTATAGAAAACACAAGTATGATGATTATTTCAGTTCCTCTCAGAAGAAAGGAATGTCTTATGATACCACATACAGAAAACCCAAAAAACTACCAAAAATCTATTGGACTAATAAAGGAATTCAGTAAGATCACAGGATATAAAAATAAATATACAAAAATCCATTACATTTCTATACACAATAAAGCAGCAGAAAGAGAGATTGAGAAAATAATCCCATTTACAATTGCACCAAAAATAATAAAATATCTAGAACTAGGGACCCCTGGGTGGCTCAGTCAGTTAAGCGTCTGTCTTTGGCTCAGGTCATGATCCCAGGGTCCTGGGATGGAGGCCCACATCGGGCTTCTTGCTCAGTGAGGAGCCTGCTTCTCCCTCTACTTCTGCTCCTTCCCCTTGTTTGTGCTCTCTCTCTGGCAAATAAATAAGTAAATCTTTAAAAAATATATCTAGGAATAAACTTAACCAAAGTGATGAAAGTCTATACTTTGAAAACTAGAAAACATTGATAAAAGATATCAAAGACAACACAAACGGAAAGATATTCCATGTTCATGAATTGGAAGGACAAATATTGTTTAAATGTCCATACTACCCAAAGAAATCTACACATTAAATGCAAACCCTATAAAAATACCAACAGCATTTTTTACAGAAGTAGAACAAACCAACCTAAAATTTGTATGGAACCACAAAAGACCCTGAATAGCCAAAGCAATCATGAAAAAGAAAAACAAAGAGGAAGTTCACAATCCCAGATTTCAAGTTATACTACAAAATTGTAGTAGTCAAAACAGTATGGTATCAGCATAAAAATAAACACATAGATCAATGGAACAGAATAGAGAGCCCAGAAATAAACCTGCAATTATATGGTCAATTAATCTTTGACAAAGGAGGCAAGAATATGCAAAGGGTAAAAGAGAGTCTCTTCAACAAATGATGTTGGGAAATCTCTATGCAAAAGAATGAAACTGGACCACTTTTTTACTTGGTACACAAAAATAAACTCAAAATGGGTTAAAGACCTAAATGTGAAACCTGAAACATAAAAATTCTAGAAGAAAGCACAAGCAGTGATTCCTCTAACACTGGCCATAGCAACATTTTCTAGATATTTCTCCTAAGGCAAGGGAAATAAAAGCAAAAATAAACTATTGGAACTACATCAAAATGAAATGCAAAGGAAATGACCAACAAAACTAAAAGACAATCTAATGACTGGGAGAAGGTATTTACAAATGACATAATCAACAAAGGGCTAGTATCCAAAATATATAAAGAACTGATACAACTCAACACCAAAAAAACAAATAATCCAATTAAAAATGGGCAGAAGACATGGGAGGTTACTCAAAAAATTAAAAATAGAACTACCATATGATGCAGTAATACAAAACCACCAATTCAGCTAGATATATGTACCCCTATGTTTATTGCAGCATTATTTACAATAGCCAAATATCCTAAAGTGTCCAACACTAGATGAATAGATAAAGAAGTGGGATATATATACAATGGAATATTACTCAGCCATAGAAAAGAATGAAATCTTGCCATTTGCAACATGAATGGATCTAGAGAGTATAATGCTAAGTGCAATAAGTCAGACAGAGAAAGACAAATACCATATGATTTCACCCATATGTGGAATTTAAGAAACAAAACAAAGGAAAAAAGTAACTAACCAAAAACAGACTCTTAACTACAGGGAACAAACTGATGGTTATCAGAAGGGAGTTGGGTGGGGGGATGGGTGAAATAGGTGACAAGGATTAAGAGTACATTTATCACAATGAGCACTGAGTAATGTATGGAATTGTTGAATCACTATATTGTACACCTGAAACTAATATAACACTGTATGTTAACTATATTGAATTAAAATAGAATAAAATAAAAACTCACTTTCATATTAAAAGAAAGGGGATTTCTTAACATGGGTTTTAACTATTTTTTTTACTTTATTTTTATTTTTTTAAAAGATTTTATTTATTTGAGAGAGAGTGAGAGAGAGAGAAAGAGAGAACATGAGCAGCGGGAGTGGGAGAGGGTGAAGCAGACTCCCTGATGAGCAGAGAGACTGATGCAGGGCTCGATCCTGGGACTCCAGGATCATGACCTGAGCTTAAAGCAGATGCTTAACCAACTGAGCCACCCAGGTGCCCCTTAACTATTTCTTTTGAAAAAACTCTACAAAAAAAACCCTATTACCTTTTCACCTAATATAAAAAAGTGAAAAATTACCATATAAATAAAATTAGGTGCATATGTTTCTATTTTCTTTTGAAAATATATCCCAGGGTAGAAAATGTTGCTTTAATAATGTTATGACTATCTATCATCTATCTATCTATCATCTTTGTGTATGTATGCACACACATTATATATCAAGGATTATCCCTTTTTTAAAAATTTTCTTATGCTACCCTTTAGTTACTTATTTTGAACATTAAGATACTAAATTTTTAAGAACTTCTTTTAATGAAAAGTTTCAAGTTTATTAATTTAGTTTTTCTAATAAAAATGAAGAAAACAAGGCATTTTACAGAACTGACTATAATCACTGTTATATAGCCAATGGAAGGGAAAGGGGATAAAAAAAATATCTTATGGAGTTAACAATGGTTAATTAGTATTTCATGTTGAAGTAAAGGCATTCAATTTAAAATAATATTAAATGGCTCAAGTGGCATAAAAATGCTCCCAAGTTTGAGTAACAAAATCTAACAGATTGATTAGAGTTGGTTTGGGTCTTCAGAGTTCAACTCTAGAGGCCTTGTCTCTGCCACCTTACTTTTACAATGACATTTTCAGTGCACAGTGATTACTCATTGGGTTTTCCTTTCCCTCTGAATGGTTTATGGCAACAGGAGTCATCGGCCATGAAATTGCAGGAGGTCTCCGAATAAATACTATCATTGACTGAAGGGAAACAGCTGCACACATTTGTAAAGATTTCTATAACACTTAATGTAAAACAAGGCATCACACTGGACCTGGCGAGGTGGTTCTCCTCCTTCTTCTTCCCCTCCTCCTCCTTCTTCTAATGGAAATATCCTGATTTAGGCAGGCAAAGGCTGGATATGTTTTCTTAAGTGAAAAGCAATGGAGACATCCTGGAACTGCTGCAAAGATTAAGCCCCATTCATATAAACACCCATTTCCTATTCCTTAAAGTAAAAAAAAAAAAAAGCTATAAATTAACTTACTGAAGAAAACCACAGGCAAGTATATGCATATACATATATGCACATATATCTGCATATTTAATTTACCTATTGGAAATCTTTTCCCCATTTAAATTCAAACAAGTCCCTTAATGAGTCTTCATCTGTCCCTTCATTTGTTCATTTGTCATGAGTCCCCAGAAATGAAAGACTCCATTTTATGAATGAAGATAAAATGTTCCTTGAATAGTGAATCTTTCTTAATAAAAGGAGAATTCAGGTTAAAGCAAGGGGGATAATCAGTACTTGAGGGCCTTGGGTTATTTTTTCTAAAGTTTTAATTCATTTATATCTTCACTAAAAAGAAAAATGTAAATTAATCTCTGGGTTACCATTTAGCACACAAGTGAGTTCTAAGATATTATCTGAGGGAATTAAGACAGCCGAAATTATCCTGATATAAGAGAAAATCAATAGTATTCAGTAATGTGTAATTGCATTTTATTTTAGTGAATGTTAGAATAACGACATATACGTGTTAAACCACAAGCATCTTATGGGCTTTAAAATATGTGGTTAGGGGATTTTCCAGCTGCCACATATCCTGCCAGATGCTTCGGGTTTTTGGTCTATTCCACAGATTTGGAATGAAGAAACTTGCTCTGCAGAAGTGCCAGGGCCTGCATTCAGATGCTTTCCTCCAGCCACGGAGCTGCCTGCAGTTCCCGCCCTCAGGATCTCTGCCCATCAACAACTTTGCCTCGAGTTTCAATGTGCTGATCATAATAACAAGGACAAGGAGAGCTACTTTCAGTCACATGAATTTAGAGCTAAAGAGCTCTAATTTTTTTTTTTTTTTTGGCGTGGTTATTCAGATGAAATTGTATAACACGGTAATGAAACTTACAAGGTTAAAAATTAAAGGCCAAAATAACATTTAAATAGGATGTGAAACACACAGCATAATCATAAAGCGGTAGACTAGTTTCCAAAAGTCACTACAGAACACTAATCTCATAAACTTATAATGAGTACTATGTATATAAAGATATGTGTGCATAATAAAAGCTTAGATATCTTTGACGCAAACATTTGTAATATAAATAACCTTCTCAGCAAACATGTGCACAGGGATATTTTGAAACTCACAACACTTGTCAAGGGGAAATTAATTTCCACTTGAAATAAGGTAATGTGTATGTCAAAAATGCCCTTTGGAAGTTTAATCACAAAACAAAAGATCATGCCTAAGGAGTAAATTTACATACAAAAAAACGATCTATCACATGGCCTAAATGTTGCTTTATTGCAACCCAGTTTAGTAAGTAATCTAGCTGTGTGATCTTGGGTGAGTCAGTTTCAGTGTGCGCATATAAATACCTGACTTGTGAGGGTACAGTGAGGCATGTATTCAACAATCATAAAAATAACAAAGCAAGCCCATGATACCTTATTTTAAAAATTGTAAGATATCTTTATATCCATACACCTATATGTATAGACAGGAGTTATTTACATAACTAATGATGGCTATACTTTCCTATTTCCATCTTAAACACAAGTATACATGTACTTATAAAAAATCTAATTTTTAGATTTGATAATAGTTTATAATATTATGAAATATTCTTCATATCAAAGGAAAAAAAGTCCTATAGGATCATCTCTTCCAAGAGTAATAACAAGAGGCAGATTTGTTCAAAATTTTAAAATGACTGTTGAAAAATGTTGAAAAGCTATCAGAGAATATTTTTTAATGATTTTTTATTATATTATGTTAGTCACCATACAGTACATCCCCGGTTTCCGATGTAAGGCTCAATGATTCATTAGTTGTGTATAACACTCAGTGCACCATGCAATACGTGCCCTCCTTATTACCCATCACCGGTCTATCCCATTCCCCCACGCCCCCTCCCCTCTGAGGCCCTCAGTTTCTTTCTCGTAGTCCATAGTCTCTCATGTTTCATTCCCCCTTCTGGTTACCCCCCCTTTCTTTATCCCTTTCTTCTCCTACCGATCTTCCAAGTTTTTATGTTCCATAGATGAGAGAAATCATATGATACTTGTCTTTCTCTGCTTGACTTATTTCACTTAGCATTATGTCCTCCAGTGCCGTCCATGTTGTAGCAAATGTTGAGAACTCGTTCTTTCTGATAGCTGAGTAATATTCCATTGTATATATGGACCACAACTTCTTAATCCAGTCATCTGTTGAAGGGCATCTCGGCTCCTTCCACGATTTAGCTATTGTGGACATTGCTGCTATGAACATTGGGGTGCATATGGCCCTTCTCTTCACCACGTCTGTATCTTTGGGGTAAAACACCCAGTAGTGCAATGGCTGGATCATAGGGAAGCTCAATTTTTAACATTTTAAGGGACCTCCACACTGTTTTCCAGAGTGGCTGTACCAACTTGCATTCCCACCAACAGTGTGGGAGGGATCCCCTTTCTCCACATCCTCTCCAACAATTGTTGTTTCTTGCCTTGTCTATTTTTGCCATTCTAACTGGCGTAAGGTGGTATCTCAGTGAGGTTTTGATTTGAATTTCCTTGATGGCTAATGATTTTGAACATTTTTTCATGTGTCTGTTAACCATTTGTATGTCTTCATTGAAAAAGTGTCTGTTCATATCTTCTGCCCATTTTTTGATTTATTTGTTTCTCGTGTATTGAGTTTGAGAAGTTCTTTGTAGACCTTGGATACCAGTCCTTTATCTGTAGTGTCATTTGCAAATATCTTCTCCCATTCCGTGGGCTGCCTCTTAGTTTTTCTGACTGTTTCCTTGGCTGTGCAGAAACTTTTAATCTTTTTTTTTTTTTAAAGATTTTATTTATTTATTCGACAGAGATAGAGACAGCCAGCGAGAGAGGGAACACAAGCAGGGGGAGTGGGAGAGGAAGAAGCAGGCTCATAGCAGAGAGGCTGATGTGGGGCTCGATCCCATAACGCCGGGATCACGCCCTGAGCTGAAGGCAGACGCTTAACCGCTGTGCCACCCAGGCGCCCCAGAAACTTTTAATCTTGATGAAGTCCCATGAATTCATTTTATCTTTTGTTTCTCTTGCCTTTGGGGATATATCATGAAAAAGGTTGCTTTGGCCGATGTCGTAGTGGTTGCTGCCTATGTTCTCCTCTAGAATTTTGATGGATTCCTGTCTCACATCGAGGTCTTTCATCCATTTGGAGTTTATTTTTGTGTATGGTGTGAGAGAGTGTAGCTGTCCAATTTTCTTTTGCATGTAGCTGTCCAATTTTCCCAGCACCATTTATTGAAGAGACTGTCTTTTTCCCACCGGATGTTTTTTCCTGCTTTATCAAATGTTAGTTGCCCAAAGAGCCGAGGGTCCATTTCTGGGCTCTCTATTCTGTTCCATTGGTCTATGTGTCTGTTTTTGTGCCAGTACCATGCTATCTTTGTGATCACAGCTTTGTAGTACAGCTCGAAATCTGGCATTGTGATGCCCCCAGCTTTGTTTTTCCTTTTCAACAGTTCCTTGGAGATTCGGGGCCTTTTCTGGTTCCATACAAATTTAAGGACTATTTGTTCCAGTTCTTTGAAAAATGTCATCGGTATTTTGATCAGGATAGCATTGAAAGAGTAGATTGCTCTGGGTAGCATGGACATTTTAACTATGTTAATTCTTCCGATCCATGAGCACGGAATATCTTTCCATCTTTTTATGTCTTCCTCAATGTCTTTCAAGAGGGATTTATAGTTTCTAGAATATAGGTCCTTTACGTCTCTGGTTAAGTTAATTCCAAGGTAACGTATGGTTTTTGGTGCTATTGTAAATGAGATGGATTCCCTAATTTCTCTTTCTTCGGTCTCGCTATTCGTGTACAGAAATGCAACTGATTTCTGAGCATTGATTTTGTATCCCGCCACGTTTCTGAATTACTCTATAACTTCTAATGGTTTGGGAGCGGCTTCTTTGGGGTTTTCCACATAGAGTAACATGTCATCTGTGAAGAGAGACATTTTGACTTCTTCTTTGCCGATTTGAATACCTTTGATCCCTTTTTGTCGTCTGATTGCTGTTGCAAGGACTTCTAGTACTATGTTGAATAATAGTGGCGAGAGTGGGCATCCTTGTCGAGTTCCTGATCTTAAAGGGAAGGCTTTCAGCTTTTCCCCATTGAGAATAATATTTGCAGTAGGCTTTTCATAGATGGCTTTTATGAGATTGAGAAATGTACCCTCTATTCCTACACTCTGAAGGGTTTTAATCAGGAAAGGATGCTGTATTTTGTCAAATGCTTTTTCGGCATCGATTGAGAGGATCATATGGTTCCTGAGTCTTTTCTTGTTGATATGATGTATCACGCTGATGGATTTGCGAATATTGAACAACGCTTGCATCCCAGGTATGAATCCCACTTGATCGGGATGGATAATCCTTTTAATGAACTGTTGGATTCTATTAGCAAGTATCTTGTTGAGGATTTTGGCGTCCATATTCATTAGGGAAATCGGTCTGTAATTCTCCTTTTTGAGGGGGTCTTTGCCTGGTTTGGGGATCAAGGTAATATTGGCCTCATAGAATGAGTTTGGTAGCTCTCCTTCTGTTTCTATTTTTTGAAATAGCTTTAGGAGAATAGGTATTATTTCTTCTTTGAAAGTTTGGTAGAATTCCCCAGGAAAACCGTCCGGGCCTGGAGTTCTGTTATTTGGAAGGTTGTTTATCACTGACTCAATTTCTTCATCATTAATTGGCCTGTTTAAGAAATCAATTTCTTCCTGTTTCAATCTTGGTAGTTTATAGGTTTCCAGGAAGGATTCCATCTCTTCCGGATTGCTTAGTTTATTGGCATATAGCTGTTGATAAAAATTTCTAATAATCCTTCCAATTTCAATGGTGTTCGTCGTGACCTCTCCTTTTTCATTCATAATTTTAATAATCTGGGTCCTTTCTCTTTTCTTTTGGATAAGTCTTGCCAGTGGTCTGTCAATTTTATTGATTCTCTCTAGAACCAGCTTCTAGTCCTGTTGATCTGCTCTACTGTACTTCTGGTTTCTGCTTGATTGATTTCAGCTCTAAGTTTGGTCAACTGCTTCCTCGTGCGTGGATTAGGCCTGTCCCTCTGTTGCTGTTCCAGCTTCTTGAGGTGAGAATATAAAAACTGCATTTTAGATTTTTCTATTCTTTTGAGTGAGGCTTGGATGGCTATGTATTTCCCCATTAGGACTGCCTTTGCAGTATCCCATAGGTTTTGGACTGTTGTATATTCATTCTCATTGGTCTCCATAAATTGTTTGATTTTTGATTTCCTGGTTTATCGAGTCATTCCTGAGCAGGATGGTTCTTAGTCTCCAAGTGTTTGAGTTTCTCCCAAATTTTTCCTTGTGGTTGAGTTCCAATTTCAGAGCGTTGTGGTCTGAGAATATGCACGGGATAATTTCAATCTTTTGGTATCGGTTGAGGCCTGTTTTGTGTCCCAGAACATGGTCTATTCTTGAGAATGTTCCATGGGCATCAGAATAGAATGAGTATTCTTTGATTCTGGGGTGTAGTGTTCTCTATATATCTAAGAGGTCCAACTCGTCGAGTATGGCATTCAAAGCCTTTGATTCTTTGCTTAGTTTTTGCCAGGGTGTTCTGTCTATTTCTGATAGTGGAGTGTTGAGGTCCCCTACTATTAATGTATTTTTATTTATATGTCTCTTTATTCTGGTTAAGAGTTGCTTCTGTATCTTGCTGCTCCCCTCTCGGGGGCATATATATTTATAATTGTCATATCCACTTGTTGAATACTTCCTTTAAGAATAATATAGTGATTTATAGTTTCTAGAATATAGGTCCTTTACGTCTCTGGTTAAGTTAATTCTAAGGTAACGTATGGTTTTTGGTGCTATTGTAAATGGGATGGATTCCCTAATTTCTCTTTCTTCGGTCTCGCTATTCGTGTACAGAAATGCAACTGATTTCTGAGCATTGATTTTTTATCCTGCCACGTTACTGAGTTGCTCTATAACTTCTAATAGGTTGGGAGTGGCTTCATTTGGGTTTTCCATATAGAGTATCATGTCATCTGCGAAGAGAGACATTTTGACTTCTTCTTTGCCGATTTGAATACCTTTCATCCCTTTTTGTCGTCTGATTGCTGTTGCAAGGACTTCTAGTACTATGTTGAATAATAGTGGCGAGAGTGGGCATCCTTGTCGTGTTCCTGATCTTAAGGGAAAGGCTTCCAGCTTTTCCCCATTGAGAATAATATTTGCAGTAGGCTTTTCATAGATGGCTTTTATGAGATTGAGAAATGTACCTTCTATTCCTACACTCTGAAGGGTTTTAATCAGGAAAGGATGCTGTATTTTGTCAAATGCTTTTTCGGCATCGATTGAGAGGATCATATGGTTCCTGAGTCTTTTCTTGTTGATATGATGTATCACGCTGATTGATTTGCAAATATTGAACAACGCTTGCATCCCAGGTATGAATCCCACTTGATCGGGATGGATAATCCTCTTAATGAGCTGTTGGATTCTATTAGCAAGTATCTTGTTGAGGATTTTGCCGTCCATATTCATTAGGGAAATCGGTCTGTAATTCTCCTTTTTGAGGGGGTCTTTGCCTGGTTTGGGGATCAAGGTAATATTGGCCTCATAGAATGAGTTTGGTAGCTCTCCTTCTGTTTCTATTTTTTGAAATAGCTTTAGGAGAATAGGTATTATTTCTTCTTTGAAAGTTTGGTAGAATTCCCCAGGAAAACCGTCCGGGCCTGGAGTTCTGTTATTTGGAAGGTTGTTTATCACTGACTCAATTTCTTCATCATTAATTGGCCTGTTTAAGAAATCAATTTCTTCCTGTTTCAATCTTGGTAGTTTATAGATTTCCAGGTAGGATTCCATCTCTTCCAGATTGCTTAGTTTATTGGCATATAGCTGTTGATAAAAATTTCTAATAATCCTTCCAATTTCAATGGTGTTCGTCGTGACCTCTCCTTTTTCATTCATAATTTTAATAATCTGGGTCCTTTCTCTTTTCTTTTGGATAAATCTTGCCAGTGGTCTGTCAATTTTATTGATTCTCTCTAGAACCAGCTTCTAGTCCTGTTGATCTGCTCTACTGTACTTCTGGTTTCTGCTTGATTGATTTCAGCTCTAAGTTTGGTCAACTGCTTCCTCGTGTGTGGATTAGGCCTGTCCCTCTGTTGCTGTTCCAGCTTCTTGAGGTGAGAATATAAAAACTGCATTTTAGATTTTTCTATTCTTTTGAGTGAGGCTTGGATGGCTATGTATTTCCTCCTTAGGACTGCCTTTGCAGTATCCCATAGGTTTTGGACTGTTGTATTTTCATTCTCATTGTTCTCCATAAATTGTTTAATTTGATTTTTGATTTCCTGGTTTATCGAATCATTCCTGAGCAGGATGGTTCTTAGTCTCCAAGTGTTTGAGTTTCTTCCAAATTTTTCCTTGTGGTTGAGTTCCAATTTCAAAGCGTTGTGGTCTGAGAATATGCACGGGATAATTTCAATCTTTTGGTATCAGCTGAGACCTGTTTTGTGTCCCAGAACATGGTCTATTCTTGAGAATTTTCCACGGGCATTAGAATAGAATGAGTATTCTTTGGTTCTGGGGTGTAGTGTTCTCTATATATCTATGGGGTCCAACTCGTCGAGTATGGCATTCAAAGCCTTTGATTCTTTGCTTAGTTTTTTCCAGGGTGTTCTGTCTATTTCTGAGAGTGGAGTGTTGAGGTCCCCTACTATTAATGTATTTTATTTATATGTCTCTTTATTCTGGTTAAGAGTTGGCTTGTGTATCTTGCTGCTCCCCTGTTGGGGGCATATATATTTATAATTGTCATATCCACTTGTTGAATACTTCCTTTAAGAATAATATAGTGCCCTTCTGCGTCTCTAACTATAGTCTGTAGTTTAAAATCCAATTTATCTGATATGAGAATTGCTACCCCAGCTTTCTTTTGAGGTCCATTTGCGTGAAAGATGGTACTCCATCCCCTTACTCTCAGTCTGAATGCATCTTTGGGTTCGAAATGAGTCTCTTGTAGACAGCAAATGGATGGGTCATTTCTTTTTATCCAATCTGCAACCCTGTGGTGTTGTAAGGGAGAATTTAAGCCATTAATATTAAGACTGAGTACTGAGAGATATGCTTTTAATGATGCCATGTTGCCAGTAAAGTCTTTGTTTGTATTGGCTGTGACTTTCTGTTCTGTATCACTCTTGGGGCCTTTTTACTTTTATAGAACCCCCCGTAATATCTCCTGTAGGGCTGGTTTTGTGGTTACGAAATTGGTTAGTGACTGTCGATTCTGAAATGTCTTTATTTCTCCATCAATTCTGAATGACAGCCTTGCTGGATAAAGGATACTTGGCTGCATGTTTTTCTCTGAAAGAGCTTTAAAAATGCTCCCCCAACCCTTTCTCTCATTCCAGGTCTGTGTAGACAGGTCTGACGTAATTCTGATGCCTTTGCCTTGGTACGTGAGAAATTTCTTTGCCTTGGCCGCTTTCAATACTGTATCCTTGGATCTAATATTTGCGAAATGCACTATGACGTGACGTGGCATAGGTTTGTCGTGGTTGAGCTTGGGAGGGGTCCTCTATGCCTCTTGGACACGAATGTTAGTTTCCCTTGCTAGATTAGGGAAGTTTTCAGCTACGATTTGTTCAAATATCTCTTCTAGACCTCTGTTTTTCTCCACCCCCTCGGGGATGCCGATGATTCTAACATTGGATCGTTTCATTGAGTCAGAAATCTCTCGTAGCCAACAATCGTGGGCTTAGATTTTTTTAAAAGCATATTCTATTTTCATTTTTTCCTCTATTAACCCATCCTCCAATTCACTAACCCGTTCCTCTGCTTCGGTGACCCTGGCCATCAGAGCCTCTAGTTTTGCCTGCATTTGTCTCATAGAATTTTTAATTTCTGTCAAATTCGCTCTCATTTCTGACTTTAGGGATTCTATATTCTCAGAAACCTTTTCGTTAATACTTTTTCAATTCTGCTCATCAATTTGACCATCGTTACTCTGAATTCCATTTCTGATAATTTGGTTACATCCATATCCATTATTTCTGTGGCAAAGGCCACAGACTCACTGTCTTTTCTTTGCTGGGGGGGGCTTCTCCTTCTTGTCATTCCGATGAGGAGAGGTTGCGGGGTTGTCCAGAGCCCAAATTATTGACTGGGTCCCAGGCCGTGCCCCTTGTTTTATAGGGATCTTAGAGATGTGGGCTTCTTCTTTAAAGATTTTATTTATTTATTTATTTATCTGAGAGAGGGAGGTAGACAGCAAGAACGGGAACAGAAGCAGGGGAGTGGGAGAGGAAGAAGCAGGCTCCCAGCGGAGGAGCCCGATGAGGGACTCCTTTCCAGAACGCTGGGATCACGCCCTAAGCCGGAGACAGGCACTCAATGACTGCGCCACCCAGGCGCCCGGGTTGTGGACTTCTTGATTTTTTAGCCTGCCTTCTGTGTTCTGGGGGAGGGGCCTGCCGCACCGATACTCAGGCAACCCTGTTTGGGTAGAGTCTCCGTGTCCCCCGCGAGGGGGGATGGGGATGGGCATGCTGTGAGCCGGTATTTCCAGGCTTTTGTTCTCTGGCGGCTTTCCCTGGCGGTCGGCTATGCCTCTTCTGAGAGTCAGAGCAACAGAGGCTGCATTGTCACAGAACAGAGGGATTGCGGCCCGTTCTCCACTGATGTTCTGGCCACTTTAACTCTGTTACTGTTGGTGCTGCTCAACCCTGCAGCGACCCGGGATGTGCGCACCAACCCGGCGTCCCTGCCCTCACTTCCAGGGCCGGCGCGTCTCTGTCCTTTGTGTTTCTAATGCCGCCAGCCACCGCTGCCCCGCGCGCTCCTGGGTCTCCTGGTCTCAGTCTATGCCTGGTGAGCACACCGCGATTCCGGAGTTCCGTGAGAAGCCTGGTGACGCGCGCACCCGGTTCAGGGTCTCAGTCTGCTGTTTCGCGGGTGCCGACCGCGAGTCCGCCCGCTCCCCCGTGCAGGTGGCCCGCCAGCCGCCAGCCGTCCCGCGCGTGCTCCGGGAGCTCCCGGTCTCAGTCTGGATCCCGTGAGCACACCGGGATTCCGGTGTTCCAGGAGATGCCTTGTGGCGCGCGTTCACGGCTCACCGGTCTCAGTCTGCTCTCTTGCGGTTGCGGTCCCTGAGTCTGCCCGCTCCCCCGTGCAGGTGGCTGCTGCTTCCCGGCGCCCATACGCGGCGGCTCCCTCCCCCTTCCGTTTATCTTCCGATATCTGCGCGGTTTTACGGCACCCCTCTTGGTACCTCAATACTCAGTGCTGGAGATGTTCATTTGTAGAGATCAGATGTATCTTCCTGCATCTCAGGCTGATTCCGTGGTTATTTGGGCTGGTCTGTTACCTATCCAGCTCGACTCAGGGGACCGGCTGAAAAAGGGGTCCCCTACTCCTCCGCCATCTTAACTCCTCAGGAATTGTGAATTTTTAAATTGAGTTTGGACAAATGAGTTAGGCCAACTTTAAAATGACTGTTCTCAAATTAAGCCCATATTTAAAGTATAAGACTTGGAAATTTAAGGTCCCTCAGAAAAAAAATATTTAGCACATTGGCTCCATTTGACTATTTTATGAAGATTTTTTAATCTTAGAACTAGGGTTGTCTTTTTTAAATTAATTCCGTTAAATGTGTATGAAATCATAATGGTAAAAACATACAGAGACAGCTCAGGGATTTTTCTTATTCCTTAGTGGGTCATGGTGCTGTATAAAAAGAGGAGCAATGTGGCACAGATTATTTTACAGTAAATGTTCACTCCCTGGCAGGATTTCTGGATTTCTGGGATGGCAATATGAAGAGTTTTCTTCCAGAATTGTGAATGTAAGGGAACCCTCTGTCACGGGCATGTGATCCAGAAAATTGTCTGAATACTTGCAACAATGATACCGAAGTCTCAGAAAATATTTAGTGAACTCTCAGTGTATCAGCTGTATTGGTCATTGTGACCTCTCAAGGCTGACCTGATTGATTTTTCTGAAATACAAGTAAACATCAGCATTGTCTCCTTTCTCCAAAAATGTGAATACAAATTCATGGTATGCACAAGAAACAAGTATTTAGAGGTCCCGAGTGTGTTTGTAGTGAGCATGAGCTCTGCAAAGTTAACATACAAAATGGAAGGCCAATAGCATATGGTGGTGCAAACCAAACTGAAAGATTACAGTCATTTAATGGGAAACATTCAATGCTTCTGGATGCACACTGATTATCAAATTCACCTGTTAGAAGAGTTTTATTATTTATTATCTAAAAACCAAGCTATGCATTACCAGTAGATAGCCCTGGAGACTGCAATCACTATGGAAGGATATTTGATAATATTTAAGTTTGCTGAATTGGGTGTGCATTGAAAGGTAACAGCACTGCATGAAAAATTCCAGCTTTTTGTTTTTTTTAAGCTTGAGTTCATGCATGATTGCATACCAACTGGAAACATTATGCAGAACTAGTACTGCAAATACAGCCTAGGGCCTGCATATGGTCTTTTGACATGCTACCTTCTGTTATTCTGCTGAATTCATGACTCTGGAAGGCCCTAGATGCACTTTTAAGGAATTAGTGATCATAATGAAAATCACAGCCCTTATTCTCTGCTGCATGGGTTGAAATAAGCATGTATGGCCAAATGTAACAGGGCTGGGAGGAAAAATAATGCTTTGCCCTCAGGAATTTGACCCTATTTGAATTTTACTCATGCTTTAGAGGTCTATGGACTTTCCTACTGTTGAAAGAGTACAAATTCTAAATGATGGCTTCAGATAGAAAAACAGAAAAGCAGGCACTGCTTGGGTCAGCATTTTGAATGAACACTTGTTCTCTTCTTTGATTATTGAGAAGCTCAGCATCTTCTAAGTTCACAGGCAGAAGCTGTCATAATAATACATGAAGTGACTATAACCAATTAACCAGCACACAGTATGTATGTTTCCTATCAGGGTTTCATGCTTTACTAGCTATCCGTTTTCCTCTCCAATTTAAAAATCTATTTATGATTATAAGTAATCCTAAATCATGTGATCTTGTGATTATTTTTCTTCTAGAGATCTATACAAATCTTAATGAACTAAATATATGGCCTAAATACACACACACACACACACACACACACACACACACACACAGAGTCTCCTGGAAGAATAAAATATTTATATCTTCTCTGATATCCCTTATGTAAGCAAAAGTAATTTAAGGAAACAGACAAGAAAATCTATTAAAAAATAATCTTGGAGATGTTATAAGAATATCTTCCAAATACAAGGGCATCTAGCTAAATTAAAGAAGTACAATGAGCAAAAACATTACCTTCCAGACTCTGAGAAGAATTTCTCTAAGAATTACAATGTCCTGAGAGCCTAAAGAAAAATCTCTAATTAGACGAGCGAGGTCTAGGGGGTATTTGAATGTCCTGGGAGAAGTGGAGAACATCCCTTTTGAAAACTCAGCTCCTCAAGGGTTTATTTCTGGGCCGTCTATTCTGTTCTATTAATCTATATGTCTTTTTTTGTATCAGTACCATACTGTTTTGATTACTACAACTTTGTAGTAGATCTTGAAATCTGGGATTGTGATGCCTCTAGGTTGTCATTCTTTTTCAAGATCTCTTTAGTTATTCTGGATCTTTTGTGGTTCCATACAAATTATAGGATTATTTGTTCTAGTGAGAAATACTGTTGCTATTTTGATGGGGATTGCATTAAATATGTAGATTGCTTTGGGTAGTATGGACATTTTAACAATATTTATTCTTCCAGTCCATGAGAATGGAGTATCTTTCCATTTGTGTTGTCTGTGACTTTTTTCATCAAAATTGTATGATTTTCAGCCAGGTCTTTCACTTTGTTTACATTTATTCCTAGGTATTTTATTATTTTTGGTGCACGTGTAAATGGGATTTTTGTCTTCATTTCTCTTTCTGCTACTTCATTATCAGTATAGAAAAATGCCACAGATTTCTGTACTTTTTTTTTTTTTTGTATCCTGCAACCTTTCTGAATCTGTTTATCAGTATTAGTAGTATTTTGGTAGCATCTTAGGTTTTCTATACATAATATCATGCCATCTACAAATAGTGAAAGTTTTACTTCTTCCTTACCAATCTGGAAGTTTTTTTATTTCTTGTCTGATTGTTGTGGCTAAGACTTCCAATACTAGAATGAATAAAAATGGTGAGAGTGGACATTCTCATCTTGTTCCTGAACTAGGGGGAAAGCTCTCACCATTTTTCACCATTGAGTATGATATTAGCAGTGGGGTTTTCATGTATAGCCTTTATTATGTTGAAATATATTTCCACTAAACTTAGTTTGTTTGAGGATTTTTATCATGAAGGGGGCTTTTTTTTCATTCAGTATTTCTCTATTCTGTTCAAGAATATTTCCAGCACTCAATTCTCTTTATATTTCATGTTCTTAAAAAATTTTGAGAAGGCATCATTAAAAATTGTCATCTTTCACATTCATAATTTTTAATCTGATGTCAAACGTTGATTAAACAAGGATATATTAATATTTAGATCACTTACTTCTATTTAAAAAGCAGATGTGACTTAATTTGGTTAATATGTAAGTAATAAAAGTGATAAATCTTACCATTTTTAGATGACAACATTCTTTCATTTGAAATATTTTACTAAAAAAATAACTTAACAGATAAATTTATATTTCTTATAATCTGTGAATTTGGAGCCAATTATAAACCTGTTTCCTTATTTTCCCAGGGTAGAAATGCCCAAAACAAACAAAAATACAGAGCTAGACCAGTATTTGAATCTTAGTATAATAATGTTGAGTATCTATGAAATCATATAATTTCAATAGAAATTAATTCATGAAAAAGTACTGTTTCAAATTAAAATATGTGGTTTTATTATTCATATTACTATTATTACTTTGTAATAATGTTCCGTGCAGCGCTGTGAGTTGGCAACAGAAGGGAATCACATGAACGTCCTGCATCTGTGAAGGGCTCAATGGCTGCGGTAACTGATGGGCCTTCTGGAATGTTGTGCAGCACAAGGAGGCGCCTGCTCCAGACCCTGGAGGGGCCCCAGGGATGTGTTCCTTCACAACCAAAGGGCAGAGCAATAGGCATAGTACCATAAGCCCCATACCCCTTTGGGGAAAAGTCTCCCAGCTCACCAGGATTTCGAGCAATGGATGAGAGGTGGTTTAAGGTCGCTTTTCTGATATTCATACAGATATGTGGATAGGGACTGTGCATCGGGCCAAGGCCGTTGGCAGGGCCCTGAGGGCAGTTTTGGGGAGGAGATGGGGATCCAGGTTCACATGGGAGCAGGAGTCTAGGAGGGAGCCCCGAGGAGCCCAGAGGCTGGTTTCTGGGATCTGGGTCCCTTTGTGCCACATCGGTGCCCTGGGTGCTGGGTCCCTGTGACACCTGCGCTCACCCTGAGACAGCGCTGGACTTTGTTGGCAGTAGGGAACTCCTTCCTGTCCTTCAAGGAGGTGGGGCAGGGGATCCCATCGTTCAGCTCCTGCCCTGTCTCCCATGTGGAGCTCTGTAAAGACAGTGCCTGGCAGCCAGGCGGGAGGCTCAGAGGTCTGTCTGGCTGCCTTTGCTGATCCTCAGACCCAGGGGACACCCTTGAAGACAAACCACAGGCCAGGATGCACGCAGCTCCACCATGGAGAGAAAAGTGACCCAGCTCGAGGGCCTTGGATTCACTCTGGCCCTGGTGAGAGGCACCTCAGGAATCCTCTTTCCACCCTGCCCACCGTGGCATCGGTGTGAACATGAAGGCATCCCCAGGGTATCCACTGCCCTGCAACCTCCTCCAGCCCAGGGCGGGACCTCCCCCACATACCCCTCTTTCCCTGAAACTGGGGGAATGGGGCTGCCCAGGGATGGCTCGGAGAGGTGGCCTGGCCTGGCCTAGGTCTCTCGGTATTACCTTCCGGCCCCTCCTGGCAAAGGCCCTGCGGCGTCGGGGGCGCGGGTTGAGCCAGTGTCTGCAGCATGTGAAAAGTCCCTCACCCTGGGGTTTCTGGAAGCCAGAGCCCCGGACAATGGGCACGCAGCAAGAGAACATCTTTCACTATCGACTGTCTCCAGCCAAGTGAGCCTGATACGGGACTGCACTATGATGTGGTTGCCTGGTGACTGGGGTTCCAAGTTCTGTTGGGGTCAGTTATCAGGGAAGTGACTTCACTTCCTGGGATCCCCTCCCTGAGTCCACACCTGGACTAGCACCTACACAAACAGTGCTCTGGGCTGCCAACTGCTCATCCCCTTTCTGCATGCCATGCCACATGCGTACCCAGTGACACCAACACAACCCTCTCCACAAGCCCCACGGAAGGTCTGGGTGCAGCCAGGGCCCCAGCTTAGAAACACCCCGGGCTCTGACGCAAGTCTCCATCTTCCCTGTTTTGGATCCCAGAGAAGCCGTTGTGCCTGTCAGGGATGGTCTGTGTCTTGCCTGTGCGATAGGGATTATTCCAGCATGTACTTCTTGCAGAAGTCCACAGGCATAGGTGGGATACCATCTAAGAAATTGTGGGAGTGGTGTCGTACGTAGGGAATAACTGCCACCACATTTTCTTCCTTTCTCACCTTCTCTGAGTCTGTAGCTCTTCCGATCCCACCCACAGTCCCTATTGTGTTGTGTGTGTAACTGTGCACATGTGTGTGCCCCAATACTCCTATTGTGCAGGCCCAGAAGATGACAGTCCCACCTAGGGTTTATGGGAAATAGCTTTCCCAGGTCTTAGGCTTTCTGATTTCCAAGGCCAATCCTGCAGAAGGCATTGGAACCTTGGCTTAGAGGGGCTGAGCCCACCCTTACCCCTAGACGCTGCCAGTTGTGTGTCACGAGCCATCCCTCCTTTCCTCTGGGTGTCATGCGGGCAGGGGTGCCGTCAGTGGGTTGCCCTGACCTGGGCTCCTCCTCAGACAGGTACGTGCTGGGAAGCCTCCTGCCTGGGATGTCGATGTTTCTTCTCACCCCCATACCACCTCCAGGTCTACAGCCAGTTCCAAAACACAACCTCTTCCCGAGCTCCCAGTGAGTAGCTAGGTTCAGCCAGCGCCCCAACGTTGAGGACACTCGGAGAGCTGGGTTCAGGCCTGGTTCTGCCTTCTTACCAGTCTGTGATTCTGGGCAAGGCACGGACCCTGCTGGGGTCTTCCCCTCATTGCAGAGGCTGCCTGTTACGTAACTGATTTTATTTCATTTGAAAGATTTTCTATGTTGGTTTGAGAGACAGAATGTGGGGGGTGGGGAGGATAGAGGGAGAGGGGAGACAGAATCTCAAGCCGACTCTGTGCTGAGTGTGATGCCCAATGCTGGTCTTGATCCCAAGACCCTGAATTCGTGACCTGAGTCCAGATCACAAGTAGGAGGCTTAAGCAACTGAGCCACCCAGGCACCCTGGCAAAAGAACACTGTCGATATATTTCCAGGCAATGCAGGGAAGTGACTAGTGCAAGAGGGAAGACAAACATGGAGGACTCTGTATTTCCCTAACTTACTGCCTAAAGAGATTTCATTTCTAGTCTACGGGTCAGGGATGAAGAATACAGGTGAAGCTCAGCCATTTCCATGAGTTGGAGACAGAAAGATGGAAGTTTGGAGAAGTCAATATAGCTGTGGTTTACAGTACAGAATACTGAGGAGAGCTGCACAGAGAAAGAGGACCTCAGAAAGCCATCTAGGATCACTTTTGAGTTTTCATGGAATTCCTCAGTAGGGCACGTGTGTGAGGAACCTATGTGGTGTGGGGAAAATCATAGCCCAGGGGAAGCAGAGAAGAAAATGTCACTAGCCTTCACACACAATCAGGAAAAGTCTGTGCTACCAGCAGCAGGCAGAGTGGAAAACCTCGTAATTCGTGGGACATTGCAAAGAGAGCTCAGAATACCAACAGAACAATAGCAAAATACATTGAAGACTACTGTGATACCACCTAACAAACCTTTGGAAAGCTAGTCTGGAAGGATAAAATCGTCTTCCAGGAACCTACCTCACCATCAGAACAATCCTCAAGAGTATGTGTAGAAATATAAGCCATAGTTAATATCTAACAATTAAAATTCACAATACCTGTCTTCCAACAAAAGATTACCAGGATGCAAAGAAGGAGAAGAGTTCACCTCGTACTGAGGAGAAAGATTAAACAATAGAAACCTACCCAGAAATGAAAAAGACGATGGAAGTATTGCACATGGACAAACAACTGTTAGAAAGACATTTTATATACGTAAGAATGTACACAAAGGATGAAGTGAAACAGATATAGGAAATATGAAAACAAGGAAAACCCAACTTCTGGAGCTGAACAGTGGCACGTCTAAGATGAAAAATGTAGTAGATGGGCTTTCTTTCCCGTTAGACACTAAATAGCAAAAAGAGAGCGAGAGACAGAGAGAGAGAGAGAACTTGAATGTATGATCATAGCAGTTGTCCAGAATAAAGCAGAGAAAAGGAAGGGTGCAAACCACGCCCTGCACACAAACACTAGAGTATGTGTGAGCTTTGTAGCAATTTCAAGTGGCCTGGTAGATACGAAATTGGCTGAGGTAGAGAAAAAAGCTGTTTGAAGAAGTAATTCTGATTGTTATCTGAATTGTATGAACCCTCTACACCCATATTTTTAAGAATTCAGGAATCCAGGCAACAAAAACCCCAAACATAAGGATCATGAAAAAAACCTCCTTATCAACCTACATCCCAATAAAATTGCTTAAGACCAATGATAAAGAAAAAATCTAAAAAGCAGATGGAGATGAGTCCATTGCATTACCTGTCACGTCCCTAATTCTGTAGATGGTCTCTGTTTCTTTCTGGTCTGTGTTACTCTTGGAGTCTGTCTTCAATTACAGGATCCCCCTTCCTATTCTTGCAGGGTGGTTTAGCGGCCAAATCCTTTGAGTTTCTTTCTGTCCTGGAAGCTCTTTATCTCTGCTCCTATTCGGAATGACTCCTTGCTGGGTAAAGCGTTCTTGGCTCCATGTTTTTCTCACTTAGTACCATGACTCAATCACACCAGCCCTTTCTGGTGTGCCAGGACTCTGTGGATAGGTATGTGGCTAGTCTAACGTGCTTACCCCTGTCGGTGAAGATCCTCTTGTCTCAAACTGCTTTCAGGATTTTTTCTTTCTGTCTGAAATTGCAAACGTCACTAGTATATGTTAGGGTATTCCTCTATTCTTATGGATTTGGGGAAGAGTCCTCTCTACCTCTTGGACTTGAATGCCTGTTTCCCTCCCAGATTAGGGAAGTTCTCAGCTACGATCTACACAGATAGATCTTCTGTCCCTCTGTGTCTTCTCCCTCAGGGCCAGAAGTAATTCCAATATTGTTTCCTTTTGTGGCATCACTGATTTTTCGACTCCTCCACCCATGGTCCATTCGTTGGCTTTCTCTCTTTTCCTCAGCTTCCTTCCTTTCCATCAGCTTGTCTTTGGTGTCACTGACTCTGTCTTCTCCTCACTGACCCTAGCCGTTAGAGCATGCACATCCAATGTAGACTGCATCTCAGTTAGAGCCTTTGGAATTTGGGCCTGATTCGATTTCATTTCTGCACTATGAGAGTCTCTCGTGTCATTTATACTTTTTTCAAGCCCAGCTAGCAACTTTGTAATTGTCATCCTGAGTTCCAGCTGTGACTTCTTACTTAAAACCCTATGCATTAGATCAGTGGCAGAGAGTGTTACCTCTGGCTCTTTTTTTTTTTTTTTTTGCTGTGAATCCCTCCCTCTAGTCACTTTTCCCAGAGAAGAATGGATGGGGGAGAGAGAGATTAGGATCTCACGGGGTGGACAAAACAGGGTGAGCCACATGGTCCCAAGTATCTTTTGGTCTGTGTGTTGGAAGCCACTAAATCCCAAAATTGTAAAGAAAGCCAAACTCATATTATACAGAAATCAAATTGAATGTAGCAACAGGAATCCAAAAATGAAGAATATATGTATAAAATGTCAATGTAAAAAATGAAAGTTAAGAAAAGATTGAAAACTGAAGTGTTGCTAAAATAAAAAAGGTAGTTGGAAAGGGAAAAAAGAAAAAAAAACGAAATGGAAAATTTTGAATGGAGAGAGAAATGAATCATGAGAAAAAGCCTCGAGCTCTAGGTGCTATTTTCCCCTAGCGCTGGAGTTTGGCCGTCCTCTTTGGTTTGTAAACTTGCTGTTCACTTGTTCTTTCACCTCATTTTCGGGGGGCAGGGGCCCAGTGCGCTGATTCTCAGGTGGTTTTGCCTGGACGGGGATGCACTGCCCCCGTCAGGGGGCCCGGTGGGGCTCAGGGTCAGCTGGTTGTTCTGTGTGCCTTGTGTGCCCAGAGGGCTTTCCTCACCTCTTGAGAGGGTGAGAATAAAAACGGCTGCCCGCATCTGTAGGCGTGGAGGTGTGATGCTGTTGTGCGCCAAGTTCTGTAGACTTCTGCGGTGCTCCCCACACCAAAGCTCCTTGGGGAAGGCGGAGGGTCACAGCATTCCTGTCCTTTGCAGGGCTCCCAGATGGAGAGCTTCTGATCAAGTGGACTCCCCGTCAAGTGACTTCGTGCGAGGAGAGGGATCTCTCCCTTCTCCTCACTTGTGTCTGCAGCCGGAAGCGTAGGCACTGCTGTCACAACAACTGAACTGGAGGGTTATTAAGAATTGGGGCTGGCAGGGGCAGGGGGTCACTGCTGGAGGAGCCTGAGTGGTGTGGAGGGGCTATTCCCAGTGCCAAAGCCGCCGGTTGAGGC
Organism: Ursus arctos; assembly: GCF_023065955.2. Taxonomy (NCBI): domain Eukaryota; kingdom Metazoa; phylum Chordata; class Mammalia; order Carnivora; family Ursidae; genus Ursus; species Ursus arctos. Next base: position 1,247,317 of record NW_026623057.1, read on the forward strand.
TCTGTCCATCCTGCAGCTTCCATGAGCACCCAGTGTGCTTTGGAAATGAGGAGGTTGTGGAATATAGGTGAGGTTCAGTGGGGTGGAATCCGCAGCCCACGACCAGGAAGGAATTCTCGAGACGTCTTTGGTGCAAAATTGGTGGTTTATGACAGGACAGGTGGCAGAAAGAGCTGCTGCCCTGGCTTGTGAGGGCTGGCTGATGATAGACTATGGGGTTGGGGGAAGGTAAGGAAAAAGGGAGGTTGAGATAATACTTGCATATGTTAAAGAAGACTCACAAGGTACAGAGGCCCTGCCATTGTCTAGGGAAGGTGGTTTTGCCCTCTAGCAAGGCATGAACATTAAGACGGTTGGGAACTTCCTGGAGGCTGCAGATTATAAGGACATTTCGTTGTATCTGCTTTCCCTTCAGGAAGCTAAGTTATTGATAGAAATGCTTGGTTCTTGTAAACTGCTAAGACATTGGGAAACTGAGGGAGACTTAAGTCTTGCAGGATTGTGGTGTCTATAGGTTAACTCTTTCTTTGTCCTTTAGGGCAGCCAGGAGTGCCTGAGGAATGTCACGTACACCCCATGGTGGGGGGTGGGTGTGGGGTGTCAGTTCCGGCTTTGTCCTCAGCTAGCCTTCTCTTCCCTCCTCAGTAAAGGTCCCTCCTGTTCACAGAGGTTCAAGCAGTTCTTGCTGTTGCCACCTAGTGGACATATGGATGAACACATTCAGGTCATGTCTGTGACTCACTGACCTGAGCTGCCATGAGAGGTTGGTTCCTTCCTGGGAGGAGAGGGCCCAAAAAGGATGGACCCAGAGCAAGCAGACAAGTGTGGCCCGGCCGACGCCCCTCTGCTGGCCTGGAAGCAGGACCTGGTTGCTCTACTTAGAAGCTGAGTTCTAGAGCAGGAGGGGCTGGAGTGGCTGGGGTGTGTCCTGGGACGGGGTCTGGATGAGGGGTGTTCCAGGGCGGGGTGTGTGTGTGTGTGTGTGTGTGTGTGTGTGTGTGTGGTGGGGCAGGGATGCTTGTGGAGGGAGGATCCATGAGGGCGGTATGGACAGGCTCTTCCCTGCTTCACGGGTCCCGCCCAGGTAGCCTGATGGCCTCACTGCTGGCTTGTCTTCCTCATGATTTCAGGGTTCCTCTCTAGTCTCCGGGGACCCTCCTTTCCCGAGCAAGGCTCCACGGAAAGAAAGAGAGTATAGATAGAGGACCCTGCAGCCAATACTGCAACAATGGGACTAAAGTGTGTTCCAGAAATTGTGCTTTTAGGAAACAGTCCTAAAGCCAAAGAGATTTACGACACATTGTACCCTTCACTTTAAGGATGAGACTCAAAGAATTGGAGAGGTCTCAATTGTTCGGCAGGTGGTGCTGCTGAGTAAATGATGTGTAGCCCCTGAAAATGCAGAAGGGGACAGGAGAGGAGTAGCAGTGCCTGTCCACTGTGGGGACCTCAGGCCGAACAAGAGCCCAGCTGTGAAACCCTCCCTGCCCCACCCTGTCCCACACACAGGCAAACCCCCTCCCCTGCACACACTCACCCATACACTCCGAGAGAAAGGACTGGAAGAGGGACGCCATGCGTTATGGGCTATCATGGTAGAAGGTAAAAGGAATGTGTCTTCCTTTCTTCATATTTACATCACTATTTTACTAACAAAACGTAATCTGGCTAAAACCTTAGAGAACCTTTTAATTACCTGATATGTTTGTAATAAAGAGGAAGATTTAATATGCAGTCTCAATATTTTTATAATATGCACATTAGAATCATTGAAACCTGGCCTATCCTGGAAAATGAAAGATTTTGCAGGTGTCTCATGGACCCAGATATTTCTGGCTCTTGGGTCACACTTACAAAAGGGAAGCCTATCCCAGATCATGAAAACATTTCATTTTGGGGCTTCACCTGCGCAGTATTGTATCAGGAATATTCCTTTGTAGTAAAATGGTGGGTTTTTTTTTGTTTCTGTTTTTGTGTGTTTGTTTGTTAAGAGAAAGAAACCTGAAAAAAATAAATGAATCACTCATAGGTTACGTAGCTAGATAGAAAAAGGCCACACTGTCTGATCCCACACACATGAAAACCCAGAAGAAGTAACTCACAGAGGCAGAGAGGGGAGCTGTGGCTGCAGGGACTGTGCTGAGAGAATGAGCAGTATCTGACGAGTGGCACGGGAGTCTCCTGGAGGGAAATATTGTAGAAGGACAAGGTTGTGAAACACTCTGTATCGAATGACACCTGGATGTACAATTTAAAAGGATCAGAGTAAAATTCCATGAAAACTCAATTTATCTTTATTTATAGACCAGAATATATTAAACTATGAAATAGGTGCATGAACAACGCAAAAATTAGGAACACTGGAATGACAGGGGAGGGAAAGCCATCCTTTGGGGATTCAGCGAGCAGGAACTGCTGCTCCGGGGCCGAGGCCAGTTGCTCCACTGAGAGAAATGGTTGCCAGCACCCTCCGGCAACCCCGATAATTGGTGCTGTAGCCTGCTTGGACTCCGGGGCTGCCAAAGGTGCAGGTGGCTCTTGAAGCTGCTGACAGGGAGTGAGAGCTCTGTGTATATCCTCCGCTGGCTCTGACAGGGCAAGGGGCATCAGGGGCCCTTCAGGGACCTCCATAGCTAGTGCTGCAGCGTGCGCGGGCGCCCAGGCTGCCATAGACGCCAGTGGCTCTTGCAGCGCATGACCGTTCATCAGGGCTGTGAGTGTAACCTCCGTTGGCTCTGACAGGGCAGGTGGCATCAGGGGCCCTTCAGGGACCTCCATAGCTAGTGCTGCAGCGTGCGCGGGCGCCCAGGCTGCCATAGATGCCAGTGGCTCTTGCAGCTCATGACCGTTCGTCAGAGCTGTGAGTGTAACCTCCCTTGGCTCTGACAGGACAGGTGGCATCAGGGGCCCTTCAGGGACCTCCATAGCTAGTGCTGCAGTGTGCGCGGGCACCGAGGCTGCACAAGGTGCAGGGGGGTCTTCAAGCTCCCGACAGGGAGTCAGAGCTGTGAGTATATCCTGCCGTGGCTCTGAAATGGGAGGTGTCATCACGGGTTCTTCAGGGACCTCCATGGCTGGTGCTGGGGCCTGCTGAGGCTCCTGGCTTTCCAAAGGTGCAGGTGACTCTTGCACGTCCTCACGGTGGATCAGAACTCTGACCACCAGCTGCACTGGGCCCAACATGGCAGGTGACGTCCCTGCTCTTTTGAGTTGCTGAGCTCCAGCAACAGTGTTGGGATTTTCCAGCTCAGGCTCTGAAGCTGCAGCAGGCACCACAGTGGGAGCTGGGACTAGCTTTCGGCGCGGTTCTGGATCTCGCTCTGGGGCTGCTGCTGTCGCTCCAAGAAGAGAAAGTATGGTCATCATGATTGTCTTTCCATGTCCCTTCCAAATGAAGGCAACTTTGCCCACCACTCAATATTGTTTGAGTCTAAGAACCCGTCCCTGGGTGGTCTCCCCAAACTGTAGCCCATGGGGACAGTGATCTGAGACCACTCCTTGCTCCCAGCCACACTGCAGTCTGTGGAGGCTTGCTCTGTGTGGCCCACTCTCTCCCCTCCACAGCCCTCCATCAGTCACCCCCAGTCCTCCTCACCCCCAGCCTCCGGCTCAGCGGGCTCGAGGTGTCGCAGCCGAGAGAGGAGGAGCCAGGGACGTTGCTCCAGGTCTGAGCCTGACACGTTGAGCCCTACGTATGCCAGTAGTGTCTTTAGGCAGGGAAATTCTGGGAGCTGGAAGAAATCTTCAGGGTAGTGGCCCAGCCAGGTGCCCAGGATGGAGGAGATGGCCCTGGGGACAGACAGGTGGGCAGAGGAGTCAGAGGACAGGGCACCTCCCACACGGATGCCCCAGGGAACCCCTGTGGGAACCTGGGCCCCTGGGTCCCCGGCTCCCGGCTGTCAGAGCCCATTCCTACTCCATGTCCACCTTTGGGCTGACCCAAAGCCTCTGTGAGTGGGAGCCCTTGACCCCTGGTGTGACCATTTCTGTCCTCCAAGCGGAAGCTGGACGCCCTGCTCAGTCTCCCTGCCCACTTGCCGCGTGACTTCCACTGCATGTGGGCAGGGAGGGGTGGCGTGTCTGCCGTGGTCTTTGCCCTCAGGGCACACTAGTGCTCTGTGACTGTCCAACCAAGGAGGGAACAAAGGGACTCTGTCCCATCCCTGGCCTTCCCAGGACCCTCCCGAAACCTCCCACTTCCCCTCCCGTGCCTACATGCTGCCTCGTTCAGTAGGTGCCAGGAGAGGGTGTCCTTCCGTGGACGCTAATCTCCCACTGGGTGGGGGACGTCCAGTCCCCGAGCTCTCCCTGGGTCTCCTGAGTACCTGCTGAGCACCCAGTGTCGACGTTCCACCAGATGTGTGGAAGCCATGCCCTTTGTTCTGGGTCCCAGGATTGGGGTAGAGACAGGGCTGGGAGGCGGCGGGGAAGGGGAATGACTCTGTTAGGGGCTGAGGCTGCCCTCCAGCCCCCTCTGCTCTCCCACAGTGCCCACACCCCACCCAGGGCTCCTCAGGACCCCTTTCCTCTTCTGCAGAAGCAGCCCTCAGACCTGGACCCTCTCACAGGAATTGCAGATGTGTGGGATGAGGGTCCAGCAGCCCCCAGAACACAGTCCCCTCACTGCCCTCTCGAAGAAGGAAGGGCCCTCTGCATTAGCCAAAGCTCACTCACATGCCCCGCTGCTCGCGGGCTCCGCCGATCTCGTCCCAGGAAGAGAGGACGCATCCGTAGCTAGAGGAGGCCAGAGGGGTGGGGGGGCGATCAGATGAAATGCCCTGTTACCCCCTCCCTCTCATCATACCTAGGGTCACTGTCTGACTGCCGACTAGAATGGAGCGCTAACCGTAACCCTAGATCGGCCACCAAGGGGCCCCTCCCAAGGGGTCTGGCGCCGCAACGCCAGGGATTGGGGACCCCCGAGCCCCATTGCCGCACTCACACTGCCACCCCGCCACCACCTGGGCCGCTAGGGGCGCCACCGGTCATTCAGGGCGGGAGAAGGGGCAGGGCCCTCCAAGCCCCCTTCGACCTTCGAAGGCCCCTCGCCCCAAAACGCTTGGGCCCACGCTCCCGCTCGCCAGCGCCCTCACCTCGGCCCGCTCCTCCGCTCGCCATGCAGCTGGAGAAGCAGGCATGCTGGCCTCCTGGGGGCTAACCCTAACCCTAGGTAGGCCCTCGAGGGGCCTATTCAAGGGGCCTGGCGCCGCAACACCGGGGATTGGGGACCCCCGAGCCCCAGCGCCGGACTCACCCTGCTGCCCCACCGCCACTTGGGCCACTAGGGGTGCGGCCGGTCATTCAGGGCGGGAGAACGGGCAGGGTCCTCCGAGCCCCCGATTACCTTCGAAGGCCCCCTGGGCCAAAACGCTTGGGCTCACGCTCCGCCTCGACAGTGCCCTCACCTCGACCCGCCCCTCCACTCGACGCAGAGCAGGCGGATCAGGCCTGCTGGCCTCCTTGGTGCTAACCCTCACTCTAGGTCGGCCCCTGGGGGGCCCCTCCCAAGGGGCCTGGCGCCCAAATGCCTGAGATTGAAGACCCCCGAGCCCCAGCGCCGAGCTCTCCGTGCCGCCCCGCCGCCACCCGGGCCACTAGTGGTACCGCTGGTCATTCAGGGCCGGAGAACGGGCAGGGCCCTCCAAGCCTCCTGGGACCTTCGAAGGCCCCTGGAGCCAAAACGCTAGGGCCCATGCTCCCCCTCATGAGCGCAATCACCTCGGCCCCGCCCCTCCGCTCGCCGCACCGCTGGCTGCCGGCCTCCTTGGGGCTAACACTAACCCTAGGTCGGTCCCCGAGGGGCACCTCACAACTGGTCTGGCGTAGCAACACCGGGGATTGGGGACCCCAGAGCCCCAGCGCCGGAATCACGCTGCTGCCCCGCCGCCACCCTGCGCTTGGGGTGCCGCCGGTCATTCAGGGCGGGAGTACGGGCAGGGCCCTCCGAGCCCCCGAAGACCTTCGAAGGCCCCCCGCGCCAAAACGCTTGGGCCCACTCTCCCGCTCTCCAGCGCCCTCACCTTGGCCCACCCCTCCGCTCGCTTCACAGCCGGCGGATCAGGGCTGCCGGACTCATAGGGGCTAACCCTAACCCTAGGTTGGCCCCCGAGGGGCCTATCCCAAGGGGTTTCGCACCAAAACGCCAGGGATTGGGGACCCTTGAGCTCCAGCGCCGGATTCACCGTGCCGCCCCGCCGCCACCCGGGCTGCTAGGGGCGCCCCCGGTCATTCAGGGCGGGAGAACGGGCAGGGCCCTCTGAGCCCACAGCAAACTTCGAAGGCCCCCCGCGCAAAACCGCTTGGGCCCAAGCTCGCTCGCCAGCACCTTCATGTCGGCCCGCCCCCCTGCTTGCGGCACACCCGGTGGATCCGGCCTGCCGTCCTCCTGGGGCTAACCCTCACTCTAGGTCGGCCCCCGGGGGGCCCCTCCCAAGGGGTCTGGTGCCCAAACGCCGGGGATTGGGGAACCGAGACGGAGCGCCAGACTTTACCCGCAGCCCCATGGGGTCTTGGGCTGCCATGCCGGGGATCCTGGACGTCGTAGCCCCAGGGCCGGACTCACCCTGCAGCCCCCTGGCACCCGGGCTGCTAGGGGCGCCGCCGGTCATTCAGGCAGGAGAAGGGGCGGGGCCCTCTGAGCCCCCGACCTCCTTCGAAGGCCCCCCGCACCAAAACCTGTGGGCCCGCGGTCCCGCTCGCCAGCTCCGTCCCCTCGGCCCGCCCCACCGCGCACCACACAGCCAGGGGATTGGGCCTGACGGCCTCCTGGGGGCTAACGCAAACCCTAGGTGGGTCCCCAAGGGGCCCATCCCAAGGGGCTTGGCGCCCCAACGCCGGGGATTGGGAACCTCCAAAGCCCAGCGCTGGACTCACCCTGCAGCCACCCGCCACCCGGGCCGCTTGGAGTGCCGCCGGTCATTCAGGGCGGGAGAACAGGTATGGCCCTCCGAGCCCCTGGCGAGCTTCGAAGGCCCCCTGCGCCAAAACACTTGGGCCCACGCTCCCGCTCTCCAGCACCCTCCCCTCGGCCCGCCCCCCTGCTCGCCGGTCATTCAGAGTGGGAGAACGTGCTGGGCACTCCGAGCCCCTGACGACTTTCGAAGGCCCCCCGTGCCAAAACGCTTGGGCCCACGTTCCCACTCCTCAGCGCCCTCAGCTCGGCCTGCCCCTCCGTTCGCCGCACCTCCAGCAGATGGGGCTTGCGGGAGTCCTGGGGGCTAACCCTAACTCTAGGTGGGCTCCTGAGGGGCCCCACCCAAGGGGCCTGGCGCCCCAACGCCGGGGATTGGGGACCCGAGACCAAGCGCCGGACTTTACCCGCAGCCCCCCGCCACCTGGGCCGCTAGGGGGCCCGCCAGTCATTCAGGGCGTGAGAATGGGCAGGGCCCTCTGTGCCCCAGGCAACCTTCGAAGGCCCCCCCGCGCCAAAACGGTTGGGCCTACGCTCCCACTCCTCAGCGCCCTCAGCTCGGCCTACCCCTCTGCTTGCCGCACATCCAGCAGGTCGGGCTTGCCGGCCTCCCGGGGGCTAACACTAAGTCTAGGTGGGCTCCTGAGGGACCCCACACAAGGTGCCTGGCGCCGCAGCGGCGGAGGTTGGAGACCCGAGACCCAGCGCCGGACTCACCCTGCAGCCCCCCGCCACCTGGGCCTCCAGGGGGCCCACCGGTCATACGGGGCGGGAGAAGGGGCAGGGCCCTCCTAGCCCCTGAGGATCTTCGAAGTCCCCCACGCCAAAACCTGTGGGCCCACGGTCCCGCTCGCCAGCTCCGTCCCCTCGGCCCGCCCCACCGCATGCCACACAGCCAGGGGATTGGGCCTGACGGGCTCCTGGGGGCTAACCCTAACCCTCGTTGGTCCCCGAGGGGCCCCTCCCAAGGGGCCTTGCGCTGCCACGCCCGGGATCCTGGACGTCCTAGCCCCAGGGCCGGACACACCCTGAAGCCCCCGCCACCCGGGCCGCTAGGGGCGCCGCCGGTCATTCAGGCAGGAGAAGGGGCAGGGCCCTCTTAGCCCCTGAGGATCTTCGAAGGCCCCCACGCCAAAACCTGTGGGCCCACGGTCCTGCTCGCCAGCTCCGTCCACTCGGCCCGCCCCACCGCGCGCCACACAGCCAGGGGATTGGGCCTGACGGCCTCCTGGGGGCTAACGCAAACCCTAGGTGGGTCCCGGAGGGGCCCATCCCAAGGATCTTGGCACCCCAACGCTGGGGATTGGAAACCTCCAAACCCCAGCGCTGGACTCACCCTGCAGCCCCCCGCCAACCGGGCCGCTAGGGGCGCCGCCGGTCATTCAGGGGGGGAGAACGGGTAGGGCCCTCTGAGCCCCCTGGGAGCTTCGAAGGCCCCCTGCGCCAAAACACTTGGGCCCACGCTCCGCTCTCCAGCGCCCTCCCCTCGGCCCGCCCCTCGGCTCGCCACACCGCCGGTGGATCCTGCCTGCCGGCCTCCTGGGGGCTAATCCTAACCCTAGGTGGGCCCCGAGGGGCCCCTCCCAAGGGTCCTGGCACCGCAACTCCGGGCATTGGGGACCCCCGAGCCCCAGGGCAAGACTAACACTGCTGCCCCTCCACCACCTGGGCCACTAGGGGCGCTGCCGCTCATTCAGGGCTGGAGAACTGGCAGGGCCCTCTGAGCCCCCGCCGAGCTTCGATGGCCCCCCGCCCCAAAGCGCTTGGGACCATGTTCCCACTAGTCAGCGCCCTCACCTCAACCGGCCCCTCCGCTCGAAAGACAGCAGGCGGATCGGACCTGCCGGCCACCTGGGGGTAACCTTAACCCTAGGGCGGTCCCGGAGGGGCCCCTCCCAAAGGGTCTTGCGCGGCCATGCCTGGGATCCTGGACGTCCTAGCCCCAGGGCCGGACTCACCCTGCAGCCCCCTGGCACCCGGGCTGCTAGGGGCGCCGCCGGTTATTCAGGCGGGAGAAGGGGCAGGGCCCTCCGAGCCCCCGACCTCCTTAGAAGGCCCCGCGCCAAAACCTGTGGGCCCACGGTCCCGCTCGCCAGCTCCCTCCCCTCGGTCCGCCCCACAGCGAGCCACACAGCCAGGGGATTGGGCCTGAAGGCCTCCTGGGGTCTAACCCAAACCCTAGGTGGGTCCCCGAGGGGCCCATCCCAAGGGGCTTGGCGCCCCAATGCCGGGGATTTGGAACCTCCAAACCCCAGCGCTGGACTCACCCTGCAGCTCCCCGGCACCCGGGCCGCTAGGGGCGCCGCCGGTCATTCAGGGGGGGAGAACGGGTAGGGCCCTCTGAGCCCCCGGGGAGCTTCGAAGGCCCCCTGCGCCAAAACACTTGGGGCCACGCTCCGCTCTCCAGCGCCCTCCCCTCCGCCCCCCCCCCCCCCCGCTCGCCACACCGCCCGTGGATCCTGCCTGCCGGCCTCCTGGGGGCTAATCCTAACCTTTGTTCGGCCCCGAGGGGCCCCTCCCAAGGGGCCTAGCACCGCAACGCCGGGGATTGGGACCCCCGAGCCCCAGCGCTGGACTCACCCTTCGCCCCACCGCCACCCAGGCCATTATTGGCGCTGCCGATCATTCAGAGCGGGAGAACGTGCAGGGCACTCCGAGCCCCTGACGACTTTTGAAGGCCCCCCGCGCCAAAACGCTTGGGCCCACGCTCCCAGTCCTCAGCGCCCTCAGCTCGGCCTGCCCCTCTGCTCGCCGCACATCCAGCAGATCGGGCTTGCGGGACTCCTGGGGCTAACCCGAACTCTAGGTGGGTTCCTGAGGGGCCCCACCCAAGGGGCCTGGCACCCCAACGCCTGGGATTGGGGACCCGAGACCGAGCGCCGGACTTTACCCGCAGCCCCCCGCCACCTGGGCCGCAGGGGCGCCGCCGGTCATTTAGGCGGGAGAAGGGGCAGGGCCCTCCGAGCCCCCGCCGACCTTCGATGGGCCCCCCCGCCCCAAAGCGCTTGGGCCCACGTTCCCACGAGTCAGCGCCCTCACCTCAACCTGCGGCTCCGCTCAAAAAACAGCAGGCGGATCAGACCTGCCGGCCTCCTGGGGGCTAACCCTAACCCTAGGTCGGTCCCCGAGGGGCTCCTCCCAAGGGGCCTTGCCAGTCATTCAGGCAGGAGAAGGGGCAGGGCCCTCCGAGCCCCAGACCTCCTTAGAAGGCCCCACGCCAAAACCTGTGGGCCCACGGTCCCGCTCGCCAGCTCCCTCCCCTCGGTCCACCCCACCGCGAGCCACACAGCCAGGGGATTGGGCCTGAAGGCCTCCTGGGGTCTAACCCAAACCCTAGGTGGGTCCCCGAGGGGCCCATCCCAAGGTGCTTGGCGCCCCAACACCAGGGATTGGGAACCTCCAAACCCCAGCGCTGGACTCACCCTGCAGCCCCCCGCCACCCGGGCCGCTAGGGGCGCCGCCGGTCATTCAGCGGGGGTGAAAGGGTAGGGCCCTCCGAGCCCCCAGGGAGCTTCGAAGGCCCCCTTCGCCAAAACACTTGGGGCCACGCTCCGCTCTCCAGCACCCTCCCCTCCGGCCGCCCACCCTCCCCCCACCGCACCCCCCCCTAGCCACACCGCCAGTGGATCCTTCCTGCCGGCCTCCTGGGGGCTAATCCTAACCCTTGTTCTGCCCGGAGGGGCCCCTCCCAAGGAGCCTAGCACTGCAAAGCCAGGGGATTGGGACCCCCGAGCCCCAGCTCTAGACTCACCACTCGCCCCACCGCCACACAGGCCTTTATTGGCGCCGCCGGTCATTCAGAGCAGGAGAACGTGCAGGGCACTCCCAGCCCCTGACGACTTTTGAAGGCCCCCAGCGCCAAAACGCTTGGGCCCACGCTCCCAGTCCTCAGCGCCCTCATCTTGGGCTGCCCCTCTGCTTGCCTCACATCCAGCAGGTCGGGCTTGCCGGCCTCCGGGGGCTAACAATAACTCTAAGTGGGCTCCTGAGGGGCCCCACCCAAGGTGCCTGGCCCACAGCAGCGGAGGGTGGGGACCCAAGACCCAGCGCCATACTCACCCTGCAGCCCCACGCCACCTGGGCCTCTAGGGGGCCCACCGGTCATACTGGGCAGAGAAGGGGCAGGGCCCTCCTAGCCCCTGAGGATCTTCAAAGTCCGCCACACCAAAACCTTTGGGCCCATGGTCCTGCTCGCCAGCTCAGTCCCCTCGGCCCGCCCCACCGCGCGACACACAGCCAGGGGATTGGGCCTGACAGCCTCCTGGGGGCTAACGCAAACCATAGGTGGGTCTGCACCTCAGGAAAACTGTTTCCGTTGTAAGCCGGCTTTTTCCCAAACGGGTCTCAGGGCCATGGGCCTCGGGTGTCCCTCAGGCTCCCAAAAGCACATGGACGAGGTGAGGGGCTTAGACCATGCCTGGGCAATGTTGTCTCTTACACCTGCGTGTGTGGCATTTTGTTTACCTGGCTACCCCCATTTGCATAGGTTTTCCACAGCAAGAGCATATTGCTCATCGGAAGCCGTTTTTGCCCCAGGGGGTCTCTGGGCTGGGTTCTTTCGGGTTGAACTCCTGCTAGCAAAACCGCCGGTGAGGGAAGGGCTCAGACGGTGCCTGGGCCCTGTGGTCTCTTACAAGTCAGTGTATAGCATTTCCTTCACCTTCCAACAGGCACTTGGGAGCATGTCTGCACGTGAAGAAAGACTTTTTGGTGGGAAGCCGGTTTTTGTCAAACGGGTCTCAGTGCTGTGCTCCTCTCTTTTCCCTCCTGCTGCCAGAAGCCCAGTGATGATGGGATGGCTTAAGACATGGCTGGGCACTGTGGTTTCTTCCAGAGAAGTGGATGGCATTTGCTTTACCTTGCCACAACCACTTGTGAGAGGGTCTGCACCTCAGGAAAACTGCTTCCGTTGGAAGCCGGCTTTTTGCCAAACCGGTCTCAGGGCCGTGGGCCTCGGGTGTTCCTCAGGCTCCCAAAAGCACAGGGACGAGGTGAGGGGCTTAGACCATGCCTGGGCAATGTTGTCTCTTACACCTGGGTGTGTGGCATTTTCTTTACCTGGCTACCCCCACTTGGGATAGGTTTTTCACAGTAAGAGCATATTGCTCGTCGGAAGCCGTTTTTGCCCCAGCGGGTCTCTGGGCTGGGTTCATTCTGGTTGAACTCCTGCTAGCAAAACCGCCGGGATGAGGGAAGGGCTCAGTCGGTGCCTGGGCCCTGTTGTCTCTTACAGGTCAGTGTATGGCATTTCCTTCACCTTGCCACAGGCACTTGGGAGCATGTCTGCACGTGGAGAAAGACTTTTTCGTGGGAAGCCGGTTTTTGTCAAACGGGTCCCAGTGCTGTGCTCCTCTATTTTCACTCCTGCTGCCAGAAGCCCAATGAGAATGGGAGGGTTAGAACATGGCTGGGCACTGTGGTTTCTTCCAGAGAAGTGGAGGGCATTTGCTTTACCTTGCCAACACCACTTGTGATAGGGTCCGCACCTCAGGAAAACTGTTTCCGTTGGAAGCCGGCTTTTGACCAAACCGGTCTCAGGGCCGTGGGCCTCGGGTGTCCCTCAGGCTCCCAAAAGCACAGGGACGAGGTGAGGGGCTTAGACCATGCCTGGGCAATGTTGTCTCTTACACCTGGGTGTGTGGCATTTTGTTTACCTGGCTACCCCACTTGGGATAGGTTTTCCACAGCAAGAGCATATGGCTCGTTGGAAGCGTTTTTTACCCCAGGGGGTCTCCGGGCTGGGTTCGTTCAGGTTGAACTTCTGATAGCAAAACCGCCTGGATGAGGGAAGGGCTCAGACGGTGCCTGGGCCCTGTGGTCTCTTACAGGTCAGTGTATGGCATTTCCTTCACCTCGCCACAGGTACTTGGGAGCATGTCTGCACGTGAAGAAAGACTTTTTGGTGGGAAGCCGGTTTTTGTCAAACGGGTCCCAGTGCTGTGCTCCTCTCTTTTCACTCCTGCTGCCAGAAGCCCAGTGAGAATGGGAGGGTTTTGAACATGGCTGGGCACTGTAGTTTCTTCCAGAGAAGTGGATGGCATTTGCTTTACCTTGCCACAACCACTTGTGAGAGGGTCTGCACGTCAGGAAAACTGTTTCCGTGGGAAGCCGGCTTTTGGCCAAACGGGTCTCAGGCCCGTCGGCCTCGGGTGTCCCTCTGGCTCCCCAAAGCACAGGGACGAGGTGAGGGGCTTAGACCATGCCTGGGCAATGTTGTTTCTTACACCTGGGTGTGTGGCATTTTGTTTACCTGGCTACCCCCATTTCCATAGGTTTTCCACAGCAAGCACCTATTGTTGGTCAGAAATCGTTTTTGCCCAGGGGTCTCCGGGCTGTGTTCGTTGGGGTTGAACTCCTGCTAGCAAAAACGCCGGGATGAGGGAAGGGCTCAGACTGTGCCTGGGCCCTGTAGTCTCTTACAGGTTAGTGTATGGCATTTCCTTCACCTTGCCACAGGCACTTGGGAGCATGTCTGCACGTGGAGAAAGACTTTCCCGTGGGAAGCCGGGTTTTGTCAAACGGGCCCCAGTGCTGTGCTCCTCTCTTTTATCTCCTGCTGCCAGAAGCCCAGTGAGAATGGGAGGGTTTTGAACATGGCTGGGCACTTTGGTTTCTTCCAGAGAAGTGGATGGCATTTGCTTTACCTTGCCACAACCACTTGTGAGAGGGTCTGCACCTCAGGAAAACTGTTTCCGTGGGAAGCCGGCTTTTGGCCAAACGGGCCTCAGGCCCGGGGGCCTCGGGTGTCCATCCGGCTCCCCAAAGCACAAGGACGAGGTGAGGGGCTTAGACCATGCCTGGGAAATGTTGTTTCTTTCACCTGGGTGTGTGGCATTTTGTTTACCTGGCTACAACCACTTGGGATAGGTTTTCCACAGCAAGAGCATATTGCTCGTCGGAAGCCGTTTTTGCCCCAGGGGTCTCCGGGCTTGTTCATTGGGGTTGAACTCCTGCTAGCAAAACCGCCGGGATGAGGGAAGTATTGAGACTGTGCCTGGGCTCTGTGGTCGCTTACAGGTCAGTGTATGGTATTTCCTTCACCTTGCCACAGGCACTTGGGAGCATGTCTGCACGTGGAGAAAGACTTTCCCGTGGGAAGCCGGTTTTTGTTAAACGGATCCCAGTGCTGTGCTCCTCTCTTTTCACTCCGGGTACCAGAAGCCCAGTGAGGATGGGAGGGCTTAGAACATAGCTGGGCACTTTGGTTTCTTCCAGAGACGTGGATGGCATTTGCTTTACCTTGCCACAACCACTTGTGAGAGGGTCTGCACCTCAGGAAAACTGCATCCGTGGCAAGCCGGGTTTCGGCCAAACGGGTCTCAGGCCCGTGGGCCTCAGGTGTCCCTCTGGCTCCCCAAAGCACAGGGACGAGGTGAGGGGCTTAGACCATGCCTGGGCAATGTTTTTTCTTACAACTGGGTGTGTGGCATTTTGTTTACCTGGCTACCCCCACTTGGGATAGGTTTTCCACAGCAAGAGCATATTGCTCGTCGGAAGCCGTGTTTGCCCCAGGGGTCTCCGGGCTGTGTTCGTTGGGGTTGAACTCCTGCTAGCAAAACCACCGGGATGTGGGAAGGGCTCAGACTGTGCCTGGACCCTGTGGTGTCTTACAGGTCAGTGTATGGCATTTCCTTCAACTTGCCACAGGCACTTGGGAGCATGTCTGCACGTGGAGAAAGGCTTTCCCGTGGGAAGCCGGTTTTTGTCAAACGGGTCCCAGTGCTGTGCTCCTCTCTTTTAACTCCTGCTGCCAGAAGCCCAGTGAGGATGGGAGGTCTTAGAACATGGCTGAGCACGGTAGTTTCTTCCAGAGAAGTGGATGGCATTTGCTTTACCTTGCCACAACCACTTGTGAGAGGGTCTGCACCTCAGGAAAACTGTTTCCGTGGGAAGCCGGCTTTTGGCCAAACGGTTCTCAGGCCCGTGGGCCTCGGGTGTCCCTCCGGCTCCCCAAAGCACAGGGACGAAGTGAGGGGCTTAGACCATGCCTGGGCAATGTTTTTTCTTACACCTGGGTGTGTGGCATTTTGTTTACCTGGCTACCCCCATTTGCATAGGTTTTCCACAGCAAGCACCTATTGTTCCTTGCAAGCCGTTTTTGCCCCAGGGGTGTCCGGGCTGTGTTCCTTGGGCTTGAACTCCTGCTAGCAAAAACTCCGGGATGAGGGAAGGGCTCAGACTGTGCCTGGGCCCTGTGGTCTCTTACAGGTCGGTGTATGGCATTTCCTTCACCTTGTCACAGGCACTTGGGAGCATGTCTGCACGTGGAGAAAGACTTTCCCGTGGGAAGCCCGGTTTTGTCAAACGGGCCCCAGTGCTGTGCTCCTCTCTTTTCACTCCTACTGCCAGAAGCCCAGTGAGAATGGGAGGGTTTTTAACATGGCTGGGCACTGTGGTTTCTTCCAGAGAAGTGGATGGCATTTGCTTTACCTTGCCACAACCACTTGTGAGAGGGTCTGCACGTCAGGAAAACTGTTTCCGTGGGAAGCCGGCTTTTGGCCAAACGGGTCTCAGGCCCGTGGGCCTCGGGTGTCCCTCCGGCTCCCCGAAGCACAGGGACGAGGTGAGGGGCTTAGACCATGCCTGGGCAATGTTGTTTCTTTCACCTGGGGGTGTGGCATTTTGTTTACCTGGCTACCCCCATTTGCAAAGGTTTTCCACAGCAAGCACCTATTGTTCCTTGCAAGCCGTTTTTGCCCCAGGGGTGTCCGGGCTGTGTTCCTTGGGCTTGAACTCCTGCTAGCAAAAACGCCGGGATGAGGGAAGGGCTCAGACTGTGCCTGGGCCCTGTGGTCTCTTACAGGTCGGTGTATGGCATTTCCTTCACCTTTCCACAGGCACTTGGGAGCATGTCTGCACGTGGAGAAAGACTTTCCCGTGGGAAGCCGGTTTTTGTCAAACGGGTCCCAGTGCTGTGCTCCTTCTTTTCACTCTGGGTACCAGAAGCCCAGTGAGGATGGGAGGGCTTAGAACATAGCTGGGCACTTTGGTTTCTTCCAGAGACGTGGATGGCATTTGCTTTACCTTGCCACAACCACTTGTGAGAGGGTCTGCACCTCAGGAAAACTGCTTCCGTTGGAAGCCGGCGTTTTGCCAAACCGGTCTCAGGGCCGTGGGCCTCGGGTGTTCCTCAGGCTCCCAAAAGCACAGGGACGAGGTGAGGGGCTTAGACCATGCCTGGGCAATGTTTTTTCTTACACCTGGGTGTGTGGCATTTTGTTTACCTGGCTACCTCCACTTGGGATAGGTTTTCCACAGCAAGAGCATATTGCTCATCGGAAGCCGTTTTTGCCCCAGGGGTCTCCGGGCTGTGTTCCTTGGGGTTGAACTCCTGCTAGCAAAACCGCCGGGATGAGGGAAGGGCTCAGACTGTGCCTGGGCTCTGTGGTCTCTTACAGGTCAGTGTATGGCATTTCCATCACCTTGCCACAGGCACTTGGGAGCATGTCTGCACGTGGAGAAAGACTTTCCCGTGGGAAGCCGGTTTTTGTCAAACGGGTCCCAGTGCTGTGCTCCTCTCTTTTCACTCCTGCTGCCAGAAGCCCAGTGAGAATGGGAGGGTTAGAACATGGCTGGGCACTGTGGTTTCTTCCAGAGAAGTGGATGGCATTTGCTTTACCTTGCCAACACCACTTTTGATAGGGTCCGCACCGCAGGAAAAATGTTTCCGTTGGAAGCCTGCTTTTGGCCAAACCGGTCTCAGGGCCGTGGGCCTCGGGTGTCCCTCCGGCTCCCGAAAGCACAGGTACGAGGTGAGGAGCTTAGACCATGCCTGGGCAATGTTGTTTCTTACACCTGGGTGTGTGGCATTTTGTTTACCTGGCTACCCCCACTTGGGATAGGTTTTCCACAACAAGAGCATATTGCTCCTCGGAAGTCGTTTTTGCCCCAGGGGTCTCCGGGCTGTGTTCGTTGGGGTTGAACTCCTGCTGGCAAAACCGCCGGGATGAGTGGAGGGCTCAGACTGTGCCTGGGCCCTGTGGTCTCTTACAGGTCAGTGTATGGCATTTCCTTCACCTTGCCACACGCACTTGGGAGCATGTCTGCACGTGGAGAAAGACTTTCCCGTGGGAAGCCGGTTTTGTCAAACGGGTCCCAGTGCTGTGCTCCTCTCTTTTCACTCCGGCTGACAGAAGTCCAGTGAGGATGGGAGGGCTTAGAACATGGCTGGGCACTGTGGTTTCTTCCAGAGACGTGGATGGCATTTGCATTACCTTGCGCAACCACTTGTGAGAGGGTCTGCACCTCAGGAAAACTGTTTCGGTGGGAAGACAGCTTTTGGCCAATTGGGTCTCAGGCCCGTGGGCCTCGGGTGTCCCTCCGGCTCCCCAAAGCACAGGGACGAGGTGAGGGGCTTAGACCATGCCTGGGCAATGTTGTTTCTTACACCTGGGTGTGTGGCATTTTGTTTACACGGCTACCCCCTATTGCATAGGTTTTCCACAGCAAGCACATATTGTTCGTCGCAAGCCGTTTTTGCCACAGGGGTCTCCGGCTGTTTTCCTTGGGGTTGAACTCCTCCTAGCAAAATCGCCGGGAAGAGGGAAGGGCTCAGACTGAGCCTGGGCCCTGTGGTGTCTTACAGGTCAGTATATGGTATTTCCTTCACTTTGCCACAGGCACTTGGGAGCATGTCTGTACGAAGAGAAAGACTTTTCCGTGGGAAGATGGTTTTTGTCAATCGGGTCCCAGTGCTGTGCTCCTCTCTTTTCACTCCGACTGCCAGAAGCCCAGTGAGGATGGGAGGGCTTAGAACATGGCTGGGCACTTTGGTTTCTTCCAGAGACGTGGATGGCATTTGCTTTACCTTGCCACAACCACTTGTGAGAGGGTATTCCCCTCAGGAAAACTGTTTCCGTGGGAAGCCGGCTTTTGGCCAAACGGGTCTCAGGCCCGTGTGCCTCGGCTGTCCCTCCGGCTCCCCAAAGTACAGGGACGAGTTGAGGGGATTAGACCATGCTTGGACAATGTTGTTTCTTACACCTGGGTGTGTGGCATTTTGTTTACATGTCTACCCCACTTGGGATAGTTTTTCCACAGCAAGTGCATATTGCTCGTTGGAAGCCGTTTTTGCCCCAGGGGTCTCCGGGCTGTGTTCGTTGGGCTTGAACTCCTGCTAGCAATACCGCCGGGATGAGGGAAGGGCTCAGAGTGTGCCTGGGCCCTGTTGTCTCTTACAGGTCAGTGTATGGCATTTCCTTCCCCTTGCCACAGGCACGTGGGAGCATGTCTGCACGTGAAGAAAGACTTTTTCGTGGGAAGCCGGTTTTTGTCAAACCGGTCCCAGTGCTGTGCTCCTCTCTTTTCACTCCTGCTGCCAGAAGCCCAGTGAGAATGGGAGGGTTAGAACATGGCTGGGCACTGTGGTTTCTTCCAGAGAAGTGGATGGCATTTGCTTTACCTTGCCAACACCACTTTTGATAGGGTCCGCACCTCAGGAAAAATGTTTCCGTTGGAAGCCTGCTTTTGGCCAAACCGGTCTCAGGGCCGTGGGCCTCGGGTGTCCCTCCGGCTCCCGAAAGCACAGGTACGAGGTGAGGAGCTTAGACCATGCCTGGGCAATGTTGTTTCTTACACCTGGGTGTGTGGCATTTTGTTTACCTGGCTACCCCCACTTGGGATAGGTTTTCCACAACAAGAGCATATTGCTCCTCGGAAGTCGTTTTTGCCCCAGGGGTCTCAGGGCTGTGTTCGTTGGGGTTGAACTCCTGCTGGCAAAACCGCCGGGATGAGTGGAGGGCTCAGACTGTGCCTGGGCCCTGTGGTCTCTTACAGGTCAGTGTATGGCATTTCCTTCACCTTGCCACACGCACTTGGGAGCATGTCTGCACGTGGAGAAAGACTTTCCCGTGGGAAGCCGGTTTTGTCAAACGGGTCCCAGTGCTGTGCTCCTCTCTTTTCACTCCGGCTGACAGAAGTCCAGTGAGGATGGGAGGGCTTAGAACATGGCTGGGCACTGTGGTTTCTTCCAGAGACGTGGATGGCATTTGCATTACCTTGCGCAACCACTTGTGAGAGGGTCTGCACCTCAGGAAAACTGTTTCGGTGGGAAGCCGTCTTTCGGCCAAACGGTTCTCAGGCCCGTGGGCCTTGGGTGTCCTTCCGGCTCCCCAAAGCACAGGGACGAGGTGAGGGGCTTAGACCATGCCTGGGCAATGTTGTTTCTTACACCTGGGTGTGTGGCAATTTGTTTACCTGGCTACCCCCACTTGGGATAGGTTTTCCACAGCAAGAATATTGCTCGTCGGAAGCCGTTTTTGCCCCAGGGGTCTCCGCGCTGTGTTCGTTGGGGTTGAACTCCTGCTAGCAAAACCGCCGGGATGTGGGAAGGGCTCAGACTGTGCCTGGGCCCTGTGGTCTCTTACAGGTCAGTGTATGGCATTTCCTACACCTTGCAACAGGCACTTGGGAGCATGTCTGCACGTGGAGAAAGACTTTCCCGTGGGAAGCCGGTTTTTGTCAAACGGGTCCCAGTGCTGTGCTCCTCTCTTTTCACTCCGGCTGCCAAAAGCCCAGTGAGGATGGGAGGGCTTAGAACATGGCTGGGCACTTTGGTTTCTTCCAGAGACGTGGATGGCATTTGCTTTACCTTGCCACAACCACTTGTGAGAATGTCTGCTCCTCAGGAAAACTGTTTCCGTGGGAAGCTGTCTTTCGGCCAAACGGTTCTCAGGCCCGTGGGCCTCGGGTGTCCTTCCGGCTCCCCAAAGCACAGGGACGAGGTGAGGGGCTTAGACCATGCCTGGGCAATGTTGTTTCTTACACCAGGGTGTGTGGCAATTTGTTTACCTGGCTACCCCCACTTGGGATAGGTTTTCCACAGCAAGAATATTGCTCGTCGGAAGCCGTTTTTGCCCCAGGGGTCTCCGGGCTGTGTTCGTTGGGGTTGAACTCCTGCTAGCAAAACCGCCGGGATGTGGGAAGGGCTCAGACTGTGCCTGGGCCCTGTGGTGTCTTACAGGTCAGTGTATGGCATT